>NW_012120376.1:2926174-3006920 GCF_000951035.1 Colobus angolensis palliatus | reverse complement strand
CAAAAAAAGCAAATTATAGATTTAAATACTTAGAATTTTTAATGCATTTTGAAGGATGCTTAAATTATTTTTATAGTTTCATCATTCCACTTTATTCTCTTTTCTCATAGAAAAATCTAAATTAAAATATTTGACAAAGTCTATAATGTGTTTGAGGAGATATATAAGACATTTAATCTGTGTGTGTATGTATTTGTGTGAGTGAAAGGTCCCAAGCAGAGAGGGTATGCCGAGCATTTTGGCTAGAAATTATTGAATATTCTATGTTATTTCACCTATTAATATCAATATTCACTAAGTAATTGCCTCTATTACATAATAAAATGTACCGTTGAAAATTGTTTCTTGTTTATAGACTAATTTGAGATCAGAATATACATGAGAAAATGCCCCCTATCTACTGGGACCATCAAAATGGAATAACGAATTCCAAAACCTAGAGTATCTCACCTTGATAAGTAAGAGAATAGACTTTAAATATGTTTGACTCCCTGAGATCAATTTAAGAATAAAACTATGAAACAACAAAACAAAGGGCTTTCTGTAAAAGAAAAAAAAGTGTATAGGGTAATGACATACAAAATTTAATTGAAATGCAAGTTTTATAAAAATAGTACCTATAAAACAGTACATTTTGTACAATATTATTAATAGAAAATATGTAGCATATATTTTAATCAATATTTATAAACAATTTTTAGGCTGACCATGTTTAATTTGCATTTGGATATAAATACCCTCACAGTGCACAGAGATTTTCTTCTAATAAAAAATAACAGAGAGTTTTTTTTTTTTTTTTTTTCCCCGAGACGGAGTCTTGCTCTGTGGCCCAGGCTGGAGTGCAGTGGCCGGATCTCAGCTCACTGCAAGCTCCGCCTCCTGGGTTTAGGCCATTCTCCTGCCTCAGCCTCCCGAGTAGCTGGGACTACAGGCGCCCGCCACCTCGCCCGGCTAGTTTTTTGTATTTTTTTAGTAGAGACGGGGTTTCACCGTGTTAGCCAGGATGGTCTTGATCTCCTGACCTCGTGATCCGCCCGTCTTGGCCTCCCAAAGTGCTGGGATTACAGGCTTGAGCCACCGCGCCCGGCCAATAACAGAGTTTTAATAATGATTTTGAGTAATGTTGATGTATATCATGGATAATATGATACAAATAGGTGATACAAAACAGGTGGCTGCAATGTATTCAACTATGTATTTTAAGAGATGACCCCAATTTTAGTAATAGCTAAAACTTTAACAAAAGTTGAAAATTTTAATGTTGCATTGCTTTCAAAACCAACAATAAAAGAGTGATAATGAGAAACCACTTTACAATAGGAAATAAGAAGCATTTTTAGAATTATTTCATTATGGCCACAAGTGATTATGGATAGTAGTTAGCAATTGAATACAGAAATATTTACTCTGTGGCACTATTTTTATTCCTATAGCCCAATATCAGTGCAGTTTTATTGTACACTCTAATTTTATATCTCATCCCTGTAATGAAAAACACTAATTTTGTCATTCTGGGGTTAATGGGAAGAGTAAAGACTTGATGTAAAAGTTGTTCTCAGGAAACAGAAGCTGAATTTGAACAACACATAGCTCTGGGGTAAAATCAAGCCTGTGAATCAGAATGATGAGGAGGACAATACTGGCTAATGAAAAAAGAAAAGAGAGAGGGTGAGGGTGAGTAATGTGTCAGAAGGATTAGAAACTTAAATAGTAAGTAAAGCATATATATTAAATGCTTCAAGTATCATACTTAAGGAAAGTGAACTTTTAAGGTAAGCAGTGAGTTGTGTTATTAGATGTTTTAAGAGGATCAGGAAATTGGAAGTTAACATTGTCCATAATATGAACTGTGGTGTCAATCTACCAAGTAGAATCCCTGTTTTATCACTTAACTACCTGAGTGATCTTGGGCAAGGCAACTGACTTCTCTTTGCCTGAAATTTCTCTTCTGTAAAATAGGAACAATAATTGTACCTATTTCATAATGTCAAAAAAGTTGGATAAAATAATTTTTATAATATTTAATATTTATAAATCTTTTAAAATATGACCTCTGACATAGTGACTGCAAATTGTATTTGATAAATAAAACATAAAAGTAAATATAATGAGCAAAGAAAATTTCATTGGCTTTTGGAAAATGAACAGTTTACTGACAAGGCATTGAAATATTTACTTAAGAGGTAGTGATAGCTGGATTGATAAAGCTTCTTTGGTGATTTATCTTCTCACCCCTTGGCCAAATGACCATCCACAAGAGGTTTCTGTTGTCCAAATTTATTTCAATCAAAAGACAGCCTCTTGTTCCTAATTTTCAGTTTAGTATAGTTGCCAAACTTTACATGAATCTGTCTAGACTTCTCACAATTTAACTGACACTAAGTCAAGGATTCTAACCATAGATGGGAGAGACTCAATGATAAATCAGCTATCTTAATATGATACTGACATGAGGATAACTGATAATAAAAATCATGCTGAATATCAAGATAAAATAGTCAAACTTAAATGAAACACACACACACACACACATATCCCACTATGGTTACAATACTCATGTTCATCCAAAATTCATATTGAAACTTTATCTCCAATGCAACAGAACTAAGTGTGGGCTTTTCGGAGGTGATTAGGTCATAATGGCTCCTCCCTCGTGAATGGGATGAAGGCCCTTATAAAAGACATTTCACACAATGTTCAGCCCTTTTTGCCCTTTTTCCTTCTGCTAGGTGAGGACACAGCATTTATTCTCTCAAGAGGATGTAACAAGGTGCCATCTTGGAAGCAGAGGGACTTGGCCCTCACCAGATGACAAATTTGTGGGTCCTTGGCCTTAGACTTCTAGTCTCCAGAACTGTGAGAAATAAATTTGTGTCATTTATAAATTACTCAGTCTTAGATTTTGTCTTAGCAGCATAAACAAAGGCACAAACACACACAGTTGAGAATATTTGCCAAAATATAGAAAAGTGTCACAGATATCATGGCATTTCACACTATGTATTTCAGGATTTTAAAAATATAACATATAACTCAAATATCATTATCACACCTAAGAGAATTCATATTAATATATGACTATTACCTTCTATTCAATTAATATTTAAATTTCTCCAATTTTTCTCAAAATGCCACAGCTTTTTTTTTCTTATCTTTCTTGTCTAGGATCCAGTGACTTCTCATGGGTTGCATTTTGCTATGTTCTTTTAATCTCCTTTAACTCAGAAAAGTTCTCTGGGGCTTTTGTCTTTTATTAACTTGACATTGTTCAATATTTCATGTCAGTTTTCTTACAAATTGTTATGCAATTCTAATTTGATAATTTTTTTATTATTATGTTCAGATTTAAACTTTTATTAGCAATACTGGATTGATGATATTATTTACTTTCTGTTGTTTCATATTGTCAAGTACATAATGTCAGTTTGATTCATTTATAGTGATGTTAAGTTTAATAAATTGGTTAAGGTAGTGACTGTCCACTGCTAAATGTTACTTCTTTTTAAAACATCATTATTCCTACAAGTATGTATATATTAACTGCTTCAGATGTGTTTGAAATTGAGACTCTCTCTCTCTCTTCAACTTATCTCATAAACAAAAGGTTTTTTTCCATAAATATGGCAAGTTTTGGCATTCTTAGCTCAAAATTTTCTCTCACATTAATTTATGATGACAAGCTTGCCCAGAAAAGTTCACAGTGCCAAACTGTGAACACATAATTGACCCAGGTAAGGGAATGTTTGCTTTATTACTCAGAGAGCAAAGTTCTCCTTTAAAGAACTATGTTTTACTACTAGTTTTATCTGTAGGTGATGACATCAATCACCCCATTTGGATCTTATTTTATCTCATATATTTTGTTTCAAGGTTACAGATGTCTATAATTTTTTCTAACTTGTACTTTAAAAAAAAATTCTTTCAGGGGATTTCCAAAAGGAGAGGAAAGCAGAAATATTTTAACTCTAATATTTTAAAACCACAAATGTCTTAGCTCATTTTCTGTTGCTATAACAGAACACCTCAGATAGGGTAATTTATTACAGAAAAAGAAAAAAGTTTATTTAGCTCATGATTATACAGGCTGAGAAGTTCAAGAACATGGCACTGGCATCTGGTAGGAGGCCTTCATGCTGTAACACCCCATGGTAGAAGGGCAAGCATTTGAAACAGAGGAAAAATGAAGACCAAATGTCATCCCTTTATCAGGGTTCCATTCACATGATAACTAACCAATTCCCACAATAACAGCATTCATCCATTTGTATGGGCAAAACTCTCAAATTCTATTCACATCTTAAAGGTCTCATCTCTGAACGTCATCACAGTAGCAATTAAACTTTGACATGGGTTGTGGAGGGCACATTCAAACCATAGCAAGAAATGACTGGGACCTGGCTCCTTCCGTGACTCTCTTATTTTTCTCCCTATTTAACCTAACTTTCAGTCATTGCTTCCTGATACACATTTGCCCCTTATAAACCTTACTGGTATCTCATATGACCATCAGCTTGACAGCAAAACGTCACTTCTGCCTAGATCAGCTTGCTGTCTTCCTATTCTCTACATATTTATTCCTTACATTCATTAAATGTATACAAAATTCCAAGAAGTGTCCTAAGCATCACAGATGTATTAATCATTTACTCCTCATACCACGGCATGTGGTTTTAATTATTATCCTTATCTACACATGAACAACTCTCAGTACAGAGAAGGTAGGCGATAGACCAATGTCAGAATTGAGGATTCAAATCAAGGCTCTTTGTCTATTGAGCATTTTTCCTTAATCTTTACATTCTGCTGCCTCATGATATCATGGCTATATCAGGGCTTGAATAAGCAACACTGTCATAAATTAAAGCAATGTCCCTCAAACATTATAGTTTGAACCATTGTCCCGGCTATCTCAGTACCGCTTTACATCTATTGAAAATAGTGAAGATTTCTCTCTATTGTGTGTTGTTAAAAAAAAAAAAAAAAAAAGTAAACCACCAACCTCCCTGACTCTAAATGCAATGTGTGTGTGTAATGGTTTCAGGTGTACCTGTTGGCTACTTGTATTTCTTCTTGTGAGAAATGGCTACTTAACATCACTAATTATCAGGGAAATACAAGTCAAAACCACAATGACAGACTATCTCACATATGCTGGAATAGCTATTATCAAAAAAAAAAGACAAAAAGTGTTGGAAAAGATCTGGAGAAATGGAAAGGATCTCCACTACCACGTAATTCTGCAATCCAACTTATATGTGGAAATACAAAACAATTGAAATTGGGGTCCTGAAGAGATATCTGTACTCTCATGTTCATTGCAGGATTATTCATAATAGCCAAGATATGGAAACAACACAAAAGTCTATTGACAGATGGAAGGATAAAGAAAATGTGACACACACACACACACACACACACACACACACAGTTGAATTAAAAAATGAATTACTATACAGATGTAACAAACCTGCACACTATGCACATGTACCCTAGAACTTAAAGTATAATAAAAAAAAAAATGAATTACTATAATATCCTACCAAAACTGTAAGTATATAGTTAAAAATGCCCACAAAATAGATAAAACTATAACCTAATATTCTAAGCACACCAAAATAAGAAAGTCATACACTCTATCAAAGATCAACATACATTAAAACTAAAAATATTTAAAAATGAGTTATATTACTAAAAAAATATAGTCACACTATATTTTTCTATTGTTAAAACATTAATTTTGGTACAAAAATTCAGTTAGGTAAAAAGCATAAAATCTAGTATTCAGTAGCCCAATAGGGTGACTTAGTTAATAACTTGCTGTTATTTCAAAATTAATAAAAGTAAAGTTGAAATGTTCTTAATATAAAGAAATGGTAAATGCTTGAACGTGATGTATATCCCAATCACTCTGATTTGATAATTATACATTAAATGCTTGTATCAAAATATCTTACATACCCCATAAATATGTATAACCATTACGTATCAATTACTAAAATTAAAATTAAATAAACATAAAACCATCAATTCACCTCATCTGACCTATTGATTCAATGCAATTCCAATCTATGTCTCAGTACTTTTTTTGTATAATTGACAAACTGATTCTAAATTTTATAGAAACTCAAAAAATGTTAACAGGGATAGACTGTTGATAATGAAAAAAAAAAAAAAGGAAAACCTCCATTATCTGAAATAAAGACCTACTGTAAAGCAATAGTGATCAGAAGAGTGTGAATCTGGGGAAAAGATGAAAATATAGCTAAATGAAATACAATAGAGGGTTAGGAATAATCTAACACATACAGAGATAAATGATTTTAGATAAAGACAAAATCAATTTAATAGACTAAAAAATTAGGCATTCATACTCAGATAAAACATGCAGTATAATAACTCTCAATATCTTGTACTACATATAAAAACTAATTCAAAATGTATTCTATTTAATTTCTTAGGTCTTAGCATAAACATCTTTTACTTAGGGATAAGTTCTTCTACACCTAGATTTTAATGTAAGTATCCCTACTGTATTTTGTTTGTGTTTGTTTTAATACATTCTCTAACTAGCTTTTCTGTATGTTTCTTTATATGTATGTTTATGTGTTTTATTTTTCTGTATGTTTCTTTAATACCTACTTTCTTCATTATAATTAAAGTTATAATTAGGACTCCCTTCATCTTTGGCCCTCAGGCGTTTTTATGAAACAGTTTCTTAAGAGTGGCTTCTTCCCAGATAAGCCTCAGTAACCAGTCCCTGAACTTGAACAGAGATGGTGTGCTATTCTCACCTCCAAGCCCTGTGTCTCCCCAAGGGCCCAAGCTCTCAAGCAAAAAATAAAGAGGTAAATATATGATATATTCCACAATAACAGAGGTATAACTCTCATATACATTAGAAAATCTTTTCTATTTCTAGTAAGAAAAAATATAGCAACATATAAATAAGGTTAAAGGATATACAAGCGTAAGGATAAGACATATTATACCAGCACACATGACTGCCTATTTAATTCCACTTATCTCTTTGGTTTGTTTTCCTCTACCACATATACATATTTGCATAATAGCTTTAGAGATATACATCACATGGCATGAAAGAATACAATTCAATGATTATTCAGAGTTGTATAACAATCAGAAAACAAATTTCGGAACATTTTTGTAACCTACAAGGAAACCTATAGCCATGTATCTTTCTCTCCTATCGCTGTAACCACAGCTGTAGGTTACCACCAAGCTACTTTTTGTCTCTATGTATTAGCTTATTCTAAACACTTTATATAAATATATATTCTATGTGGTCCCCTGAAACTGTCCTTTTTACATAAGATAATATTTTAAAGATCCATCCACATAGTAGCATGGATCAGGACTTAACTGGCTTTTATTGCTAAATAATATTGCACCGTATGGATATATCTCCTTTATAGATAGATCCCTTTTTTTTTTTTCCTGTTTTTCAGTTGATGGACTTTGGGGTTGTTTCCCCTTTGTGGCCATTATGAATATACTGCTATAAACATTCACATACAGTTTTTTGTGTGAACATATGCTTTCATTTCTCTTGATTATCTATAGGAGTTGAATTGCTGGGTCATATGATAACTATATGTTTATCATTTTGAGGGCCAATACAGCTGCACCATTTCACATTCACATCAGTAGTGTCTGAAAAGGATCAAGTTGTAAATATACTTACCAACACTTGTTAACGTCTGCCTTTTTTATTGTAGTCAATCAAACGAGTGTAAGGTGGTGTGTCATTGGTGGTTTTGATTTGCTTTTCTCTGATGTCTAAAGATGATAGCAGTTTTTATGTGATTAGAAGATGTTATATATCTTTATTTGGAGACATGTAAATTCACCTCCTTGTTCATTTTTAATTGTATTACTTTTCTTTATTTAATTGAGTTGTAATATTTCTTTATAGTCTAGATACACAGTCTTTATCAGATGTATGATTTTTCACTTTTTATTTGTTTGAAACAGGGTTTTACTCTGTTTCCCAGGCTGGAGGACAGGGGTGCAATTATAGCTCACTGTAGCCTTACCCTTGTGACCTCATGCAATTTTCCTGCCTTGGCCTCCCAAATTACTAGAATTATGGGTATGAGCCACCACACCTGGTCCACTTTCTTGATGATGTCTTTTGAAAGACATTTTTAAAAGAATATTGAAGATGTTCATTTTTGTAGCTTGTACTTTTGGTATCATACCTAAGGATAAATTAATCCATTGTTGCATAGAAATATGCCTATGTTTTCTTCTACAAAATTTAGTTTTAAATCTTACTTTTAATTTTAGGATACAATAATTTTGTATACCATGTGAGGTAGTGTCAAAAACTTTTCACATGGGATATCCAGTGATTAATCACTATATGTACTGTTTTTCTTCTGTGTGCATTTCTTATTTTAAATGTTTACCTAATATATATAAATGTATTAGTAAAAACATACTTGAAAGATTCTTTCCCCTGAATTCTAGTTTTCCCTGTTATCAGCTCAAGAAATGGTGTAAACTTCCTTGAATAAATGTTTATATCTCCTGAATAGAGTCACCTGAAGACATGGTATAAAGCTAATGAAGAATTGTTTAGACAATTCTATGGAAATATTGTTTCTATTTCTAGACTCCTTCAATATCAGGAAACATCACAATCACGTTTTGCAAAAGTATATTTCTCAGAACAATGCTGCAGGTGACATAGGGTTTACTTAATATTGGCTATTAATATCGATTAGCTTATACATTTTCTTTTTCTTATAGTACCAAGTTCATTGTTGGTTACTCCATACCAACTATGTGAGTTGCAAAATCCAGAGAGGTCTGGAGGTCTGTAGGTCTGCCTCCATCTCTATGAGAGGACCCCAGTACCAAAATATCTTTTTTTTTTTTTTAATATTTTTAGTGGAGATGGAGTTTCAACCCATGTTGCCCAGGCTGGTGTTGAACTCCTAGGCTCAAGGAATCCATTCACTTCAGCCTCCCAAAGTGCTAGGATTGCAGGCATGAGTCACTGCATCCAGCCAACAATGTCTTCTACAAGATAGAAAACTACATTATCAACTGATTACCTTACCGGCTTAAGGAAGAAGATAGGCAGCATCAGGTTGCCACTTTCAATCTAACGTCTAAGATATTCATGACCAGGTCTAAAAGTGTACAAAGAAAATCATTATTGGAACAATATATTGTTCTCTTATACAACTTATTTCCAAAAATATTTATAAGTCCCTATAATTTTTAACTCTACAATAAAGTTTAAATATAATATACCTTGCATTTCAGATGGTATAATAACATATTTTTGAAGCCTCCCCAAGTCTGGATCCTTAGATGCTTATGTAGGGTAGAGTCCTTGCGCTGGTCTATACTTTAACTGAGATAGTTGGTTATGTAGGCCATTGACATGTCAGGTTAGTTACTGCAGCATATCTTAACCTCTCAGAAAAACAGGAGCATTTCAAGGACAAATTGTCTGTCATCTACTCGTAAACAGGTACGAAAAGAAAGGTTATTGTTGCAAGCAATCCTCCTCATAAGAAAATCGAGGTTTTACAGTACACAAAGAGTTTCTGCCAAGCATTTCTGCTTGTAGTGTCTGAACAACTTTCTCTAGCTTCCTTTTGCAGAGAACTTTCTTTTTTTCTCTGTCTAAAATACATCCTTATTTGGGAAAGCTACTTATTTTTGAAACTTTTAATAGTGCCATCTGTCTTCCTTTTCCATTGAAAAAATTAAATCTATATTCAATTATACAAGATATTTTTCATTGTTTAATCATGTCATTACCTATTTCCCATTACCAATAGACTTCAAAATGAATATGGATCTTCTTATCTTATACGTCTATAGCCATCTCATCATCCTCAAATGAATTTCAGAAAGCTTGTGGTTATTCTTTTTTCTTCATTCATAAACTGATACTTTTAGAAATCACATCTTATTAAAGAATGTAATTCGGTTTTAATTTTCACTATTCAAAATTTTCATACTCTCTTTTTCTGTCTGCTATTGACTTTTTCATGTCCTGATGTTATTTCTAAAAAGTTCAGAACTTAGTTTTTTTTTTTCTCCCTACTATTTCTATGTCATAAACTTATAATTATACTGCAAGAACCTAAGGTATCTTTTAGAGTCATATTATCCAAGTCATAATACCATGTTACTACTTCTTATAGGAATCTTCATATACAGAATATATGATTGTGTAATTTATTCATCTCTCTATATATCCATACATATTTTTACTGTAATTGTGAAAACACATCTATATCTTATATATAACTTTGTATATAGATAGATAGAAATACATGGGATACATATGATAAATATTTCGCTATTTTTTTCGCTACCTTCTGCCCTAAGACTGGACACAGACCTGAACCGATCGCAAATTATTCATTAAAGTTGGTGTTTTCAATTTTTATTTTTAAAAGATACTAGAAGAGTTTCTCATTAATTTGGAGCATCACTGCTGTCTCTCCCATACAGCTCAACATTCTGTTTAAGTGAGATTTTATTGTCTCATTTGCCATGTAGCAAAATGAAGTCTTTATCTAAGGTAGCATGTGAAATATTTCAGAATTTCCTGTATTAACCTCTTTGAATCCAGACATGCCTATGAATCGTGTGACTGCTACAGTGACTTTCTAGAAATAGAAATCATAGTACACCTTTATTTTGCTCAAAACATTTTAGAAGCTTTAAATCATTCTTGAACTAAAATCCCAAATTCTAATAATTGCTTTAGAAGGCCTTACCTGATCTGATCACTGCCAATTTTCTAATGCTCAGCCATGGTGTATTTAGCCTATAATATTCCAGATGAGCTAGATGGGACTTCTTGATCTTTGTCAATCATGTCAATCTGATTCACGCTTTAGAATGTTACTATTACTGTTTTATTTCCATGGAATTTTCCCCAAGTGCCCCATGTCCTAACCAGTTCATTTCTTTACAATATTTATATCTCAGCTCATTTGAGAAACATACCTAGTGTGTACTTCAGAGAAAAGTCTTCCTTACCATTGTCTTAGTCTGCTCAGGATGCTATAACAGAATACTACAAGCTGGGTGGCTTACATGAGAGAAATTCATTTCTCACAGTTTTAGAGTCTAGGAAGTCAAAGTTCAAGATCATGACAAATTTGGTTTGCGGTGAGAGTTCTCTTTTTGGCTTTTAGACAGCTGCCTTCTTACTGCGTCGTCATATAGCTAGTGTGTGTGTGCTGAGAGAAAGAGAGAGCAAGCTATCTTGTATCTCTTCTGTAAGAACACTAATCTTTTCAGATCAGGGATTCATCTTTATGATGTCGTTTAACTGTAATTACTTCCTTAGAGGCACCATCTCCAAATACAGCAACACTGGAGGTATCAATATTTGAATTTTGGGGGACACAAATATTTGAACCATAACATAACTAAAATAGTACACATCCTCATCTAAATTGTGTACCCTTCACTTTGCTGTATATACTCTTACTGAATTCAAAACTATTTAAAATGGTACTAAATACTTTGTTTATGAAACCTCAATTAGGTTAGGCAGTTCCATTTTTAAAAATTTATTTTCTTAGGATCTAGCAATTGATCTGTGCTTATTATTTTAGAATAAATGAATGTTTCAAGGAGAAATGAATCCATTTCTGAATAATTATGGAGAAAATCAATAGAACCTAAAAAATATTGAGACAACCTAAAAAATATTGAGACAATCGAGTATGATTTTTTTTTTTTTTTTTGAACTTGGACACTTCTCCTTAAGTCTTGAGACTTTTCTTCTAATCAAATATTTGGTTAATAATATCTAAATGTGGCCAGGCATGCTAGCTCATGCCTATAATCCCAAAGCTTTGAGATACTAAGGTGGGTGAATCACTTGAGTTCAGGAGTTTGAACTGGCCTGAGTAACGTACTGAGACCTCATCTCTTCAAACCTTTTAAAATTAACCAGCTATAGTGGCACACACCTGTATCCCCAGATACTTGGAAAGCTAAGGCAGGAGGATCACTTGAACCCAGGAGGTCAACACTGAAGTGAGCCATGATTGAACCACTACACTCCCTCATGGCTGATAAAGTGATACCCTGTTTCAAAAAAAGTCAAAATAAAAATAATATCTACATCTCTGTTAGATTTCCAAAGTTACATATAAGGTTGAACATGTAGTTATACAGTTTATATTAAACTGTATATTAACTGTAGTTATACGGTTATACAGTTATAATAAACAAAAACATTTTTGTGTTTAAATAGTTGATTTTGAAAAAAATAATGGATATTTGAAGAAAATAATGGATATTTTATTCATTCTTAACCTACATATGAGTTCTCATAAGAATGAGTGAGTCATGGAAGTGTTCCATCCACGGCTCACTCGTGTAACCACTTCCCAAATACTTTGTGCTACTTACATTTCTATTAAGCTTGTCCCAGTCTTAAGCTATGTTTCTACATAATTATATTCAGGGAGTCAACAATGTATCTTTTTTGGTGATTATAGGATGTAAGCCCATCCTTATATAATTATAGAGAGTACTTGTAATGCAAATATCCTTTGATGAGAGGTAACAGAGTGAAATTACCCCCCAAAAGAGAAACAGCTTGCAAAGCAACTTTTTTGGAAGTAGACAAAAACCAGAATCATAGTATTTTAAAAGAGTACACATTTATTGAGACAGTTTTGTTTGTTTGGTCATAGCACTAGTGTCACATTTGTTTTCATTGATACGCATTACCCATATGTCCAGAGAATGATGAATTTTCTTCACTATTCTTTTCACTTAGCATAAAACAAATAAACCAATGCAAAATATACATATGTGAATCTGTTTTTTCTTCCAAGGTCCTAAAGTTCACTTACTGGGGGAGGAAATTGTTTGGAACAAGTCATTAGGATAGCATAATTGCTTCTGATATGATTGTGGATCTTTTAAAACTTGTGACAGTTGCATCACTTAGTTCATTGATTGCAGGGAGCAGCTTCTAGTACTTAAACAAAGCTACATTTTCAGTGGATATTGGAAATGATGTCAGGGAAAGCCACTCCTCTAGGCATCACAACTAACCTTCAATACCTCATTATTGACCAGATTCTGGCTCATTCACTCAAATTATTGAATTGAACAATTCAAGTTGAGGCATAAAGTAGACAAATTAATTTAGCGATCATCAATAGGCTGACATTCCCTGTGAAACTTTAGAAACTTTCTGTAGGTTTTGCAGTAGTGTTTAGTTAACCCATTTAAAAAACTCATTATTTGAGTAAATATTACCTTACTTTGCTTTAAATTCTACATTGAAACACCATTTTTTTATGTTAGTTTAAATTTTCTTTCCTTTAGTGTTGAAGAGTTTCACTTGTGTTCATATCTTGAACAATTAATATTACAACATTTCTTTTGACTTCAACATTTACTAGTGTAGATTCAGCTTTACCTTAACCAACATTATTTAAAAAGCATTCAAATTAATTTTGATATCAAAAATTCAGAGAATGGAAAGGACATTAGAAAGAACTGCAAAATACCCTCAATGTAGGAAATCTGGGATAAAGAAAGAAAATTATTTGTTCCACCTCTAATTAAAGACAAGTAAGGTGCTCACCACTTCTCCAATTATAAAAGGTATAATCATCTCCACTGAAATAGTAGATTTGTGATCTAATCCACCCTGAAAATAAAGTACATGCGTTTATATTCTCAGTGCTGATGTCACCATTATTTCCAAAAAATTCTGTTTTTCTTCACAAATTATTGAGTTTGCTCCAATGAATTAAGAATTCAAAGTACTTTTTTTCTTATTGAGAAAAAATTATTAGGAAAAGCATTAAAGGAAAATAATTGATTATGGTCTTCTCATATTTCAGTTTTAATTTTTCATTTAACTTTCAGAATCATAATTGTCATATTATGTTACTTAGACCTTTATGCTGTATATTTTCTAAGAATATAATGTGTAAATAAAATGTCATATAAAATTTGCATATACCATATTTAAGAGAGTCCCCTGAGATTTTGGGGGAACAATTTAAGGCAGATTAATTATATAAGTTCAAAGTTATAAAATAAAAATGTTTTTATGTGTTTAAAATATTTTAATGCAAGCGAGAATCCTAATAAACCTGAAAACAAAAATAGCAAAGTTTTGAGGTTCTTTGACTAAGTGAATTGTAAACGGTATAAACTCTTAATATAAAAGTACATACTGCATGTCTAATTTTATATAATGCCCTAGGAAATGCAGAAGAATACATAGTGATGGAAAGTGAGTGTGTGGTTTCTTAAAGAGTTGAAGGGGGGGAATAAGAAGTGGGAAGCAGAGATTACAGAGGGGCATGAAGGAACTTGGCAGGGTAAACTACATGTTCACAATGTTGATTGTAGCAATGGTTCTGCAGGTGTTTGGCATTGTATATGTTTATCTTTTTCTATTATTTTTTACCTCTTACCACCCATTCTAAACTCTTATATTACTTAAACCATGGATCAGGAAACCACAGTCATGGGATTGCTATGAGTTAAATTATGTCCCTCATAAAAATATGCTGATGTCCTAACCCCTAGTACCTGTGACTGTGACCTTATTTGGAAATAGAGTGTCAGTGTGCAAAGACAAGGTAAATTTATACTGGATATGGGTGGGTCCTAATCCAATATCAGTGGTTGTCTTTATAAAAAGAGAAGAAGGGATGAAGAGACAAACACAGGGAGAATACTGTATCACAAAGAAGGAAGGGATTTGAATGATACTGTCTACAGGCAAAGCAGTGTCAAAGATGGCTGGCAACCACCAGAAGCTAAGAGGGAAGCATTAAAAAGAATGTCCTCCAGAGAGCCCAGAAGGAACTAACCCTGCAGGTATCTTGATTTTAGACCTGTAGGCTTCAGAACAGAGAAAGCATTAAATCCTGTTATTTCAAGCCACTAAATTTGTGGTCATTTATCATGGTAGACCTAGGAAGTAACCCTAGGGTCATATCAAGCCCACCATCTGTTTTTATTAAGGAAGTTTTAAATTGCAATACAGCCACATTCATTCACTTATGTATTGTCTGTGGCTGCTTTCATGCTAAAATGACAGGGTTGAAATGTTGCTACAGAGATCAGATGGTCTGCAAAGCTTAAAATTTTTTCTGTGTGACCCTTTAGGGAGAATTTGCACTGTCCTCTGATTTGAAATGCATAGAGTATTGCTCTATGTGGTCAAACTTGGGCAGATATGTCAGTGAGTGCTGTTTATAATATATACTATACCTATATGAATATATGTTGTGTGTATATACTATATGTAGTATACACACACAGACATACATAGGCATATGTACATATATGTATATATGTGTGTATGGGTACATACCTAGATATGTAAAATTTCAAATTCTTGGCATAAGCAATATCTTAGGGGAAAAGGTATGTTTGAAGTATCTTTCTATATAGTGAATACTGTTTTATAAT
Organism: Colobus angolensis palliatus; assembly: GCF_000951035.1. NCBI lineage: Eukaryota > Metazoa > Chordata > Mammalia > Primates > Cercopithecidae > Colobus > Colobus angolensis. The sequence goes on along the minus strand of NW_012120376.1, from coordinate 2,991,455 downwards.
ACTCTATTGAAGTTTGGATACTTATCAACCTGCAGTTAAATAATTCGCATTGTTTCTGTAGAGATTCTGATATAAACAAGTCGTATTTTTAGTATGACCTTGACCTGCAAACATTCAAATCAGAGTGCTTTTTTATAAGGATAGTTTGTAATACAATGTTTTGATTACTAAATAAAATGGACCAGTTACTTTTATGGTATCTCTTCACACATAGTCAAAAAAAGAACTGAAACCCTAGAGTTATTTTTAAATCATGTTTTGAGTCAGTAAAATTTGAATTAAACTTGTAAAATTATGAATCCCAGCAGCTTCTGCTCTAGTAACTACAGATAGAGAAAATATTTTAGCATAAAATTTGAAGCTTCAGTCAGAATTTCCTAACTCTATAAAATATTAAAGTAAAGAAACTATGTTATATAATACTAAAGTTCATCTTTATATAATTGAGTTGGCCTTCACACTAATGAGCCATAGGAACCTCTATTAAAACTGAACGAATTTTAGAGTTTATGGAAGTCTCTATCAACATACATAAATTTTATGTCTTCTGCATATTTATCCTGGGCCTAGACCAGAAACACATACACTTGTTCACTCAGTGTGAGTGTGACATCTTCTGATTCTCCTTGAAGTTTAAGGAAAATAACAAGTGCACTATATTATCTGCTGCATTCTATATAATTGAGTCTGTTTTTATATATCCTAGCTAGGGTAATACATCTAGCAATGCAAATGCAACTGAGATTAATATTTGGTTAAATTTATAGTAGCCCATCATTATTTGCCATAATCTATTCATTATTTGTCCAGAGAAGACTGATGAATAAAATGAGAATAACATGGAACCAACATTCTTCTATTCTTTAACTCTGAAAGTGGCACTATGCCCTATGCCCATGACCTGATATTATTATAATTAAAATTATTTATATCATGGTAAGAGGATGAGGACTCTCTACAGATCAAAGAACTTATGTGAACATTCTGCTAACTACTAGTATATCCTTTCTAATTATACATTTGCAAGCTAGAGAAATGGCAACTGAGTAGGTCTGTGAACCCAATAGACACACTGTTAAACAAATATAACATGGAACTTCATTACTTGGCCCTCTTCTACACTTACTCTAACTGGGAGGACATGATGTCCCCAGCTATTGGTTTTCTTGGTTTAAATATCTACTTAGATAGACTTAATATACAATAATTCTAGAAGGGTCTCGGTATTTCCCTTTCCCTCATAAATGATTAACGAAGTAAATGACTCTAGGTCACTTTGGGGAAGGCCTGGGGAAAGCTCTACTATACACATTTACATTGGTGTTGCAATGTCTTTGCACATGAGGGCAAAACTCCCAGGCAAGGAGGCTCCCTTTTGACTGGCGGTAATTGTCAGAAGAAGCGGGGGGTAGTCATGAGTTATCAGCCAACATTTACATCAGGTAAATTAGATCTTGGTCGATCATAAGTGCCATCCACTATGAATACATTTTTACTTATCAACTGTATAAAGGTAAAAAAAATTAATAATACACAATTTTGACAAACGATGGAGAAACTGAAACCCTCATACATTATTAATGTTATTTGATATTATGATGCACATTCTTTGGAAGAATAATATGGCAAAGTCTATTAATATTAATACAACACTAATGTAGAAATTCTTAAGTATATTACAGGTATGGTCAAACAGTTGTGTATATACACATGCACACATGCCCTCATTTTAGTCTTCAAACAAAAAACCGCAAACTATCAAACTATCTAAATATCATTGAATAGGAGATGGCTAGCACATTATATCACGTTCCTAAATGACTTTAATTCTAAATATATGCACCCATTGACAAAAAGGCATTTCCTTTTCTTTAATAAAACATTTATTACAGAGCATTTTAAATGCATAGGAATATAGAAATGATCTTATTTACTTTTATATTAATCAAATTTCTCTGGCTTTAACTTTTTAAACTTTAAATTTTTTTTTTTTTTTTTTGAGACGGAGTCTTGCTCTGTCACCCGAGCTTGAGTGCAGTGGCCGGATCTCAGCTCACTGCAAGCTCCGCCTCCAGGGTTCACGCCATTCTCCTGCCTCAGCCTCCCGAGCAGCTGGGACTACAGGCACCCGCCACCTCGCCCAGCTAGTTTTTTGTATTTTTTAGTAGAGACGGGGTTTCACCGCATTAGCCAGGATGGTCTCGATCTCCTGACCTCGTGATCCGCCCGTCTCGGCCTCCCAAAGTGCTGGGAATACAACGTTTTAAATTTTTTTTACCTGCAAGTTCAGGTCTCTTGCAGCCTTAAAGATAATAATAAAAAAATCTTAAATCTTAATCAAACCACTCCTTTGAACTACCTCCCAATTTCCTTACTTTTTTGTAACTTTTGTTTAAGTTCAGGGGTACGTGTGCAGATTTTTTATACAGGTAAACAGGAGTTATATAAGTCATAAGAGTTTGTTGTACTGATTATTGCCCAGGTATTAAGCCTAGTATCCATTAGCTGTTTTTCCTTATCCTTTCCCTCCTCTCACCTTCCACCCTCTGGTAGGCCGCAGTGTCTGTTGTTCTCCTCTATGTATCTAGGTATTCTCATAAGTTAGCTCTCACTTATAAGTGAGAACATATGGTATTTGTTTTTCTGTTTCTGTTAGTTTGCCAAGAATAATGGCCTGCAGCTTCATCCATGTTCCTTCAATGGACATGATTTCATTTTTTTTTATGGCTGCACAGTATTCCCTGATGTATGTTTACCAATTATCTTTATCCAGTCTATTACTGATGGGCCTTTAGGTTGATTTCATGTCATTGCTATTGTGAATAGTGCTTTAATGAACATATATGTGCAAGTGTCTTTATGAAAGAACAATTTATATTCCTTTGGGGACATACTAAGTAATGAGTTTGAGACCCCAGTTACTTTTCCACCAATCTATAATTGACACTCCCACTAACAATGTGTAAGTGTTCCCTTTCCTTTGCAACCTCACCAGCATCTATTATTTTTTGAGAATTTAATAGTAGCCATTCTGACTGATGTAAGATGGTATCTCATTGTGGTTGTGATTTCCATTTCTCTAATGATCAGTGATGTTGAGCTTTTTCATATGCTTGTTTGCTGCATGTATGTTTTCTTTTGAAAAGTATATGCTCATGTCCTGAGAAAAAAGATATCTCTAAAGCTCTACCAAACAAAAAATCAAGATGCGATACATGTAATCTATATAATCCCATTGTTAAAATTGTGATTATTTATGTCATATATCTATCTGTACATATATAAATATCTGTATTACATTTGCTTATGCACACAGTATTAATATAAGAGTACACAAGAAACAAAAGTCTGTTGTCATTGGTAGAGGAGATATTTATTCATGGGAGGAAATTAAATTCCCATTAGACACCTATTTATATTATTTACTTATGTAAATTCCTGTGTTTGTTATTTTCTCATATGAGAATTTTTTTTATATAGCAGATACAAGTATATAAATGCAGTGACCTATAAACTGGTTCTGTTTAAATAAAACAACAGTAAAAAAGAAAACTTCAATGGATCAATGTAAATAAAATTACCAACATATAAATATATGGTTGAGTGAATGTTTTATGTTGCACAGACCAAAATTATTAGATGCAAAAACAAGTTCAATTTTAGGAAATACAGTCCACCATTTATGTAAGCATAAGCAGTGGGCTATTCTCCAACGAATTTCAGTAGGATGTGGTAAGAATTTTCCTTTTAGGAAGAACAGATATGATGACTCTCAAATATTTTAATATTTGGAACAATGCTTTCAAATTTTTCAAGACTGTATTGCCCCAGACCATTATTTTCAAACTTAGTTATTTGGGTTTATATTCTCTATACCCAATATTAATCTCAAGCATACTATTCTGCCATAGCTGCTCCTTAATTATTTTATAGAATTTTGTTCCTACTGTGTCTACAAGAACATCTAATTCTGAACATATGAAAGTATCTTGGATTATTGAGGTGAATAACTTTCTACACAAGAAGTACATTTCAGTGTCATCCTGGAAGCAAAAATACTATTCAACTAATTTTCAATATTTAGGTTTAGGCGGGAATTCTCAGTTCTTTAAACCACCTTGGAAAATACTTGGAGGGCAAATAATACTTAGGCACTTTTAAGCCAGATGTCAGCTATGAGCTTTTTGTCCCTTAATATTTAAAATATATCTTTTTAAATCCCTGCAGAAGAGCAGTGCCTTCCTAAATACTGTTACACATTCCCTGGAGTTAACATTAGCATGATTGCTGCTGGCCTGTTTTGACGAATTAATTTTATTTAGAAATTATATTGCAATTCACCTGTGTTATCTTGGTTATACTTTGGTAAAATTCAGACCTTTTATTTAATTTCTCCCTTAACAAACCATTTACATAGTTTTCATTAAAAATTTTAGAAAAATATTTGGAAAGTAAAAATAGATATTCTAACTCCAGTCTGTTCATTCTTTGTAGAGCTGTGTGTGTAACATGATTTCGTATCAATCACTATCTACATCTTATTCACTTCTGAAATGATTGAAATACCTTCATAAATAGCTTTTTCTGGCTTGGTAGAAAATTTTTATTATTTGTTGACATATTCAACAATAGGTTTTTTTTTTCTTCTAAAATGTTCAGTAGAATTTTATTTCAGATAGGTACAGAGAACTAATTGTCCAATAATAGTCTCTCTATGTCCCAGAGAAACATCATGATTAATAACAATCTCTTTTTTTCTCTCTCAAAACCAAAACCAAACAAAAACAAAAACACTAAACTTAGTCAAGAAGGAACAGGATATAAAAGCTTTCTCTCGGCCGGGCGTGGTGGCTCACACCTGTGATCCCAGCACTTTGGGAGGCTGAGGCGGGCAGATCACAAGGTCAGGAGATCGAGACCATGGTGAAATCCCGTGTCTACTAAAAATACAAAAAAATAGCCAGGTGCAGCAGCGGGCCCCTGTAGTCCCAGCTACTGAGGAGGCTGAGGCAGGAGAATGGCGTGAACTCGGGAGGCAGGGCTTGCAGTGAGCCGAGATTGCGCCACTGCACTCCAGCCTGGGTGACAGAGGGAGACTCTGTAGGGGGGGGAAAAAAAATCCCTCTCCAGGGTAATTAGCATATTAATCACCTCAAATACCTATTTTTTTTTTTTAAATGATGAGAACATTTAACATCCTCTCATTTAGCTATTTTTAAATATACAATACATTAATTATTTTCTGGTCACCTTGCAGTTGCCATAGAACACCAGAACATTTTCCTCCTAGCTAACTGTAACTTTATACCTGCGGACTAAGATCATTCCTTCTCCAGTTCACTTCTGCCTACCTCCCAGCTTCTGGTTACCACCATTCTACCCTGTACTCTATGAATTTGACTTTTTTAGATTCCAGGTGTTTAGTGCTGCCCTGAGCATATTCAGTGGAAATGCCTCCTTTGCTATTCTAGTTATTAACTCCTGCTCAGAAGTAGGAGATTTACTCTAATCTTAACATGCAGAACCAGTTTTTATCTAAGCAAAAGAGCATCTATTAAAATATCATGGCTTAAGAAGGCATAGGAGAATCACAGAAGGAATCCAAGGGATAAAGAAAACCTGAGAGATGACCTGTGGGAGGAAATGAGTATTATCCTTGCATGAATATGAAATACATAAAGTTCAATTTATTTCTGGGCTGAATTACATCACATATCATTTAATAGCATTATTATTGAATAATTTGAGTGATTCTTCAGACAAATCAGATAAATCTCACACTGTTATTACGTTCATGCATGCACACTTACTGTAATCATCTGAAATTTTCCAAATATAGATATGTGGAATGTTGAACGTATAAGGAAACAAATAGCATACACGAATTCCAATCTCTTTATTATGAAAATTGACAAGCACAAAATGGTGAAATTTATTTATCAAAACTATGCAGAGAAATGACAAAGTTAGGAATCAAATCCAGATCTAGTGCTACTCACCCCTGAACTCATTCTAATACTTTTTTTTCTTTTGGCTGAAGTTTAAAAATTTATCCTGTTCACTTATAATAAAAATATTAACATTGCATTGGTGCAAAAGTAATTGCGGTTTTTGCCATTTTAGGATGCCCAAATAGAAAAATTCTTTCAGATTAACCTTGTCTTATTTAGCAGAAATGTAATTTAAGGTGTTCCCGAAAGCAAACATTAAACATATCCTTTTAAAAATGTATGTATGTAATCTCTATCTCAGTGTGGCAGATGTTTACTAAACAGCTATGCCAAATAAGTGTGTTTTTAAAACCAAACAGACTTATAAATGTTTAGATGTTCTTAAGAACAAACGTTCTGACCTTGTAATGGTTTGCTTCTTGCCAAGTAAAATTAAGATAGTAATATTTTCAAAATGTGCATCTAACATTTACATTTGTAGAAATTTTCAGTATACAAGATTGAAAATATAAATATTAATAGCTTTTGAGATAATTTTATGAAACATTTTTGATATTCTCTCTTACTAGACAACAATCTTACTAGATATATATATATATAAAACTAATATCTGCAGAGAAAACAGATAGTAAACTTAATTTAAATGGTCAAACGTTATTTTATCACTATTCATCATATTAATAGTCAAAGTGTGGACATGAAAAAACAGAATTTTGTTCTTTTTGTTCAAATTTTTTATAAAGTTAAAATCTGAAAAATAATTAGCTCAAGCATAAGTATTGAATTGGCTTAGCATAAAAGACTCACTATTTTGTTTTAAATTTAGACTTGTACTATTACTGATTCCTACATCTATTTCAGGAGAATTCCCTTTCTTGCAAAAATTCACAGGAATTTAGGAAAGTAAAATATGGAATGTCATTATATATGCATGTAAAACCAATTAGAGCACCAAGCATTATTATTGTAAAATAAATCAGTTTAATTTATAGTGACCTACATTTTGTGGACTTCGTTTTAAAATTTTATTGGTTCTGCTCTATCATAGTTTTAATATTGTATGCATAAGGAAAATTGTAAAAATTGCTTGGGCAATAATTTTAATCTTATTTTCTCTGGAAAATAACATTTCAAACAAACATTACATGTCTCGGGAGAATTAGTCTTTTTTTAATCAAATAGAATGATGTATTATAGAAAATAGAGAATATTACTTATAAAAGGGAACAGTGAAATTTAATGTGATTAAGAGTGAATAAACACCATAATAGGTTTTTGAAAATAGTATAGTTAAAGAAGGAAAGCTAAATCTGTTTACTATTTTAAATAAGGTAGTATATGTAGATCTACATGTAACTAAACACTAGAAAACCGAATCTAGTAAGCTTAATCATACTATAAACTTTGAGACATAAATGGAAAATAGAAGCAGTGTCAGAATTTCAATAATTGTTTTAAATTTTTGTAAAAAGAAGGGAGGAAATAATAGATTGCTTTAAAGCTTTTAGCTGGTGAGCATGATATTCTTAAGTATAATATTTGATTTTATAATATTTAAGAGTTTATACATGTTTTCATGAATTATTTTCCTCATTAAATCTTCCAAATCAGCCCAGTGTAAAATATATGGAATTCTTGGTACATAGCACATTAAAAAAAAGTGTTTATCTCTGCTACTGTACTAAAACCTTGCTAATGTGATAGCAACAAAAAGAAAAAATATATAAACATATAAAAAGAGAATAATAGAAAAGAGAAGACAGTGATGAATAAAAATTATCAACAGGTAGTGGAAATAAATAATACGATTTAGCATAGATGAAAATTCTAAACCAAAAGCCTGCACAGGGGGACATTAATGACAAGAATGACAATTTGCTGGGCGTGGTAGCTCACACCTGTAATCCCAGCACTTGGGGAAGCCAAGGCGGGCGGATCACAAGGTCAGGAGTTCAAGACTAGACTAACTAATATGGTGAAACCCCATCTCTACTAAAAACAATAAAAAATTAGCTGGGCACGCTGGTACATGCCTGTAGTCCCAGCTACTCTTGAGACTGAGGCAGGAGAATCATTTGAACCCGGGAGGCAGAGGTTGCAGTGAGCCAAGATCGTGCCACTACACTCCAGCCTGTGTGACAGAGGAAGACTCAATCTCAAAATTCAAGCCACATATTCCCAGAGAATTTAGAGCTTGAAGCCAGCAGCTAATGATGAAGGCAAGGTGAGTCAGCTGAGGCCCAGGAAAAATGGATGAGCTCCTCTATAAGTAGTAGTAAGATCTTCAGGTTCCCTCATTTGTCTGATACATCTGCAGAATAACCTCTCCTCCCACAAAGGCTGGTATTTTTTCTGTACAAAAATTGGAATAAAGAAATTAGAGTGATAGGGACGTAAGGCACAGTGAAAAGTTGGGGAAAGGTGGCATAGAGGAACAGGAATAAGTGAAAGTCTTCACCTCTCCAACCCTTTTGCATGGCTAGGCTTCAAGAATACTAAAATCCACCCAAGTATGCATCCTCCAGAAGGAAATGAGGTAATTCTTTTTGGAGAAAGTGAGTAGTGTCAAAAGACACACAAAAATGAAAAAGCTATTGATTCTGATATGTGGATTGTCAAGTAATCACTTTATAGTGACGCACACTAGGTAATTTGCTTTCCTCCTGCACACTGATTTCAAACACTATACAATGGACAACAAAGATTTCCAGACATTTGAGAAACACGTTGAGGACAAAGCTCACAGAAACCAACACCAAAAATCAAAGAAAGAGAGAGAAGAGCTTAAGAACACTCAGATATGAGGTAAGAAATATAAGAATAAGCGTACATGATATATTGTAAGAGAGCTAAAAGAATGAACTATATTCATGAAAAATGATTCAATGTTATTAAAAATATATTAAAGCTGTTGGGAATTAAAAATATAGTTACAGGAACAAGGCAATTCAACAGAAGTGATAGTCAAATTAAGGAAGTTAAGTAAAAAGACATAGATTTACTTCACATGTTTCATATCTGAATACTAAGAGTTATGGAGAGGCAAAAGAATATGGAAGCTCAAAAATCATCAAGTAACAAAATAAATTTATTTAGCATGAAAAGGCATATTTGTAATTTGAAAATGCCCATTGAGTGTCACGACTATAAATGATTAGATGAGGGAGGAAACTACAGCAATATATCGAATTATAAAATTTCAAAACACTGGCAAAGGTTAAAGCCTGGGTGGGGGTAAATATGTTACCAAAGATTAAAAGTCCGAATTGGAAAGGATCTCTTATGAACAACACAGCATATTATAACGGAAGACAGGGTAAATTTTCTTTAAGATTCTGAGCAAAATATGTGATCCAAAAATCTATACTGAGTTCTTCTCCCCTCCGCAACAGAAATCAGAGTATATATAAAAAAGAAGTCATTTATAAACAGAAATTATTTAAACAGGTAATTCCTCCTCTTAAGGAACTTTGAAGAATGTGATGCATTACAGTGATAGAATCAAACAGGAAAGAAATTAGCAAGGACTCTGAGAAGCTATTCAACACAGGACCGAGGTAAGGAAGTCTCAGGGAAAAAGCTGCATATCAAGCCTAGAGAGAAAACAGTGCAGACTGGAGAGGGAAAATGAAGGTCTTCATGGGGCTTCATGATGATGGAGTGAGGAGAAAGAAATGACTGAATACCTGATGTGTAACATGATATGGAGATTATTAACAGAGATTTATAATTTCATTAGAAAGAATTAGAGAGAGTGACATAGGAAACAAAAGAGGTACAAATCAAGTTAATGATTAACTCCAGGAGGTTCAAAAATATTATTGAATATAGAGGAAAAGTGATCGTGGTTCACTACTTGAGTCAGCAGTAAACAGCACATAAATAGGCAGAATAAATAATAATTGAGTGAATTTAAAACTGTATATGTGTATACCTACAAAAATACATACACACACAGTTTTAAAACAGATGTAAAAAGAAGTATGCATCTGAGTTAGTAATTATACCAATGTTAAATCCTCATTTTTTCATGAGAGAAATTCAGTGCATAATCTTGAAATTAATTTTAGAAAAGTAAAACGTTTATTTGCATTTTGAAATACACAGTGAGTTTCTGTAGAAAAAAAAAAACAATAGGAAATAATATTAGGGGAACTCAGGGTTTAGGAACTACTTGAAACAAAATTGTGTTACCATCTTAACCATGTTATGTCTACTGCTCAGTAAAGTACATTCACATTGCTATACAACCTTTCCAGAACTCTTCTATCTTGCACTTCTATACCCATTGAACAAGAATTCCCATTTCCTCTTCCCACCCGTCCCAGGAAACCACTGTTCCATTTTACTTTCTGTCTCTATGAATTTGACTGCTCCAAATACTTCATATAGGTTCTAATTTCTCCATATCTTCAACACCTGTTTTTAATTTTTGTATTGTAGCCATCCTAATGAGTGTGTGGGACTACTTTGTTATTTTGAAACTTTTGTCTGATTTAATTTTTATATACTTTTATTACTTAATTAAATATTTTAAAGTAATTTTTAAAAATAAAAATTTCATATACTAACCATTGTGTTTGAGTTATACATATTTATAAATTGCTTAACAATTGTACATAGGATGTATTAAATAATAAATTCACATCAAACTCAAAAATGTCCTTGAAAGAGTGACATAGAGCTTTATTATTCATATACTGTATGATATTAACTTCAGTTACTTGGGTTAATGCACAGATGAAATATTATTGATTAGTCTAGATCATCCACAACTTCAGTAATAAAACACAACTGGAGTGGCAGTTACAATTCATAGGTGATAATTAAAAGAACAATTACAATGTAATGTTCAGTAAAGAAAGTAGTGAGTGAAAGGGTAGCCAACAATAACCCCAGCCACAACATCTTCGTTAATCAGAAAGGCAATAGCTTTATCAAAAACCCACACGAGTGTTGCACTAACAAGACTTCTCCATGGCATATGGCCATTCATTGAATTAAGAGAGACTGTGAATGTGAGTATTAAGATGAGCCTGTTCTGGATTAATTTTAGCATTCCATCTTCAAGAGAACCTGAAGGAATGAATAATGAGCAAATAATTAAAACAGGTATTAAATCTGAATTGATTATAGATTTCAGAGACTGATAACATCAATAGAATCAAAACATTTAAATATCTTATAGTTGTGAATAATGAATCAAATTTAATATAGCATGAGAATGGAAAGAAGGAAGAGAAATAATATATATCCTTTGTGCTAGACCATTTACATACATTTTCTCATTTAAGTGATCAAATAAGATTCAAACACAAGTTCATTGAATTCTAATTTTCATATACTTTCTACTATACTTCATGTTGAAATTTTTTGTTTTTTCATTTTAAGGTAAGGAGGGGCACAGATCTAAGCTCATACAATTATGTGATTTTTTTTTTTAAGTAATAGCTCATGTAGAAGTTCATTAAAAATCATTTGAAGAATGTTTAGAAGGCTTAGTTTACTGTAAGCTCATTATAAGCCAAGATAATAAGATAACCAGAAATTTCATATGCACTCTAAGGCTACCTAAATAGAATAACTTCTATTGTAACTTTCTATCAAAAAGGAATTCTAGTGTGGTATACCAGCCAACTCACATGCAAGGCATAGTGATTATGGTTTTTATAAACCACATATTCATATGTGCAAAAATCAGAACGGTCTGTTTTCATTTATGTTGAACTTCATGTTTATTTCACATTTTTATTTCAACCTTCTGCCAAAAACCTAATTTCATCATTGCTAGAAAAACTAAATAAAATTCAAAGATATTTTTTAAGTGTGTTAGGGTTAAAACTCCCAGCTCAATTTCCCTCCTCCCTGGGGTTATTTCTGAGTGCCTATCTTATACAATTCTATGATATCAGTAGAGAGGTTGCGAAATGGTTGGACTTAGATCAGTCTTATTCAGTCCTAAAACATATACTACTAACTTTGATTTTGGGGATTGCCTCCCCCTGATGTTTGCTGAAAGAATAAATATTCTGCTGGCTTCCAATCTCAAAATTCAGTAAGTTATATGCAACTCTGGCTTTATTCAACCCCACCACCTGTGGACCATAGTCTCCTTCTTTAAACGAATTTATGTGTCCTCTTTGGAGGAACAGGGAAGGTAACATCCCAGTAGATTTTAAATCCCAACAGAAATTCAGATTCACCTTATTTGGAAATTCTTTGCTCTTGATCATTTATTTTCCTCTCTGAGGCTGATTCTAGAATATTAAATGTCCTAGAATACATGATCACGTTTATTCCACCTAAGGGATTGTCACTAAATGCACTCTTCTATGAGGGCTATGAAAACTTGTTCTCTCCCCGGATTCTCTCCACTGCCCACAGTCAAAAAACAAGCAAACAGACAAACCTCCCAAACTAAAACATATTAGCAATGGGAATGGAGATTATCTTGTGGGGAAGGTATATTCTCAGTCTTATCAAGAGCTCATCTTGACATTAATAAATATATTAACTTTTGGCATGTGAAAGTCAAAGGAAATTTTCAGGGTTTAGAAGAAAGAGAAAGAAGCAAGAACATCTGAAGGAAAAAAATAGATCAGGAAAAACAAAGGTAGAAATAAAGCTACTGAGAAATTGAAATATGTCTTTAGTGGACAATGTAGTACTAAATCAAAGACAAGCTTTTTCTCTTTCTTGGTCCTTTTTGTAATAAATAGTTTTTCCACTCATTGAAATATTATTTCAAATCAGAATTTTAAAAATTCAAGTTATATATGTGTGTGTGTGTGTGTGTATATGTGTGTGCGTTATTAAAAATATATTACACACACACACCCTTGATCTCCATGGTGCTGAAACTGAATTGTATGCATCCCAATAAGTTAATTTAATGAATTCCCACTGCTGTTTAGGGAGAAGTACATTGAGGACTGCACTGTTTGTTTAGGAAATACAATTTGCAAATATCTGTCCTAAACTATCTTTTTTCATGATACAGCTCAGACAGCTCAGAGATAGGCTTTGGTGACAAACTTATGGAGGCAATGTGGTGGCAACCGCTGTAAGGAAAATTGCATGTATTGTCCACAAACATTATTATACTAGGCTGGGAAGTTCTCTTTACTGCAATAAATCTCTTTAAGCCTTTGTAAATGGCACATTGTACTATGCAAGAAGCAGATTTCAATGGAAAAGATAAAATTTCTCGCTTTGTGTATATAACAAAAATTAGAAACATGCACCTTCAAAAAGAAATGAAATCATGAGATACATCGGCTGTGGCTGTAATGAACACCTGAGACTTGTAACTCCTAAGTCAAAAAAGTTATTGGTCTCTTCTTATAAGAGGTTGAAACATACGGCTTTCTTAGCATAAACTATTTTGTACTCATTTGGTAACTTCCACGGCATTTTAATCCACTAGAAAATAGTGTAAATCTTTTATTTTGTTTTTCAGGTTAGTTAAGTTTTTTTTATTTTTCGCAATTCATAGGTGATAATGAAAAGATCACTTGAACTCCATTAGATCCTCTACTTAAAAAAAAAAAAAATCGGTCATAGTCCCCTGAATAGAAATCTATAATATTTTAATAGTTCATTAGAAACCCATCTATACCTAGCTTAAGTTCTGCAAGTAAGAAACCTGGCAGCACTGGTTTTCTCTTGAGGAATTCAGAGTCTCTCTTACTACAAAAGTAGTGGTCTCATTATGTGAGAAAGATGTGGACATTGCGTTTAAGATCGTCAAGGCATAGCAATATGGAGGCAATCATACAAAAAGCAAAAGGTGGAGAGCTGAAGATGACTGGTATTGTGAAATTTGAGAACAAAGGGATAGTACTTTGGAAGCCTATTAAATAGAAGAGAGAGCAGAGAACTCCACTGAGAACCAGAAATGGGGGAAGTATCTTTATAAAGGACTTATGTCTGCTGCCTCCTGGAATGCTCTGGCTTTATTTATTTATTCATTTTTGTCCACTCTGTTGGTTTCATGTTTGGATGAAGACTGATAAATAAATAATCTTTAGTTTGCTATAGTATCAGTTGATACTGTAGTCCTTTCTATTGCCCTGTGTCAGGCCCTGAAGTTTGTATAACTGCTATCACAGTATAGTATATATCTTAGGTGAATATAGGGGGGCGGGGGGGGGCATTCTATGAGCAAAGTATATATGGAGGCATGTTGGGTTCCCTTGCTTTTTCCCACAGCATAACTAGAAGTGGTAGTCTCAGACAACTCAGAGATAGGCTTTGGTGCTAACTGTATCCCAATCTCCTTTTTCATTAAGTTTCTTAGGCCCTGAGCTCTTCTTGTTCTGTACCATTAAGATAGATGCCCACTGTGTTCCTAGCTGGTGTCTTTAAGAAAAAACATATTTTTTTCCTAATAGGTGAATTTATGTTCAGGCATCGTTGCTGTTTCTCAGCATCCATGGATGAAATCTTTACAAATTTCAAAGCAATAATTCTGGTTAGCTCTAAGGTATTTATAGACATGCATACGAATATTTTCCCCTTTGTGGCCTGAGCATATCAAGCAAAGAATCAGAAGAGACAATTTAAGTAAACTGCCCAAGAGCAAATAACTAATGAGTAACAGATATGAAATTCAAACCTAGACAACCTAGTTGTAAAATTTATGATTTAAAAAGTTCATTGTACTTCATACTAATGGTCTTTCATGACACTTCTCACAGCTGCAGTTTTACCTTTGTGCCTTCTTCATGGTAAGCTCTCAAAGATTTGTTGAATAAATAAATAAACCTCTATATATAGGAATGTGGAGCAAAGACTTAAGTGAATATAGTGGCAGCTGATATTTAAGGAAAGCAGGTATGGCCATACCAATGTAATGGGTTATCAACTACAGAGGATATGTGATGCTCCCAGGACACCGGCAGTCACTCAGGGTAAGCGAGATCAGGCATAACACCATGCATATGAGCCATGGAAGTAGAGTTTAGGATAAATTTCATTTCCCAGGAAGTCAGTAAAGCTTACTGAAAGTTAGAAGTAACCTAAAGTAGCTGAAATTGTATGAAAACATTGCACTTAGTAGAAACTATCAAGGACTCAATCATAAAATGAATTTATCAAGCCAGAGCCAGAAAAACAAGAACGTGTATTTGTGTCTGAGTTGCAGTACTGTATTCACCTGCCAAGAAAATATTTGTTCTGAAAACCCAAGGAACCAGAGAATTGGAGCCAGACATCAATAATTTTTTAATGCATCATCTCAATCTGGTATCACTGATAAATTCTTAATCAAATTCAATGTTTGTGGAATGGAAATTTCTGGTAATTTGAGTTCTTGGTTAATTGCAAACACTTGCCTCAAACATTTTTGAACAATTTCCAATATTATGTCACAAAAAATGTATTCTTAGTATCTTATGTCTTAATTGATTAGTAAAATAAAACACAATTTATTTCACTATATTTTAAATATAGTTTATTTTTAAAGTACTGGTTAAGCTGAATCCTCATTTATTATTTAATTCATTCAATATTCACATTCATTAATCATTCAATAAGCAATTATTTTGTTAGCTTCTAGGAATAAGATAATAAAAAATGTAGGCACTTTTGCTATCCTCAAATATGCTACCTAGTGTGAGAGAAAGAATAAGATAGGATGTTGTAGTAGAGTGTGAAAATCACTTTAACAGGAACATTCAGGGTGCTGTAAGAACGTGTAAAAGAGTGCATGACTCATTCCAGAGTAGTTATAAAAAAGTTCCCAAAGAAAGTAACATTTAAACGATTATATAAAACATGAGAGGAATTTGCTAAACAAAAATAGGTAGAATGTTCATGACAGAGAGGACAATGTAAACCAAAGCTAAGAAATGAGAACAATTCTAATGAGTTTGAGAAACTAAAGGAAGTTTACCATAAATAAAGTGTTGGTGATGACAAGGAAGGCAAGGCAGAGAGAATGGTGAGAGATTAAACTGTATTATAAGAAAGGATAGATCAAAGTGCTAACGAATCCTATACCAGTTATATTTAACAATATCCAAATGTCAAAGGATGCTACCAAAGGTGTAGTAGAGTGAGATAGTTATAAAGTATCTGTTTTAATTGGTGAAAGGACAGTGACAAGTGGAAATTTTTTACGGAGTGTTTCTTTAACACAAGGGGTCAGCAAAGGAGGCAGAGGATCCAAATCCAGAGAATTAAATGAAAAAACAATAGTGTGGCATTATAGAATCAGTACAAGACATCAAGTTGAATCAGGACTGGAAAGGATAAGGATACAGAATAAATGGAAGACATCAAGTTGAATAAGGTCTATAAAAATAAGAAAGTGAGTGATATTACATTTATATTTCATACAATTTATTCAGACTTCAATATTGGAAATAAGAGAGCTAAACAAAATGTGTTATATGCATACAAAGGACTATTACTCAGCCTTAAAAGGATGATTATCCTGTGACATGCTAGAACATGGATCAAATTTGAAGAAGTTATGCTAAGTGAAGTAAGAGAGTGTCACAAAAATGATAAATACAGTATGATCCCACTTACATAATATATCTAAACTAGTTTAATATATAGAAAACGAAAGTAAAATCATGGTTATCAAGGGCTGGCAGAGGGAAAATGGGCAGTTAACACAGTTTCAATTTTGTGAGGTTAAAAACTGTGCAGATCATTTGCACAAAAAATGCAACTCTAGTCAAAACTACTAGAACGTACACTTAAAAGTGATTAAGATGGTAAAGTCTATGTTACATGTTTTTTAATCACAATTTATAAATATTTAAAAAATATGAAAGACAGATACAATAATAATAAAACTCATGAAAATCCAGATGAGAAATCTGGTGACCTGACCCTAAGTAGCAGTCGTGTCTATGAAGAAAAGTCATTATATTCAATATTTTTTTGAAGTAGAATCAATTTGACCCATGACATTCATTGCTCTAGGGAAAGTAAGATGCAGAATTAATTTGAGAAAGAAAATGGTAATTTCACTTTTAATGTATTGGGTTTAAAGTGTCCATCAGACATCCATTCTTATGGTTTCTGGACCATAAGAAAAATGTTTTAGCCTTTGAAATAAAGCTGAGGGTCACCAACATTCAACAGTTACCAATATTATTTTACAACAGACTTTTCCATGGCATTAATTCACTGTAAGAATGATCCCCAATCTGAAGGCAAGAATCCTCTATGGGAGATAATATTGTGTAAAGTAGTGAAGAAGTGATATGTAATTTGGAAATGCCTCTTGATGAATTTGATCTAAGCCTTCTCCTTTCCAGTGGAAGATACATCACCCTCTTGCCATTTGAAATAACTGATTGATAGCAATTAAAACTATGGCAGGAGATGAGCTTATTTAGTAGAATTTTATTGAATGAGAAAAGAGCTAGGGAGAGAATCCTGAGGCACATTAAAATGTAAGAAATGAGTAGAGGAAAAAGTGTCCTTTGTTTTGAATAGAATTCCAAAGCCCCAGTTCTTTTCTCTAACTTTTCTCTGTAGCAGCTTGTTTTACAACTGAGGTTAAATAAGGGTAAAAATTAGGAGAAGAGATAGTCTGGGGGATTGAGGAGACACAAAATTCTATAAACAGTTGTCTTTGTTTTGCTTTATTTTGTGTTTGTTTGTTTTGCTACTCTTCCTTCTTTTCAACCCATGGAATGAAAAGCCAAATGATGACAATGCTGCCCCAGTGGGGTTCACCAAGGTGCTCCAACAAATTCACAGAGGTGCTGTCAAATAAAAATTGCATCAGATAAGTTCAGCAGGCAAGGAAGATTTTATTTAATACAATTGCAACATAGGGAGAGAGAGTGAATTCAGTGGGCTGGGGAAGGCAGATCCATCCTTAATCTTGTGGGCATGATCTAATCAGCTTCCAGTGAATATAAAGCAGGTTGAAAAATGTGAAAATGAGAGACAAGTTGGTGGTGTGCCCTTGGCAGACTGGAGAGGACTTAGGAGAGACTGAATGAAACTCTGCTGAACCAAAATCCTATAGTGTGCCTTGGTCAGTTAAAGGAAATTTACTGAGGGCATTACAGGGGGGTTGGTTAATGTGATCAGGCCATCTGTGTTTGCTAACTGGCAGTTATTGAAGTGAGGCTTATATCCCCAGTCCGCTGACTCAAATGTTAATTAATGCTTTGTATCCCTGAATCCAATCAAGTTGACACTCAATATTAACCGTCACAATTGTGGTAAGAAAAAATTTAATAAAATATTAAGAACAGAAGCCAAATTGCAATTGGTGAAGAATAATATGAAAAGAGGAAATAATGAGGAAAACATATACATGACTATAGAAGTGTGACTTTGAAAGTAATTAACTGGTGCTTTAACTGAACAAGAAATTAGAGCTAAAAGCTGTCATGGGATATGAAGTAGACATAATTAAATGTTAACTGGAAGAAACAAATAGAAAGGAAAATATTGATGCTTAGTTAGATGTACAAGTATATATAGCATATCTTATATAACATATAAGTTCATTTTAATGGAAAAAAATGGAAAAAATTATAGTTAATAAATTTTAAACATCTCATTTTATGTATATCATCAAGATATATAAAATAAAATGTTATTTTGTAGGAAAGAGGTAGAGTTTAGAGCTTTGATGAATGGGGAGAAATTTATAAAAAATACATTGGAAACACTAGAGAGAGACTTATTTAAGAAAACACACTACTTGAAGACTGAATTGAGAGTACTCATATGGTTTGACTATGTTCCCACACAAATCTCATCTGAAACTGTAGCTCCCATAATTTCCACATGTCATGGGAGGAACCCAGTGGTAGGTAATTAAATCACGGGGGCAGGTCTTGTCTGTGCTGTTCTGATGATATTGAATAAGTCTCACAAGATCTGATGGTTTTATAAATGGGAGTCCCCTTGCACAAGCTTTCTCTTTGCCTGTTACCATTTAAGACATCCCTTTGCTCTTCCTTAGTCTTCCACCATGATTGTGAGGCCTCCCCAGCCATGTGGAACTGTGAGTCCATTAAACCTCTTTCCTTTATATACTACCCAGTCTCCAGTATGTCTTTATTAGCAGTGTGAGAACAAACTAACATAATCACAGGCAGAAAAATTTAATCCCAATTTTTAGAATTGTCTTATTTTCCCCACCAGGGATCAGCGACTGTATTAGTAATCTATTGCTATGTAACTAATTATCTTAATCCTTAGTAGTTTAAAATAACAAAATGTTATTATATGCCAGGAATCTGTGGGAAGCTTAGCTCTGTGGATCTTGATCAGAATCTCTCATGAAGTTGCATTTCAGTCAGTTTCTGAAGAGTTGATGAAGGTTGAAGGATTCCCTTCCATGCTTAGGGCTGTTACATGAGGCTTAGTGAAGCTTCCCCAGGATGACCTTTCCATATGGCTCTTCACAACATGGATTTCTCCACACCAAGTGCTCATAGTGGAAGATAGAGACAGAGAGAATGGAAGTTATAGTGACTTTATGATCTAATCTTAGAAGTTATATATTATCACTTTTGCCACATTCTATTTTCACACAGACCAATCCTAGTCTATTATGGGAGGAGACCGCATACCAAAAGCTGCAGATCTCCTGGGGGCAACTTAAGTCTAGAAAAAGAGGATGTAGTCAAATCCACACAGAAGAATACTGGAGTTGGATAATAAAGGAGTCAAAATAGTGGAGCTGGGTAACTAAAGAACAGGAGTCTTAATTTATTATTTCAAGGATCAGAACGAGGGGGAAGGGACCTTCAATGGTTGTTGAAATGATGTGGGGAAAATATATTTGACAATGATTAAAATGGAATGGTTAAGTCAGGATAGCAATTGACATTGTATGGAAAACAAGTCCATTAAGTTCTAAGGTCTTTATTCTGTTAGAAAAAGTGACAGAGTTTAAGACAAAGATAAGGAGAAGGTATTTTTGTTAAGTGGACTAAGTCTCGAAGTAACAGCATTTAACTATCACTCTCTACTCATGAGTAAGTAAATGCAACAGCCTGGAGGCATCAAAGCAGAAAAACTGTAGGTCACAAAGTTGGTGTTCATTGAAGGTGGGACTTGAAAAGACTTCATGGAAAGCAATTTCTTCATCAACAGATCACTACTCATAGAAGAAGAAAAATGAAGAGCCTGAGGATTTAGGGGAAACTATTATCCATGAAATAGAGTTTTCACAGAGCATGTTTTGTAGGATTAGAAAATATCAAATGAGAGTAAGAGTACAGCAAAGGTGCAAGGTAGAGTATGGGTACAGTATGGTGATGGCCTAAAGGGTCTCAGACTGGGGAATGTTCAAAGATTAAAAGAATGTAAGACAAAGTAGATTTAACTGGCTGAGAACTTAATAAGAAAATTAATCTCAGCATCCCATCAGCCCCTTGGTGTCTGAGGGTAGAGTGTGTAGGCTATAAAACTCCCTCTGAGTTTCAATCCTCTCGGGGTTCAGCTACATCCCTGGATGTTATCCTTCTAATACAGTTCAACTTGGTAGTAAATACAAATTCCCTGATATTTGGGAATTTTTATATGAAAATACCACATAATGCTCAGTAGTAGAAATGACCAGAATTTCTGTAGCAATGGTCAAGCCTCTAGTGTGTCATAAGACTCTGAAATAAATGCAAAGCTTAGTAAAACAATATAATCTAAATGATATATGGTTGAGGTTGGGGGAACAAACCTAATAGTATCAAGGAAAGATAAATCAATTGTGAAAGGTCAAAGGTATATTAATTCTACCATATGCAAGTTTGAAACAGCTGGAAATGATTTTTAAAGCCACTGACTTTCACTGAGCTAAGTATTTTTTAATTTGCTACATTATTAAACTTTTTGACAGTGGTGGTAGTAGTGAAAAAAATGAAGAGAGCTAATTCAATAATTATGTCCATTTTTAAAGTATAATTCAAGTACTCTTAAAATATTCATCTCATAATAAGGCATTCATTATTTTGACATATTTATAAACTGTAAGTTTCTTAGAGCACAAACTATGTTTAATTTACATTTATAGTTTTAGTGCCTAATATAATACCTAACCCATCACAGCCCAAAGTCAGTATGCAAGAGATAATTTTTATTATAAATTTTAAGAAACAAAAAAATCTAGTCAAACCTCTTGCTAAGTTACAACAATCAATTTAAAAGCTAGAGGGAAAAAAACTAGACTGTTCACTTTGCTGACTCAGTGTTTATTCATTGTTTTTTGTGTTTATCTGTTTATGTGGGTTTTTTTTCTGTCAATTTAGCTTCATTATATTTTGAAGATTAGATTCTACCAAAGGCAATTGAAAACCGTTCCCACTTTATTAAGAAAGAGCTATTTGAATCCTGATTCCCATCTTGAAAATAAAAACCACCTTCTAATTTCTTTTAGAGATAAATATAAAGCATATCTGAAGATTTTATTAGTACCATTTTGCTATTATTAGTAATTACTTACATTAGTAAAATAACTAAGTTTAGGTAAATGTATGCAAAAAGTTGGCAATTCCCTGGGCTTATCTCTCTTCTAATATTTTCCTGATTTCATGAATTTTCTAGTGTTGCAAACTTAATTGTGATGTAAATTAAATGAAAATAGGTTGCAGATTGTTTGGGGACTTGTATTTTTCAATGCTTAATAATCACATGGCGAACACATACATATGGATTTCTCTTAACCAGATTTTTTCAACGCATCAGTGTTTTTATCATTCCCACACCCTCAATCCCCAGCTTGCAATTTCAATAGGAAAATCAAGCCTATAAAATGAAAACAAAAATCAATCTTCTTTTATTTTGGAACAAATTAAATTCCCCTTCTCAAGTAATGATTTTTACCTTAAAGCCATGATAACTATCTTGTTGCTCTGTCAAGGTTTCTCACCTCCTTGTCTTACAACAGTTAACCTTAATAATCCCCTCACTTTCAAACCCTTCCTGATTTATGGCTCTTTAAGCACTTCTGTTAAGCTTGATCATTTACTTACACTTGGCCTCTAATAGAGTCAGTGTCACTTTGAAGATTGTAAATGGATTCTGCTGAAATCAAGTTCTTCAGACACTCCTAGACCAATGTTTTGTTACACTTTGTTTTTATCTTCTGGTAATTGGTATCTATGAAATATATTTTTATCATGTTTTTGTAGCTCCCTAATCAAAATGAAAAGACACTAAATTTGAAATTTCTTTTATCTGGTCCTCCAATGTTTGATAATACTAAACACATAGATAAAGGGTGTGGTCTCATACTTTAAAATTACGTGTTTCAATGTGAAAGTTACATTGCCAGAGTCTCAAGGGAAGTTTAGTGCTTAGCCATTTTATCTATGTGGATAGGTCAACTATTGTCCTAATCTTCTGTAGTATTTCCAGTCACTAAAGAATAATTGTACTACTTAAGTGCATGGCACTTACTATAGAACAATGCTTTTTTTTCAGACAATGAATCCCTAATTGCCCAATGGGAAAATGAGAAAAAAACTTTTCTGGATTCACTTTAACCTTTATAACTATCATTAGTTATAAATATATATATTTACGTATTATATATATTTATTATATATATACATATATATGTGTATATATATCATTTTACTTCTATGGAAGTTGCTGAACAGAACTTTAGCCAGATGAAGCGAAGTAAGGTTGTAATAAATTAAAAGTTGAGGGTTTTTTAATTCCTTTTTCTAAGATTAGACTAGCTATTGATTAAAGCCATTTCAGATCTCACAATGTCACAAACAATAACAGTGGCACCTACTATTATATGAAATGAGTACAATATATGCTAAACACTCTACAAAGTATTTTACGTGTTTTAACTTGTGTTAATTTTATAAAAACTCTATGAAGTGGATATTATTAACCTTTTATAAGAGAAGAGGGAATATACTCTAAGTTAGGTAACCTGCTCAATATCACCATGACTGACAAATAGTAGGGCAGGAATTCTGACTCAGATGTGTTGCATGCTATATTTATAAGCATTGTAAGTATAAGAGAAAATAAGTATGAAGGAAAACACAAATCCTAGATACAGAGAGATTCTCAGAAATAAACAAACAAAAAACAAAAAAAAACAAAGAAAAACTTCTCAAGCTCAAGGAGATTGCTAACTTGCTTTTAAATAATAAATTGGTACAAAAGGAAAAACCTAGTTTCTGTTAAACTTTTAATACATGTTTATAATATATTTACATTCTATTGATGTTAAGGAAACATACCTTTATCAGTTCATAAATTGCTGTTAACATTTGGTATGATGCATATTTAAGAAAAACTATTACTACAGATTTATGAAAGTCATAACAGAAGGGTTTACAACAGTTGTCCTTGAACCTAAAGATGGCAGGACCGGAGAGAAGCTGCTGTAAAAATGTTGTATATAATCACTTCCATGTGAGATTATACAAGCACTGAAAAGGGACCTAACCTACCCTCTCTGATTTCATAAATAATTTAAGTATTGATGACATCTATTTTGTTACTATAAACTAAAAGAATTATAAGGCTGTAAAATGGATTCCAAGTCAAGGCTAGGAAATTAAATAATCAATGAAATGTATATGAGAATTTGTTTCCATCAGAGGGCAAAGAACAAAAGCGTTAAAACTGTAGAATGAAAGGTTACAAAGAATTCTCCTCTAACTTTGCTTCTATAACCTCATACATAAGCTGGATTACAGAACTGTACCATACTTTACAACAGAGCCCAGAGCAAGGAAAGAAGATATATTTGCAGTGAACAAAAAGAGATCAAGTGTTATTTTGTTTCATATCCTATAGTGTTGTTTGGTGTAGAAAATAATCTTTCAGAAGTAAGATTCGTACATGTTCATATTCTTCAAGACATGTAATTCTATTGTAGTTCTTATCTCCACTTTATGATTACATATTAAATAGGTCAACAGATCTCAGCATTTCAACTCTGAATAAAAGATTGGCTTGTGTCTCATTTATCTTTTTTTAGAAGAACACCAAAAAGAAGCTACCATTAAGTCTCAGCAGTGACTTTTCTCATAGTTAATAGTGGAAAAATTTCCCCAACCTTTGGAAATATATTAAGTACTTTCTAAGTGGCAATTAACTCTTATTTATATATTTATTTATTTTCGAGACAAAGTCTTGCTCAGCTGCCCATGCTGGAGTGCAGTGGCCTGACCTCGGCTCACTGCAACCACTGTCTCCTGGGTTCAAGCGATTCTCCTCTCTCAGCCTCCTGAGTAGATGGGATTACAGGCATCCTCCAGCATGCTGGCTAATGTTTGTATTTCAGTAGAGACAGAGTTTCACAATATTGGCCAGGCTGGTCTTGAACTCCTGATCTCAGGTGATCTGCCCATCTTGGCCTCCCAAAGTGCTAGAATTACAGGTGTGAGCCACCACATCCAGCCTTAACTCTTATTTTTTTCAGTTATTCAGCAAATGAGAAGTGGCAAATAACTTATAATATACAGACACCATAGTAATTAATTTAGTTTCAACTTTGCTCAAAAGCTATCTTTATTCAAGGTTTATATCTAAGTTTAAAGCTCATTAGGAATGACAAGCATAAAACTGTGATGAACTTTTATGTATTTTCTCTGTACATACCAGTGTTTTCATAGTTAATTATTATTTATATCTAAGATATTCCATCCACTGATCAGTGAAATCAAATAATAGTTTCTGAATTTTGTCACGGTACAGCAAAATGTTTAAGAGGACAAATGCTGGAGTTACATTGCCTGGTTTAAATCTCAGCACCATGATTTATTTACTAAGAGGCCTTACTCAATTTGCCTAATCTCCCTATTCTTAGGTTTCCTCAACTTTCATTCCAGTATGCTAATGAGTACCTACCTCCTAAAAATGTTGCTAGAATTAAATTTCTAAAATTATATATGGGTCTTAAGGCTTGTTTTAAATATTCTGGAAGGTTTCTAACAATAATCTATACATACAAATCTTTGCTACATGTATTGCTACACATTTAAGTATATAGTATAAATGTTTGCATACATTCAATTATATACTATAGACACATTTTCATAACTATACACTACCAATATCCATTCTTTGGCATATTTAACTATATAATGTAAGAGGGATTAAGTGGAGTATACCTAAATCTCTCTTTAGAAGTGGAGTTGAAAAGGCTAGAAATAAAGCCAGCATTTTTATGGCTATGATAGATTTGTACTCAAAGACTGGTTTTGTTCTTAAACTATTTAATTCCATTATAATCTCAAAACTCGAGCATATTTAGTTACGGCCTTTTCCATTTTCCATGTGTTAATCAACAACTGTGTATTTCTGCTCTCCCCCCACTGACAGAGAGAAACAGCCTTTATGAAAAGGTGAAAGAAGTAAAGCAAATGGAATAGTTGAGACAGTTACTAGATAGGAGATCTTTGTTATCAAACAAACACATGTTAGGTCAGTCTTCAGATTTTAAAGAGGCCAATGTAGGCTGATAATTCGAAAAAAGATGAGATTATAAAATAGAAAGTAAAATAAATGACCCATGGGGAATAAATATGGGCAAGCAGCACAAAGATAAGAGAAAAACATGGGAGATTAAGTAGTTTTTGAATTGTCAAAATACAGGATTTTAAACAATAAAAAAATAGATTCCTCATGACCAGAAAATAATTTTAATCAAAGAGTGGCAATGAATAATCTCTTCAGCATATATAAGGTTCATGAATTTAAATATCTGTGCTTACGGCTGTATCTATTTATGGATGAATAAAAGTAACATTGACTTGTGTTTCATTTATCTTTTTGCAAGAACACCATAAAGAAGCTGTCATTAAGTATCAGCAGTAGCTTCTTTTCATTAATAATGGATAAAAAAATCAAAAATATAATTTAGCATATGTATAATTCATGTAAATATATATTTACATAAAGAAGTTTATATATCTTATTTCTGTATCTTAATATGGAAATAAAGGCATCGTTTAATATGCAAAAGGGCTTTTTAGAATAAGCATATGGCATAATCCTTTTCTTTAAAAATATCTTTAAAATTATTGAGTTACATTTTTGGAGCAAAGCAGAAAGGTTTTAACAAAGAGAAATGGTATGATAAAAATGGGTGATATGTTTCAAAGTGTGAAAACATTATAAAAAGAGGAAAATTGGAACTATCCAGGTATAATATATGATTTTTAAAAAGTTATTAGAAATTGATCATGTAGGAATTTTCAAGAATAAGAGTTGAAATTTTTTAAAAGTTCTTTAGCACTAGAGCACTAGGAAATGTTTGATTTTTTTTTTCTAGATTTAAGATTGAACTTATGAGAATGAATGTAATGACTATTATTGGTGCTTTGTTGTTTTGTATGTGTAGTTCATGAATAAAAAATGGAATGTCTTGTTAGATTGTTTTTTGATAATAGATCAATTTAGTTGAAGTCTTAGAAGATGCTCTTCCAAAATATTTATCAAACATCAAAAGTTATACTCATTATCTTTCCGTATTTCTAATGCGTTTCATTAACAAAAAATAAAATATTTTATATATCAGAATGCATGCATATGTAAGTATGCAACATAATTTTCTGTTATTTTTCTTTTAAAATAAAAAGTCATTTTGATATATTTAGTAATATGTATTTACTACCTTCACTGACTTGCCCTTTACCCACAACAAATTGGCTTTTGATTCTATATTCTTAATAAAATACTATTGATATATATCAGAAATAGCTCTAGGTACTGAGTAACAGTAGTAGCAAATATAAACAAGACAAGACACAGTCTCACACAATTTTTATATCAATAGACAAAGATAAATAATATAAACATAAGCAAAAAACACACACAAAAAAACAAAGTACAGAACTAACAAAATAGTGTGGTATGATAGGAAATAATTTTTAGCAGTTTGAGCAGGCCTCTCTGAGGTTGTGATATTCTAATTTTTTTCAGAGAAACTAAAAGCTTTATTATTATGTGAAACCTGTTGAATTTAAAATGTTGTGAGCTAATTAGCATGTTTCAAAGACACCAAGAAGGTCAGTACTTTATAGGACAAATGAAACCAATTTGTGGGTATCTCCAACCTGTGAGCCACTCTTTTTTGTTTTTACTCACTGCTCCAAACACTTCCTTTGGAATGATAGGTTATTTTACTTACGTTTTCTAAGTCTATAATTCTTACCTTTACCTGTCTTAATCTATACATTATAATTGTCAAATAACTAATATAAATATGACCCAGATACTGTATTTATCATCAAATACTATATTTCTCTATATTTAATTTAATATGTCAAATATCTAGTTCATTCTTGTCAGTTTGGTACAAACTGGTGGCTGAGAGAACAAATGTCAAATCCAGTTTGTTTGAATAATGATTCTGCTAACTACTAGCTGGGTCAAGTTGGCCAAGTCAATTAACCTTTTTGTTCCTCAATTTTCTCTTATGTAAAATGCATATATCTGTCAGGGTCCAATCAAGAGACAGGATCTACATAGTGATTTGAAAAGGGGCTATTTAATATAAAGAATTATGAACCATAACACAATTACTTATAAAGGGTAAGGAGAACTCTAAATACCCAAGGGCTGAGGAGCATACCTAAGGAATGAATAAACGTACAAGGGGTCCACACTCCCTACAGTTGTGATTCAGAATTCATTAGAGAAGATGAGGCTATAGCCAAATGGATTGTGAAGTTCAGTGGGTAGCCCTGGGACAGAGTTGATCACATTATCTAGGCAGAGGCTGGTGGATGGAGAATTGTGTCCAGATTCAGCAAACAAGCAATAACTCTTTGAAGTATGGGCAGGCTGAGATTGGGAGGTCTACCCTGGGGGCTTCTTGGTGTCTCACTGGGAATCTTCCTGTAGGGTTGCAGCTGAAACTCAATGCTAGAGAATTCCATTGGATGTTCACAGAAACCACTGGTAGTCGTGTCATTAAAGCAACAAAGGATGGAGAGGCAGAGTGAGCAGGGGAAAGAGTAGGAGTACGAGGAGGAAAAGAAGAAGAAGGAGGAACAAGAGGAAGAGAGGATAAAGACAAAGGAGGATAAATGAGAGGAAAACACCAGGATTGAGAAGAGAAGCTCTTTCTTCCTATAATGTCTGTCCATTGCCATCTACTGGCAAAGCTTAATATGGTTCCAACTGCAAAGGAGAAATATTCAGAGCCCATCACAATTTCCACAGAGCAGAATAGAAGGTTGAATTTGGAGGTAAGAAGCAATAAATTGATAATTGGCACATTAGATTTCAGGGGATTCTGTAACAAACTACCACCAAAAAAATGGATTGCTGGAAACAACAGAAATCATTCTTTCACAGTTCTGTGGGCCAGAAACAGAAAATCAAGGTGCTGCAGTTTTTAGGGGAGTTTCTAGGGCAGTTTCTAGGGCAGAATTCATCCTTGTCTTTTCCAGCTTCTGGTGGCCATCAGCATTTCATGTGACTACTTCACTCCAATCTCTGCCTCTGTCTTCCGATGGCTTTTTCTTCTGCTATCTCATGTAAGGGCATATTTAGGAACAATCTGTGTAATCTAAATTAGTCTCATCTCAAAATATTTAACTTAGTAAAATCTGAGAAGACCTCTCTTCCAAAAACGAAATCACATTCCTAGGTTTACAGGGTTAGGATATGGACATACCTACTTGTGGGCCACCATGGAGCCCTCTAAATTGGAGATGATAATGACAGTGTTGAATGTATAGGTTTCTCAATAGTGATACATGAATTAATATATGTAAAATACTTAGAACAATGTCTGGTTCCTCACATAGACTCTACAAGTATTATTATCACCCCCATTGTCATTGTCACCATCATCATCATCACCATCCTCATGGTGATTGTTCCAGCTATCTCTCAATCCTTCTTCAACTCCCCACTCTTTACATTTCCTTAAAGACAGAATAATATACTTAGAAATCATACCCTGACTCTGTTTATCAGATAAGTGACTTTGAACTTTTTCTATAATTTTTAAAATGGAGATCTTTAATTTCACTTAAATTGTATGTCAAATGATCTTACCCTGTTTAAAGATAAATAAATTAAATCTCATAGAAGTTACATAATGTATTCAATGCCACTTGACAATTAGTGATGACACCATTCAGTTTATAGAGTTTGTGGTACAGTAAGGAATTACTGTTATCATTACTAATAATGCATGTACTACCTCTACTATTACTATTATTATTGTCTTTATGAACACTATCACTACCCTTTTTAAAAAAAAGCACACCATAAGATTTTTCTGTTTCTCTCATTTCCTGTACTCTCCCTTTTAAATAATTAGCTGTTTTTGGAAGTCTATCAGTTTGAAAACACACACACACACACACACAAACACACACACACACACACACTCTTTCCTGAATTGGCTTTCTCTCTTAATTTTCTCTTCAAATTGCCATTTATCATTTTGTACCCTTTTTAATTTAATAACCATTTAACTGATCTTCCTAATATTTTTGTCTCCCTTTCTTAATCTTTCTTCAACATAGCGAAAAATATGTTTATGCAACATACATCTAGTGTTACCCCCATGCTTTAAAGTACTTTAATGAGTTTTATAGTTCTTTAGTATCTGGAGCCAAAATACTTTTTAGCCTCCTCTTCTATCTACATAAACTAGGCTGCTCCCACAAAGTACTGCTAGTGATTTCTCCCAATATATTATAAACTCCATGTATTTGTTCACAGAATCTTCTTTTTCATATTATCTGAAATTCAAATCCGGCTCAAATATCACCTCCCGTAAAATCCCACTCCAAGTCTCAAAGATAAAATAACTTATCTCTTCTGTATTGAAACCAAATGTGAGTTTGGATTTTACCATAGGGAACACCTGATCAAATGGGTCATACCGTGAGACATCTAGTTTCTGTCCACCGGAGAGTGTTTGGATAGTCATCTTCATTCTTCTGTAAGAATGTCTTATGTTGTCAAATGACTAGATGACAGAAATTACTTTTTAAAATTGAGTCTATATTTTATAAATATTTATATGATTTATTAGATTTTATAACATTGTTCCCTTGCCTTTTAAACTCATAGTACCCAAAACTCCTCCCAAATAAGATATCAGATTATTATTTTTAAAAACATTTACCAGGAATATAGTCTAATTCCATTATTTGAAGTTACTTTGCAGTGCTCATAGTTATTAATGCCCACCATTTTTTTCAATTGACCTACTATCAAGTAAGTAATTTGTTTGCTAAAAAAATTTGGGCCCTCACTATGTGTCATGCAATATAATAATAACTGGATACAGTAATATTTTATAGTGTTTTGATTTATCAAAATTAAACTACAAGGACAAATATCATTCAAGAAGTTGCCTATCATGCCTAAGATCCAAATATCACATTTTGGTCTTTTGCCTTTAGCTTTTATTTTAATCTTAATTTCTCTAACAGTTTTCCAGTAAGATGCTAATTTCCATTATTTAAAGACTCACATGTTAGACGTAAAACCATAAAATCTCTAGAAGAAAACCTAGGCAATACTATTCAGGACATAGGCATGGGCAAGCACTTCATGACCTTTACACTAAAAGCAATGGCAATGAAAGCCAAAATTGACAAATGGGATCTATTAAACTAAAGAGCTTGTGCACAGTAAAAGAAACTACCATCAGAGTGAACAGGCAACCTACAGAATGGGAGAAAATTTTTACAATCTACTTATCTGACAAAGGGCTAATATCCAGAATCTACAAAGAACTTAAACAAATTTACAAGAAAAAAATCAAACAACCCCATCAAAAAGGGGGCAAAGGATATGGACAGACACTTCTCAAAAGAAGACATTTATGCAGCCAACAGACACATGAAAAAATGCTCATCATCACTGGTCATCAGAGAAATGCAAATCAAAGCCACAATGAGATACCATCTCACACCAGTTAGAATGACGATCATTAAAAAGTGAGGAAACAACAGGTGCTGGAGACGATGTGGAGAATTAGGAACACTTTTATACTGTTGGTGAGACTGTAAACTAGTGCAACCATTGTGGAAGATAGTGTGGCAAATCCTCAAAGATCTAGAACTAGAAATGCCATTTGACCCAGCGATCCCATCACTGGGTATATACCCAAAGGATTATAAATCATGCTGCTATAAAGACACATGTACATGTATGTTTATTGTGGCATTATTCACAATAGCAAAGATTTGGAATCAACCCAAATGTCCATCAGTGATAGACTGGATTAAGAAAATGTGGCACATATACACCATGGAATACTATGCAGCCATAAAAAAGGATAAGTTCATGTCCTTTGTAGGGACATGGATGCAGCTGGAAACCATCATTCTGAGCAAACTATCACAAGGACAGAAAGCCAAACACCACATGTTCTCACTCACAGGTGGGAACTGAACAATGAGAACACTTGGACACAGGGCGGGGAACATCACACACAGGGGCCTGTCGTAGGTGGGGGCAGGGGAGAGGGACAGCATTAGGAGATATACCTAATGTAAATGACGAGTTAATGGGTGCAGCACACCCAACATGGCACAGGTATACATATGTAAGAAACCTGCATGTTGTGCACATGTACCCTAGAACTTAAAGTATCAAAAAAAAAAAAAAATTCCTTCCTCTTTTTCTTTCCAATGGCTTATATTTGTTTGTTTCTTTTCCTGTCAGTCGATACAATTCCAATCCAACCGAAATTAATTAGGTTCTTGCTATGTATCAGAGATTGTGCAAGGTGCTTTCTCATGCAGCATTTTATGTAACCTCCACAACAAACCTATGAAAGAAGATACTATTTTTCTTTTGACAACAAATTATCAGAAAGATTAAGTGACTCTCAAAGTCATACAATGATTGAAATTATAGAAGTAATATAAAAACAGACCGATATGATTTTTCCATCACTTATAATTTTTCCTTATGGTTTCTCTCTTTAAATTGCCCTTAAATTCTCTGGAGATATCGTGTAGTATAGTTTTCTCCAATACATGAAATAGGATATTTTATCTGTGCCAAGACCTGGGTTCTGATATAGTAGTTATATTTATATACTCTATCTCTAAAATGCCCTTTATCCTTTATAGTTTGGGTATTGCTGACAGAGTTGGCAATGTGTTTTATATATTTGCATCCAAGAATCTACCTAGAGGTATGTGAGGGCATTAAAAGACAGGAGGTAGGGCATGAGTCTCCTTCCTTTGGGTATTAATGTTTAATTAATATTATTATTAAGAAATTTATAAATTCACACGTAGTTTTAAGAAATAGTGTACACTTAACCTGGTTTCCACCAATGGTAACAATATCACAACCAAGATACTGAAATTAATACAATCAATAAATCTTATTCAAAGTGCTCCAGTTTTACTCGTGTGTGTGTGTGTGTGTGTGTGTGTGTGTGTTAGTTGGTTGTATACGATTTCATCTCATCTGTCATTCAACATCAGTTAAGATACTGAATATCTCGGTGACCACAGAAGTTCCTTATGTGGCCCTTTTATAAAAACCACATCACTCTTCCACACAGTACCCCATCCCACTGTTACTAACCCCTGGCAACCATTGATCTATTCTCCATAATCCTCTTTGTTTAATTATATTGGCACTGACAGAAGCCAGATTGTTTCCAAAGTCTGCTTGCCTGGAGGATAGATAACTTTTGACCCAGTTTTCCTGGTAGCAGTTTGCACCATAGAGAACTGGCTATAAAAATAAATCTAAAGGCTGATAAAATGTGGAGTCCACACACTAACATTGTTGTCTGAGAATATACAGCAGTTCGAAAGGCACCATTTTACCTTGTAGCACTTGGAATTCATTCATTGAATGAATATTTTTTATACTGTTAGCATCCTGGAGGTTTTACCACAAATATGCATCAGTGGTCATGAGTTGGGCAAGTTAACAAGCTAGATGAAGTGAATCCGTCAGGCTTCAGGAAAGTTACCCCCATGCCTCCAATTTCCATAACAGATGTGCCAAGACCATCAGAGATGAGTGACTTTGTCAGAGCCTCAGCTGCTTTTGGTTGCCCAAGTGTCTGACCAAGGTAACCCTACTGTCCAGAGATTGTGCCCTTTATGCCAGGTACCTTAGGGGCACCAACTTTTTCAAATTATCTTCTATCTTTTAAAGCAACACATCAGAAAGAGAGTATGTTCTCTCTGTGATGGTGACATGCTTTGTGTGCTCATGTGCACAGTCGTATTTGTGCTGCTTGATCATTTCCAAATTTCCAAATTTTAGTAGTGGAAGTCAGGGAGGTAACAGTGGCAATGCATGATATGTAATGAAACTTTCAGGACAACTGTCATCAATCTCGGTAGTCATGGGGTCTTTCAGCCTCAAAGACACATGTTTGCTCCTGTGTACTTTGCAAATTAGACTTGGAGACACCATGTCCTATAGTTATAAAGATACATATCTCTGAAATTCCCGCATTTTCTTCCAAGGATAGATTCATAGATGTGAATGAAAACTCATGTTGATTCGAGTTTTTACTAGATAAAAATAGGGACTTAGACAATTACATCATCTG
This sequence comes from Colobus angolensis palliatus, assembly GCF_000951035.1. Classification (NCBI taxonomy): domain Eukaryota; kingdom Metazoa; phylum Chordata; class Mammalia; order Primates; family Cercopithecidae; genus Colobus; species Colobus angolensis. The sequence goes on along the minus strand of NW_012120376.1, from coordinate 2,958,023 downwards.
ATCTCTGAGAACTGACACTTCTCACAACTCTGTAGGAAATGAAGAAAAAGCCAGCAAGAGACTGGCAGAGCTTAGCAGGAAAGGTGCTTGCCTAGCAGCAAAGCAGCAGGAAATGATTGTGTCTGAGGGGAGTTTCACTGAAGAAAACACCTACAAAAATATATAGAGCACCTGTTCTAGGCAGTCACTTAAATGATATTGATGAGATGAACAACTGCACGCATACTTAAGAAGATGTTTATATGGAGAGTTCTTAAAGCATTCTTTATGTTTAAGGCCCATTGGGATATACAAACTGTATTATCCTAGTATGGATAAGATTTTATATTACATTGTTGATGCTACTATATGCCTGAATAGAGTAAGAAGTATTATAAAGTGAAATGTGTTGTTCACGTGAGAATGTGAATAATAGGCTTGTTAGTACCGGAGAAACCTAGACAAAATATATTTATTACAAAGCATTGGCAAACTTTCTTTTAATCAAAAGGAAAGCACAGCAATTGAGGCAAATAATAAGTTTCTTCCTTCCCTGAACTTGCCTTACAAGGAAATAAGGTAATTAGGTACAATCAAATATTATCCCTGATTTATTCCTTGTCCTCCTTCTGATATTATAGGCTTAGAAATTAAAAAACAAAGAAGCAGGTTCTCTTGTTGTCATGGATAGAAAGCAATGGTGAGAAACAGGATACAAAGTCAGTTTCACAGTTTTTGAAAAATACTTCCTTTTAAACTGATATACAGAATTCCAAGTATACTTCTCTGACTTATCCAGGAAAAAAGTTAAGTGAGGAAGAGACATTGCCTCTGCAAAATCTCCTGACACATTCTGAGCAAGAAAACCTTGACTATATAAGATTATATTCATAGAGAAAATATTTTTTAAAACGTAATTGCATTTATTCTTTTTTTTTTTTGTGATGGGGTCACATTCTGTCGCTCAGGCTGGGGTTCAGTGGCACAGTCACGGCTCACTGTAGCCTCAATCTCTGGGCTTAAGTGATCCTCTTACCTCAACCTACTGGGTAGCTGAGACTACAAACATGCGCCACTATGTGTTGCTAGTATTTACATTTTTTGTAGAGATGGGGTCTCCTCATGTTGCCCAAGCAGGTCTGAAGTCCTGGGCTCAAGTAATCCTCCTGCCTTGGCCTCCAAAATTGTTAGGATTATAGGCATGAGCCACTGCGCCCAATTTGCATTTATTATTTTTTACCCTAAATGGAACTCTCCCATCATTCTAAGTGTTTTGGTTTTAAGTTCTCATTTTAGTTCATGCATGTGGCTAGGTTAAAGAGCTTTAAAATAGGTGATGTTTATTCTTCTGTGAAGAAGGCAGAGGACTTCTCTGCCAAAAGAAACAACAGCACTGTTAGATGTTTTCTGGGACATGGTCTGTACCAACTTCTCTTACCTCATGCTACACATGAACTGCAAAGCTTTTGAGTGGGAAAGCTTCACCACAGGGGTGAGAACAGCTACAATGGTGGCAGAAAAATCTGGAGTTTCTACGGTTCACAGGTCAGTTAGCCAAACATTGGTCTCCCAATCATCCGAAAGCCAGAAAACATGAGAAACAGAAAGAATATAGTTTGAGGTGGTGTTGACTTTCCAAGTCCTTTAAACCAGAGAAAACACAGTAGAAGAACCGTCATTTCAGCAAACAAGCTCATGGGGGCAGAACCACATGTTACTGATGTAATCTCAAAGCTCTGTGCCCTCTATAAATATATGTGCTGATGAGCTCTTGTGCTGCGAGCTTTTTCTTCAGTGTTTTACTTTCTCATTTCCTTTGAGTTCTGTATAGAGACTATTTTATAGTTCAAACCAAGAAACAATGTAGCAAAGTAGTATATTTACATTAAGACATTACTTGTTTTGTTTTTGTTTTTCGGGTTTGTATTTTGTTTCCCCCTCTTGTTTTTTAATATTTCCATGTTGACTTAGGCATTGATGACTTGGAAAAATAAGAGTCATTTTTAAAAATATAAGCCCTAAAATTCAACAATACTGTGAACTATAGAATATCAAAAATAATGCACAGCTACTTTGTGTTATAAATTTTAGAAAAAAAACATTTAAAAAATTGCACAGTGTATAGGTGAAATGACTTTAAGACAACTAAATGAAATTGTAGAAAAGACCATTTAAAGCTCACTTTAACTCTAATTATTGGGAATTCACCTATTGTGGGGAAAAGTATCTATTCTGAGTCAGTCTGTTTTCATTACATGCTAATATTCCAATAAAAGAGGTACAGTGTAGTTGTAGAAAGAGTTCTAAGTAGCAGTCACAAACACCAGTTGCCATTTATGCTACACTATTAATTAGTTTTCTAATGTTTGTGAAGAAAATTTACCTTCTCTAGGCTAAACTTTTTTAATTTACGAAAGTACAAATGCTAGACTAAATATTATGGAAATTCCCTTTCATGTCTGACGATGTAACTCTGATGTTAAAACACTTATATCTAAATGAATTTGCAGGTAGGATTCTGGCTCATCTCTATTGAACATCCTGCAGAAAGATATGGCTGAAAAACATTTCAGAAATTAATTTAAAAATTACCCTCTTGTAAAGTTTTACTTCCATTGAATATTATGAATAAACTTTTTTCAAAGATGTTCTGTAATGCTTCTTGTTAATAAATGTCCATGTGTCCCACAAATATTCTTTGTAATGTCTGAGAGAAACCCTACCTCAATGTCTTATCCACTAACAATAAGCAATTTTTAAACGAGCAAGGCCAATAAGAGGAGGACTCTTACCATTAAGTTGTTAAAATCATATTTAGTCTATTTTATGACAAAGACTCTCAGACAGGCAGACTACCATGTGGGAAGAATAAATATTATACCTTAAATATTATTTTTGACTAATAAATATCAAGAAAATATAAGAGGCTTTAACAAGTATCTTTGCTTAAAAATAAAGTTATATTTTTGCAAGTAATGCATTTCATAGACAACTTTTCTCATAACTGCATCTGAGAAGCATGTCTAAAACAATGGGGTAGATTTAAATATTCTGTATAAGATTTACTTTGGTCAAAAATTAACAAGTAGTATCTATTTTTTTCTTAACATTTGTATTTACCACATGGATAATTTTACATAAAGTAATTATTTAAAATATGTTTGTTCACTAAGTTGAATTGCCAAAGAAATCAAATTTGTTGTTTATCTGAAATTTCAATTAAAGGGTCCTGTGTTTTTGTTTTTTATTTATTAAATCTGGCATTCCAGTCACCAAGTTCATATCCTCACAGGAGTAAAATAAGATCTGAAAAAATTGATAGCAACAAGAAGATACTATGTATATTAATATGAAAGCAGCAGAGTCATAAAAGTCCCCCTAAGAAAAGAAAAATTTTAGAATGATTATGCAAAACCTGGTCAGATTTTGGATTAATAGAGCAGGAAGGGAATTATTCTAAGTGAGGTGTATTCTAGCATTGGAAATGGTATAAATAAAGTAAATAGTATCACTTGTTTAGGAAAAGTGAGCATGTTGACCTGACAGGGGTAAAGGTGAGAGAATGAAAGTAGTAAGGAAAAAATTGAAATGCATTGTGTGAGTTCACCTCATAATGGTTCTCAAAATTGCTCAGATGCAGTGGCACATGACTTTAATCCCGGGACTTTGGAAGACTGATGCGGGAGGACTGCTTGAGCCCAAGAGGTTGAGACCAGCCTAGGCAGTAAAGCAAGGCCCCATCACTATAATAAAAAAAATAAAACTACTTAATGTTTAAAAAAGTGATTCAGGAAACACAAAAGAGCCATTTTAAGTTTCAAGGGAAGATATGATAAAAGCACTTTTAGAAAGATTGTTGAATTTCTTTTTATGAATACATTATAAGGTTTATTTTTAAAAGATTTTCTTTTAATAAGACATCCAGAAATTTACAAAATAGAACAAATGTGTTTTTACTTGTGTAGTTAATATTATAATGCTGGAATGAATATCCCCAATGGCAAATTATTAAGAGAGATGATAAAAGTCAGAGTTATAGGCAAAAGTTGTTATTTCAACAGGCTTTGGGCTTTTGGTGAGTTTGGTAATTGAAGGGTAATAAAAAACAATACCTGGATACTCAGGCTTGCATGAGGCAGGAAGCTTGAACTGTGTTCCATCCTAAGTAAAATTATCCAATTCTCAATCCCTTACGAAAAGATAGACTTAAAAAAAATTACCTGTTTACAGACAAAAGAGCAAGGAATGTTGCTTATGCCATCCTTAATTCTAAATGAAAAAAAAAAAGGTTCCCTTAAAACTTCATAGCTATTAGTTTATCTTACTACTACTCTGAATTTTAATACCCTACTTATATGATCTTGAAATAAAGAAGAAAATATATCAATTATTTTCTCTCCTATGGTAATAACATAGTGGCAATTAGTAGTAGTAAAACAAATCATTATCAACCCAGTCTGCAAATTACCTATATTCACAAAACCAAACTAAAGAAAACTGGAACCATGAAATATAAAATTGCCGTATCTGCAAGCTTACTTTAAGGGACATATACATGACACTTTAACAAATGAAGTTTCTAAAAATGCTAAACATTTCAAAAAATATAGGTCTCCATTGCTCTTGCTCAATTAAATAGCAGTAAGAATTGTATGGGGAGGTTGAGCAAGATAACAGAATACAAGCCTAAACCACTCATCTCTCCCCCACAGGGACACCGAATTTTAACTACTGTATGCACACACTCACACACATACAAGCATCACATGAACCAAAAATCCTGAGAGCAATCATACTACCTGGTTTTAACTTTATATCACTAGAAGAGGCATTGAAGAAGGTAGAAGAGACAAGCTTGAATCATTGATGCCATAACTCCCCCATCCCTCAGCAGTGGCCTTCCAGCAGAGAAAGTCTGTGCACGGGGGAGAGGAAAAACACAGCAACTGGGGGGCCTTTATATTGAACTCAGTGCTAGTGCTGCCTTGTCACAGTGGAGAGTAAGGCTGTACTGGGTTCAGCCAGTACCCTTGTACAGAGTGAGCATTTAGATCAGACCTAGCCAGAGGTAAATCACTCATTCCAGTGGCTGGACCTTGAGTTTTTTTAGCAAGCCTCACTACTGATGGCTGAAGTGCTCTGGGGTCCCAGATAAACTTGAAACTCAATCTAGAATACAAGGAATGCTGGGCTGGGCTCAGAGCCAGTGGAATAAGGTGGCACATGACCTAGAGAGTAACCCACAGGGGTGGCTAAGGGAATGCTTACACCATTCCTCCCCCAACCTCAGGTAGCATAGCTCCCAGCAACAAAAGTGACTCCTTCCTTCTGTTTAAGGAGAGGAGAGCAAAGAGTAAAGAGGACTTTGTCTTGCATGTTGGATACCAGCTCAGCCACAGTAGGATAGGGCACTGGATAGAGTTTTAAGGCCCCAGTTCCAGATCCTAGCCCACGACTGACATTTGTAGATAAATTCTGGAGGGAAAGGGAACCCACTGCCTTGAAGGGAATGACCCTGTCCCAGCAGAATTCATCACCTACTCACTAGAGAATCCTTGGATCCTGAATAGCCAGCGGTGATGCCCAAGTAGTATGCCATGGGCCTTGGGCTTTGTGAGCTGACTTCAGGTGTGATCCAGCACATTCCTAGCTATGGCGACTATGGTGAAAGACCTCTTCTGTTTGAGAAAAGCAGACAAAATCATAAAGTAAACTTTGTCTTGCCCTTTAGGTACCAGCTCAATCACAGTTAGGTAGAGCAACAGGAAAGTCCCTGGGGAACCGGAGTCCAGGCCTAGGCTCTTGGACAGCATTTCTGGACCTGCCCTGAGCCAGAGGGAAGTCCACTGCCCTGAAGGGTGAATCCCAGGCCTGACAGCATTTACCACAAGCCAATGGAAGAGCCCTTGGGCTTTAAGTGAACAGCCGTGGTAGCCTGGCAGAAACCTCTGTGGGCATGGGGCGACGGAGGGAACATGGAGAGGAACCTCTACCTGTGAAAAAAGGAGGGAAGAGTGGGAAGAACTTCGTATTTTGGTTTGAGTGCCAACTTAGCTTCAGCGGAATAGAACATCAGGTACATTTCTAAGTTTTTTTTTTTTTTTTCCTCCAATTCCAGTCTCCCAGAGAGCATCTCTGGAACTGACCAGGGCCTGTGGCAGTTCACCACTTTGAAAGGAAGTAAACATACCAGGTTGACTTCACCATCTACTGATTGTAGAGTCCCAGAGTCTTGAGTGAACATAGGTGGTAGCCTGCTAGTTGTTACAGAGGGCCTTTGGAGGGACCCAGTGCTGTGCTGGCTTCGGGTCTGATCCAGCACAGTGCCAGTAATGGTGGAAGCAGAAGTGCTTGCATTATTACACCCCTAGTTCCAGGCATCTCATCACAAAGAGTGACTGTGAGAAAGGAAAAGGAGCAAGAATCTCTGCCTGATATCCAGATAATTTATCTGGATCTTTTCCAAGACCACCAATGTGGTACCTCAATGAGTCTGCAAAAACCACTGTGATATTAGGCTCGGGGCCAAAGATTCCTCAAATATCTGGAAAACCTTCTCAAGAAGAATGGACAAAAACAAGCCCAGACTGCAAGATTACAATCAGTACTCAACTCAACAATGCCCAGACACCAGTGAACATCTATAACATCAACATCATACAGGATAACATGCCCTCATCAAATGAAGTAAATAAGGCACCGGGGGCGAGTCCTGGAGAAACAGAGATATGTGAGCTTTCAGATAGAGAATTCAAAATAGCTGCTTTGAAGAGATTCAAAGAAATTAAAGATAACACAAAGAAGAAATTTAGAATTCTATCAGATAAATTTAACAAAGATACTAAAATAATTTAAAAGAACTAGACAGACATTCTCGAGTTGAAAAGGCAAATAACATACTGAAGAATGCATCAGAGTCTCTTAATAGTAGAATTGATCAAGCAGAAGAAAGAATTAATGAGCTTGAAGACAGACTATTTGAAAATACAGTCCGAGGAGACAAAAGCAAGAAATTAAAAAGAATAAAGCAATCATGACTATGAGATCTAGAAAAGAGACTCAAAATGGAAAATCTAAGAGTTATTGACCTTAAAGAGGAGGTAGAGAAAGAGATAGGGGTAGAACGTTTATTTAAAGGGATAATATCAGAGAATTTCCCTAACCTAGAGAAATATATAGATATTCAAGTACAAGGAGGTTATAGAACACCAATCAGATTTAACCCAAAGAAGACTTCCTCAAAGCATTTAATAATCAAGCTCTCAAAGATCAAGGGTAAAGAAAGAATTATAAAAGCAGATAGAGAAAAGAAATAAATATAAAGGAGCTCCAATATATCTGGTGGCTGACTTTTCAGTGAAAACCTCACAGGCCACGAAAAAGTGGCATGACATATTTAAAGTGCTGAAGGAAAAAAAAAATCCTTTTACCTTAGAATACTGTATCCAGTGAAAATATCTTTCATGCATGAAGGAGAAATAAACACTTTCCCAGACAAAAATAAGGTAAGGGATTTCATCAATATCAGACCTTCCTATAAGAAATGTTAAAGGTAGTTTTTTAATATGAAAGAAAAGGATGTTAAGGAGTAAGAAGATATCATCTAAAAGTATAAAACTCAATGGTAGTGGTAAGCACACAAAAAAGTACAGAATATTATAACATTGTAATTGCAGTATGTATGTACTTCTACCCTAAATCAAAAGACTAAATGATAAATCAAAAATAATAACTACAACAACTTTTTAAGACATAAACAGTGTGATAAAACATAAAGAGAAATAGCAGTTAAAAAGTGAGGGGATGAAGTTAAAGTATAAAGTTTGTATTAGTTTTCTTTTGCATGTTTGTTTTTTCGTTTATGCAGTCAGTGTGAAGTTGTCATCCATTAAAAATAATGGCTTATAAGATAGTATTTGCCAGACTCATGGTAATCTCAAATCAAAAAACATACAATGGATACACAAAAAAATGAAAAACAAGAAATTAAATCATATAACCAGAGAAAGTCACTTTCACTAAAAGGAAGACAGTGAGTGAGGAAAAAAGAATAGCACAAAACAACCACAAAACAAATGAAATGGCAAAGGTAAGTTCCTACTATCAGTAATACTGTAGGTGAACTAAACTCACCAGCCAAAAGATATAGAGTGGTTGAATGGTTGAAAAAATAAGACCTCATGATCTTTCACCTACAAGAAACACAGTTCACCTATAAAGATACACATTGGCTGAAAATAAAAAACTGGAAAAAGATTTTTCAGGCCAGTGATAACCAAAAAAGAGCAGGAGTAGCTATATTTATATCACAAAATATATGAAAAAACTGTGAGAAGAGACAAAGAAGGTCATTATATTATGATGAAGGGGTTAATCCAGAAAGAGGATATAATGATTGTAAATATAAATACATCCAACACGAGAGCACTCAGATATATCAAGTAAATATTATTAGAGCTAAAAATATACCCCAATACAGTAATAGCTGGAGACCTCAAATTCCCACTTTCAGCATTGGACCATCTCTGAATCGGAAAATCACAGAGAAATATCAAACTTATCTGTACTGTAGAATAAATGCACCTAATAGATACTTACAATATATTTTATCCAATAACTGCAGAATACATATTATTCCCCTCTGTACCTGGATCATTCTTAAGGATAGACTATACATTAAGTCACAAAACAAGTCTTAAAACATTCAAAAAATTGAAATTATATCAAGCATCTTATCTGATCACAATTGAATATAACTAGAAATGAATAAGATGAATTTTGGAAACTGTATAAACACATGAAAATTTAACAATATGTTCCTGAACGACCAGTGGGTCAATGAAGCTATTAAGAAGAAAATTGAAAATTTTTTTGAAATAGATGATAATGGAAACACAATGTACCCATACCTATAGGATACAGCAAAGCAGTTCTAAGAGGAAAATTTATAACTATAAGTGCTTGTATCAAAAGAGAAGAAAAACTTCAAATAAATTACCCATCAAGGCATATTTCAGATCTAGAAAATCAAGCAACAACTGAGCACAAAATTAGTAGAAGGAAATAATAATTATCAGAGAAGAAATAAATGAAGAAAACAGTACAAAAGATGAATGAAACAAAAAGTTGTTTTTTTGAAAAGACAGACAAAATTGACAAATCTTTAGCCAGACAAATGAAGAAAAAAGGGAGAAGACACAAATAAATAAAATCACAGATGAGAAAGTGAGATACTACAACTAATAACACAGAAATTCAAAGACTTATTAATTACTACTATAAGCAACAATGAAATGGAAAATCTTGAGAAAATAAATTCTTAGATATATACAACCTACCAGGATTCAACTATGAAGAAATCCATGCCTGAACAGACCAAAAGTAAGTAATGAGATCGAAGCTGTAATAAAAAGTCTCCCAGTAAAGAAAAGCCCAGGACCCTATGGCTTCACTGCTGAATTCTACCAAGTTTTTCTTTAAAGAAGAGCTAATACCAATCCTACTGAAGCTGTTCTGAAAAATAAAGGGGAACACTGCTGAATTAATTCTGAAAGGCCAGTATTACCCTCATACCAAAGTCAGACAAAGACATATCAATAAGAAAAAGAGAACTGCTGATGAATATCTCTGAGGAAAATTGATGCAAAAATCCTCAACAAAATACTAACAAAGCAAATTCCACAATACATTAAAAAGATCGTTAATCAGGCAAGTGGGATCTATCCAAAGCAGACAAGGATGGTTCAATAGATGCAAATCAATCAATATGGTACATTGTATAAACAGAATGAAGGACAAAAGCCATATAATCATTACAATTGATGCTGAAAAAGCATTTGATTAAATTCAACGTTCCTTCTTGATAAAATCCCTAAAAACAACTGAGATTAGAAGAAAAATGCCACAGCATAACAAAAGTTATATATGACACACCTACAGATAGTATCATGCTGAATAGAGAAAACCTGAAAGTCTTTCCTCTAAGATCTGCAACATGACAAGAATACCCACTGTCACCACTGTTATTCAACATAGTACTGAAAGTCCTAGCTAGAGCAATAAGACAATATAAAGATAAAAAGGGCATCAAATTAGAAAATAAGTCAAATTATCCTTGTTTGCAGATAATGTAATCTTAAATTTGTAAATATCTAAAGACTCCACCAAAAAACTATTAGAACTGATAAATTCAGTAAAGTAGCAAGATAAAAAAAATCAGTAGTATTTTTATATGCCAAAAGAAAATACTCTGGCAAAGAAATACAAAATAATCCCATTTGCAATTGCAAGAAATACAGTAAAGTACCTAAGAATTAACCTAACCAAATAAATAAAAGATCTCTCAATGAAATCTACCAAACAATAACAAAGAAAATTGAAGAGAAAGCAAAAAAAAAGTTATTTCATATTCATTGTTGGAATAATCAATATTGTTGAAATGTCCATACTATTCAAAGCAATCCACAGATTCAATATAATCTCTATCAAAAAAGCAATGACATTCTTCACAGAAATAGAAAAAACAATATTAAAATTTATATCAACCAAAAAAGATCCAGAATAACCAGAGCTATCCTCGGTAAAAAGAAAAAAATTGAGTGAATCATGTGATCTGACTTTAAATTATACTACAGAGCTATATAACCAAAACAACATGGTACTGGCATAAAAACAGCAGACACACAGACTTACGAGATACAATAGAGAACTCAGAAACAAATCCACATCACCTATAGTAAACTCATTTTCAACAAAGCTGCCAAGAACATATGTTGGGGAACAAACAGTCTTTTCAATAAATGATGCTAGGGAAACTGAATATCCATATGCAAAATAATGACTCTAGCCCCCTGTCTTTCACCATATACAAAAATCAGATGAAAATGGATTGAAACCTTGAATCTAAGAACTCAGACTGTGAAACTACTACAAGAAAACTTTGGAGAAAGTCTCCAGGACATGGATCTAGGCAAAGATTTCTTGAGTAATAGCCTATAAACACAATGAGCCAAAGCAAAAATGGACAAATGGGATCACATCAAGTTAAAAAGCTTCTGCACAGCAAAGGAAATAATCAACAAAGTGAAGAGACAACCCATAGAATGAGAGAAAATATTTGCAAACTACTCATCTGACAAGGGATTAATAACCAGAATATGTAATGAGGTCAAATAACTCTATAGGAATAACATCTAATAATATTTATCAAAAGAAGACATACAAATGGCAAATGGGTATATGAAAAGTTTCTCAAAATCATTGATCATCAGAGAAATGCAAATCAAAACTACAACAAGATACCCCACTCCACTTTAAGTAGCTTTTCTCTGAAAGGCAGGCAATAATGCATTCTAGCAAGGATGTAGAGAAAAGGGAACCCTTATACACTTTTGATGAGAATGCAAATTGATACAGTCACTATGGAGAATAGTTTGAAGTTTCTTCAAAACACGAAAAATAGAGCTATCGTACAATCCAGCAATCTCACTGTTGGCTATATATCCAAAGAAAGGAAATCAGTATATCAAAGAAGTATCTGCACTCTCATGTTTATTGTAGCCCTGTTTACAATAACCAGAAAGCAGAACAGATTCATAAACAGATGAGTGTATAAAGAAAATGTAGTACAAAATGGAGTGTTATTTAGCCATAGAAGAAGAGACCTTGTCGTTGCAAAAATATGGATGAAGCTGCAGTTCAGTATGTTACATGAAATAAGCCAGACACAGAAAGACAAAGATTGCATGTTCTCACTTATTTGTGAGTTCCGAAAATCAAAACAATTGAACTCATGGAAATTGAGAGTAGAAGGATGGTAACCAGAGGCTGAGAGTGCCAGGGGTAGGGGAGGTGGGGATGGTTATTGGGTCCAAAAATTAGTTAGAACAAAATTAGACCTAGTATTTGATAGTACCACAGGATGACACTAGTCAATAATAATTGTACATTTTTAAATGACTAAATATAATTGGATTGTTTGCAACATAAAAGATGAAAGTCTGAGGGGATGGACACCACAGTTTTCATAATGTAATTATTATGCATTCTGTCCCTATATCAAAATAGCTCATGTAACTTATAAATATATACACCTACTATGTACCCACAAAAATTAAAAATTAAAAATCATGTAGCTTATGCATTCAAGACATATAGCAATCAGAAACAAAAATTATAATGTCAAAACATAATTTGCAAATTCAAAAATATACCTACATACAATTCATGGATCAAAAAAGAATTCATAATAGAAATTAGAAACTACTTGAAATATGAAAGATGTATACATAGATGTTAATTATTTTCAATGTTCTAATTCTTGATTTTAATTTTGGGCACAGATGTATTTTATTGAATATTAAGTAAGTATATAGCATGTAGTTAAACAGACATATAAATTAGATAGATAGTGATAGCTATGTAATGAATATAAATAAAAAATGAAAACAAAATAAAATTAAAAGGTCTGAATGGACCAATGAGAATAATGTATCATAACATATGGATTTCGATAAATACATTTTGGTTATTCTGAAGTAAAAGAAATGAACTAATTATAAGGATTGTTATTAACGATCTAAAAGTGAAATAGTAAATGCTTTTTGTACTATGAAACATGGAACTTAGTGAAATCTGTACTCAGAAATAGTCTTATTTTAGTGCCAAATTTCACAATTAATATCATAGAGATCATATATTTATTTTTAAAAGCTAGTAAAATAATATGAAAATAAGCTTATTTATGAAATAATAGGAACATTTTATAAAATAATATGAAAAAAAATGAACCAGGAACTATACAAATATAAAATGAAAACGTATAAAATAGAAAAAAAACACGAGTTTTAATAATGTTAATGAATTCAAAAGTTACTTATCTTAAAACACCAGAAGACACATAAATGTAATAACAAGATGGATTATGATGACTTAAAACTTAAATATTACCCAAAGAGACAAGAGAGATAAGATTTATATAAAAAGTAGCCCATGAAACATCGTGACAACAAATTTTTAAAGATGGTGAAAATAATTTTAAACCAAAATTGACCTAGAGAGAATTGATGAGATCAATTATCATGAGAAAAATTGGAAAAGTGATTAAAATTACCTTAAAAACCTATCAGAACGAGACATGTTTAAAGCTATGCTATATCCACTCAAGATAATTACAAGGTCAGTTAAAATAAACCTTGTCTGAGAAATGCATATAAATCTCCGGGATTCGTTTTTAAAAACAGAATAACATTGATTCTAAAACATATTGAGAGAGTTTAGTGTAAAATTCCTTGAGTGTTTCCACGCAAGCTGGCTCTCTGCAAAACTTGATGGTACTTCTACGGAAGATGGATGCAACATAGTGCTAAAGACGATTAATATTATACAGTGCTACATTTATGGTTTTATTCACAGGTTTTATCATATCATATGCCAAGCTAACACTGTAGCCTCTGAACCTCCAAGAGAAAGAAGATCCTACTATCATAAATATTGGGATGCCAGAATAAGGTCATGCAAGTGCAATCTTGTAAGTTGGCCTCTGATCATCTTATGGCTTTCCCAAACAGTAAGCACTGGTTATGGATTTTGATTTCTCTGTTGTATTGCTGTGAACCAAATGGGTGGAGCACAGCTCTCTAATAATACATTGGATTGAATTATACTTACAAACATTTCAGCCTGAGGGTTTGTTCTGAAAATTTGGCCTACTTGATCATTGCTCAGACTGTAATGGACAACAGGAAAATCTCTTACTACTCATATCTCTGTGAATTTTCCCCAATAAATACTGATCCAGAAGGTCTGAACTATATTATAATACTAACATAAAATAAGAATGTAGAAATTCATTTTGAATTTCTGATTAAAGTAACAGATAAAATCCAACCACATTTTGTTGCATAATAATTGTACATAAGCAGGTCTTTTTCCCCAAAGATGATTACAATGAACACATACACACACACACACACACACACACACACACACACACACACAGAGGCAATATATGTTTAATAGTAAAGGGAATATTACTAAACAAAGACATTGTCTATGACTTTTATTTTTAACATGTTTGGGAATTGTATTTTAGTGAGTATGATAAAAGGATAAGAAAATGAAATAATTGACGTAAACATTGAAAAGGAAGAGATAAACCACTTTCTTTTTTCAGCAATTTCTTATTTCAAATGATGTAACTAAATAACATAAATATAACAAAAGGTAATAGTAAAACCTAAAAGACTTCAAATTAATAAATAATAGATATAAAGTTTATAGACTTAGAACACATTATTACTTATGACCTAGAAATTGATATCAGAAAACTTTCCCTTTCAGTATCTGCATATAATAAAATTCTTAAAAATAAATTTCTAAGAATTATTTAAAACAAATGAAAAACTATAAAATCTCAATGAAAGAAATATGTATGATCAAATTAAGTTGTATACCATATAACTGTATTTGTATTGATATATTAACTACTTCTAAATTACTTTAGTATAGCTCCAATTTTAATTTAAGAATAAGAACAAGCTAAACAATCTATGAAGTCATACTTTTTCTTCATCCCCTTAGAGAGCATAATTGGCAAGCAAACAAAAGAAGTGAATACCAGTGGCCCAATTCTACAATGAGAGACATAACACACAAAGCATTTCATCTTATGCAAAGCCAAGAGAAAGAAGTGACCATCTTAAAAGAGGATAAGGAAAATGAACTTGAATTTTAACAAATTCTTATGGGCTCAGTGTGAGTAGTGATGATTTAGAGTAATTGGGAGACCTAGATTGTATAGAATGATTGGGTGAGCCAGACTGGGTCTGCACACACTTTCTGTTCTTTTCTCTTTAAAGAGAAATATTTTTAACTGTGGTAAGAACACTTAATATGAGTCCTACCCTCTTAATAAATTTTAAATGCATGAAACAGTATTGTTAGCTATAGACACAATATTGCACAACAGATCTCTAGAACTTGTTCATCTTCTATAACAGAAACTTTATTCCTGTTGAACAGCACTCACTTTAAAGTTGATTTCCACAGGCTAGTACCAGGTACTGTTGAACAAGATTGGAGGCAGAGCAAGAGACCAAAGAGAACCCCCAACAATGGAGTCAACATGCAAGTAGGGATTGGCGGCCAATGAGAAAAAAACCTGGACCACTTTCCTGGACTCTTCTTTCATACAAACAAAAATATCTAAACTGATGGAGAAGTAGAAAATCTTCTACTGCTTAGGACTAGGTGAAGATTCATTCCCAAGAGAAGGCAGAATCAAAACATTCCACCACTAGAAAAAGGGTGGGAAACATTCTTCCCCCAAATCCTAGGCAAAATCCACCACTTCTGAGGGAGAGAAAGAAGCAAAAATCATCTACTTTTTGGATTACATGGAAGATCATCAGACTATCCCTTGGGCCCAGGGTCCTGAAGATAAAAGATATGTTCCATCCGGGTAGTAACAGAAAACAACGTCATGTCCAAAAGCTCATAGATGTAAGAAATGATTTGAAAGGCTCAGGCACGTAGGACCAGCTGAAGACTGAAGCTGGAAAAGAACCGAGAAATCTTGTTCCCCTACCATGAGTCTACCACTGAGTAACTGGAAACATCTGTTCACCACTAGGGACCTACAAAAGCATGTGGAGACTATCTCTTTGTCACAGGTGATTGGGGACAGCCGGAAGTCTAGAGTAGAGCTGGAAGCCCTGTAGTACCTTGGACCCCACACAACACTCAAAATAACAGCAGACCACCAACGAAATAAATTGAAGTCTGTGTTGGAAAAAGGATTTGAGGTGTAGACCTACTTACATGTTCCCCAAAGTTATTAAATCCCAGATTCCTAGGTTATGAAGATCTGTAAATGCCTCCAGGACAAACATAGATTGAGCTTAGCTAGCACTGAAGTTTTCTGTTTTGACATTATTTTTGTTCTTGGGTTGGCAGTAACAATTTGGTCTTACTTTTTTTGAAAACTAAGGTTTGAACCTACATAAATTATGAGTTAGAACTAGGACTCCTATATAAAGATATGAATCCTAAAGAGCCACAGCTTCTATAAAAATAAATCATAAAATCTGAATACAAAGGAAGATAGCATTTTCCCAAAAATTCCTATGAGAATTCACAAGTAAAGCCGGGCTCTCTGAAGAGATTTTCATTTGGATTTACATTCTCTGGAAGGGCAAAAAAATAAAGTCCCTCAAAACAAAAGTTAGTCAAAGAAATTGGCTTTGCCTGGATATAGAGCTTTTCATAAGTAGAAGCAATTCAATTCTTAAAAAATACAATCTAAAATTAGGCCTTTCAAAATTCTAATAGATAAACTCTATGAACTACAAGTTAATAATTTAATGTAAAGCACACAAGAAAAACAATTATGAGAGATATTTGAGAGAAATAAATAAAAATCTATCAGCATGGTTTAGATGTTTATGGATCTCAGATAATGGTAATATATGTATAATATGAATATAATAAAATGGTTAGTGTATATATATAATCAAAACCTAAATAATAACCTATACTATAAAATAGTAGGCAACTTTGAAAAGAACAAATTAGAACTTCTAAATATAAAAATTACATTAAAAGTAAAACTCAATACAGAAACAATGGATGTAGCTGAATAAGTAAACTGTTTAATAGATCTGATGAAATTATTTAGACAAAAAGTAAACAGAAAATATTATTAGAAATAACAACTGAAGGAACATGAAAAATGTTCCAGACTCATCTAAATAGCACTTGAGAAGGAAAAAGTGGAAGACAGAGTAAAGAAATAAGTTAACATATAAAGAGAACTTCCTGGAATTTTAAAAAAAATTAATAAAAGTTAGATATTATAAACCAAATTAGGAAAACATACACATACATCCTTAGACTTGTTGCAGTTAAACTAACACCTAATACAGGGAAAAGTTTTAAGATAAATAGGACAGAAAGGAGAGTTTGATTAGTTAAGCATCAATAATAGCCTGACTCCAGACTTATCAATGGCAAAAGAGGTGCCTGAAAAAAGTAGAATGTTACTTTTGAAAATATTAAGAAAAAATACCTTTCACAAAAGTACCTTAATTAGAAAAACTGACTTTTTAGCACCGAAACAAAATGAAAGCATTTCAGGCAAGTGCATTTTCCATGCATAAATCCTCACCAAAGAAATGTCTAAACCTCCTGGAAAAGGAAGAAATATAATCTCAGAAAAAAATGAATGATATGCAGTAAGAAATGACAACAAAGAAATTGATACGTATGCTACAATAAAATGAACATTGAATTCATAATACATTAATAGAATTGTCAAAATGTAAAAGTTAAAAAATGGACAAAAATATTGAACCGGCATTAAATGTTAACAACAATATTACTTGACATTAAAATGATTCAAAATTATTGCATTGTTTTGTAGGTAGAAGTATTTTCATTCGCTTTTTACTTTGTCAGCATACATGTAAACATATTAGGGGTAAGAAAGAGAAGATACAGCAAATTATATAAATTTTGAATTGCACAGAGTAAAAAGAAGAAATAATTTAAAAGATGACAGGAAAAGAGGAAAAAGAGAAACAAGCAGCTTAAATGGAAAGCAGCAAATAACATATTAGAAATATATCTTTGTCAAGAATTGTGTTAAATGTAAATGGAACAACTTAGCAATTTTAAATTCAGATTTTAAAATTAGTATTTTCAAAATATTTTAAAATTGTTGCTTTATTTGACAGCTTTATAATGTATCACAACAACTGATGAAATAAATACTTTATATGAGGATATACAATTTTTTTACTCATGACTTCAATATTTACTTCTCTTGCAATTGTTACAGGTATACTCATTCTTGTAGGTTATATTGGTGGGTCGGTGCAAAAGCTTATAGAAACAGTTGTTACCAAAACCTCCCTCAATTCTCCCCCACCCTATTCAGATAAACTCCTTCTCCTAGATAACCAAGAACAACAACACAGCCAAATTATGTTAGAAAAATTTGAAGAGGAAAAACTATAAAAGCAAGAAGGGGAAAATTATCAGGAACAATAAGTTCCTCTTCAAACTTCCTCATTCTTTCTTGTTCTTTCATTCCCTCCTGCCTTTCCGTCACCCAGATGTGCTTTTCCACCTAATTGGTAATGGACAGTCCCTCCTTTCCCTCCTAGTTAGCCATATTCAATTCAGAGTAGTAGTCAATTGGGTCAGCTTAGATTGTGCAGTCCAACTCCAGCCAATGGGGAAAGGATGCGAGAACAGGAACTGCTTTAGGGATAAAAACCCCTGCCCTATCCTGCTCGGTGTGCTCTTGCGATCACCTCAGATGCAGGCAGTACCCTTCTGCAGAAGTAAAGTTGCCCTGCTGAGGAAAACAAAACACACAAAAAAAGTATGAGTGACAGAAAAAAGAATAAAGATTTTTTTCAAGTTATTGAAAATTCAGAAAGAAATACAAATAACAAACTGCATAAAACTGACAAAAGGTTTGCAAACGTTGGCCCTAGCATTTACAGAATACACATTCATCGTAAGCTCACATGGAATAGTTTATAAAGCTGACTACACACTAGGCCTTAAAAACGTTTTACTGTAAAAAAAAATCTGTAATGTAAAGATCGTGTTCTCTAGAAATAATACAAATTAATAGTTCATGACAAAAAGAAAATCTGAGAACCTCAAAAATCTGAAAATTAAAAATGAACATATAGGCCCGGCATGGTGGCTCAAGCCTGTAATCCCAGCACTTTGGGAGGCCGAGACAGGCAGATCACGAGGTCAGGAGATCGAAACCATCCTGGCTAACACGGTGAAACCCCGTCTCTACTAAAAAATACAAAAAACTAGCCGGGCATGGTGGTGGACGCCTGTAGTCCCAGCTGCTCGGGAGGCTGAGGCAGGAGAATGGCGTGAACCCGGGAGGCGGAGCTTGCAGTGAGCTGAGATTCGGCCACTGCACTCCAGCCTGGGCGACAGAACGAGATTCCGTCTCAAAAAAAAAAAAACATATATAGAAACTACTTCTGGGCAAGACAGAGTATGAAATGAAGACTTTCAAAATTGGATAACATACAGCACAGGACTGTAATTCCTCAGAGAATGAAAACAAATGAATTTCAGAAGGGTAGCACTTTGCTACCTAGAGATCATTTCCAAGGCCCTAGCATAGTGAAAGTAAGCACAATTACAGCAAGCTCTGAAGATATTAGGAAATTTTTAATTTTATGCTTCAGTACTGATAGCCACATGCTTAAGAGGACATTACACAAACTAGAGAAAGAATAAGATGTCACCTGTAAGTAGTAGGGAAAACAGTTTCAGGAACTCACAGGAATCTAGGAATAATTTGTGTTCTCATGAGCCAGAAGGGGAGATACTGTGGTAATGGGTCATGGGAGAAAATCCTAGGAAGAAGATCACTTTACTAGTGGTTTAAATTTTCTCTTGACAGTCATTAGATTGCTCTGGATTCACCATAACAAATCTTAACAGAAAGTCTCAAAATAAATCAAATTTCTTGTAATTTAATCATATGCCAGTATAGAAACCAGAACCTAAAATATAAAACCCATCATGGCCTACATCCAATCAAGAATTATGCATGCAAAAACAGGAAAGCATAACCCCCATCAGAAGAAAAATATTGAACTAGCAGACATGGCTATTAAAGCAGTTATCATAAATATGTCCCATAAAGATGGACAGATGACTGAAACAAGTAGAACTAGAAGATGATAAAATACAAGGGCATGTAGTTCAAGGTAGTTAGGATATAAAAGGTGAAAGAGTCACCAAAGTGAAGGTAGCAAGAGATGCAATGTCATCAAAGGATAGTCAAAATTTCAATAAAAATGAGAAAGTCAAGGGAATATTCCAAAAAGTGGTTGAAGACTTAGCTGGTATTGCTGATGGTAGTGTATGAGCTTTAGAGGCCATAGTAAAAATAATTCATGGAATCAATGTGTATAACAATAGGCAGAAAATTGTCATGCAGAGGCTAAAAAGGATAAAAGTTACATTAAATATGGAATACAAAGGAGGCCTGGTTTTTTGTTGTTAATGACATAAAGATATATAAGGCATGATATAATTAGTCCCAGAGGTCTATTGATAAAAGATTATTAACATTTTTTTTTTTTAAATTATAGCATGCCTCTCACAGTTGGTCTCCTAACCAATTTGCCCTGGTGACAAGGTTATATTCTAGCCCTAGTTGTAGGGATGAGGGATGGAAATGGGGATGATGTGTGGGTTTTATCATTGGGAGCATGTGACCTCCTTCAGCTTCCTTTTCGCTACATATTGTTCAATGTGAGAGAAGGGCAGTGTTGGGGGAATGATGTGGAAATGTGTAAACTTCTTTTAATTCATTCTACATGTATTAGTAACTCAAATGTATCTCAAGTAATATTGACTTAGAATATTATTATTTCAATATTAGAACAGGGGCTTTAGATTTGAAGGCATCTAAGTTTCTTTCCATCTTTTCAATTTTGTGAGATATGCCCACTCATTTCAGTATTTGGACAAAATATTTCTACCTAATAACATACTACTGAGGGCAATCTTCATTGGAACAAGGAAATACTAAGATAGAATGTTGATCACACCAATTTTATTTGCTCATGAACTGAGATTTAAAAGTTTCAGAAAGTCTTTTGCCTATAATAAAGAGGTATAGATGCAATCCATTATCCTCCTCAAAATATATTACTTAATTTTTTCTTTATTCATTGATTTTATAATATTAGTTGAACAATAACTATGTAGCTATCATTTGACTAATACTGACAGTTACAAATTAAATTGCAATAGTGATAAAGAGAAATCATGCTAATAAATGACAAATTGCTTAAGAGTACTGAGGATGACATTGCAGAGAGAGTGATAATTGAGTTTGAAAATTGTATTAGGTTTCTAAGATAGACATGGACAAAAGTATTTAACATAGTAGAAAATAGCTGTTAAAAACAATTGAGACATTAATGAGAATAGCACCTACAGGAACGTGGAAGACCATTGGCAAAAATCTATCACAACAAAGTATTTGTTGGTGCATGAAAGGGGCAGAAAGTTATGTTAGGAATGTGGAAAAGAGTGAGACTATATAATACAAAGATTGAATATAGTTTCAAAAATTTAGACTTTATTCTATACCAATGGAAACTAACAAAATACTTTAAAAAGAGAAAATGATATGATCAGAATTCAGTTTTAATTTAGTTCCATGTAAATTATGAGTTGTAAATAATTATACTGGAGATATGTTGATGCATAAAGCAATAGCATGTTAGGAAAAATAATGACAAATGGACAGTGACTGTATGATACAGAGAAATAAAAGGAAGTTAATATTTACTATTTATGTCTAGCTTTGCTACTTACCAGGTGTGTGACCTTGGTCAAGTTGCTTATCCTTTCTCTGTCTCACCTTCTCTATTTTTAAAATAATATAATAATTGCATCTCACCATCTCTATTTTTGAAATAATATAATAATTGCATTTATCTTATGTATTTTATAAATATTAAAATTAACACAGGTAAAAAGCTCAGAATTATGCTAGTCATACAGTGAACAGTTGGAGAAAAACAGCCTTGGTTATTATTGAGACTATTTCAGCTGATAACCAGAGAACATAAGCCATTCTTATATCAAGACATAGACAAGGCCATGCTACTGTGCTGAAAGAAACAAGACAGGGACAAGGTTCTCCATAACTATAAAAATAACAAGTTCTTTTGAGACAAAAATGGCCAATTTCTGCTTTTTTTCCATCCTACTGTGCTGAAAGAAACAAGACAGGGACAAGGTTCTCCATAACTATAAAAATAACAAGTTCTTTTGAGACAAAAATGGGCAATTTCTGCTTTTTTTAAATTTTATTATTATTTTTTACTAGTACTATAACTCTAGTACCTGTTTAGTTCTTCCACCAACTAAATGGTTGCCAAGATATCATATATCCATATTAACCCCACTTCTTAAGAGATTCAATCCGGGCCTCCAATTTCTTTGTTTGAGACGGAATCTTGCTCTGTTGCCCAGGCAGGAGTGCAGTGGCACAATCTCGGCTCACTGCAAGCTCCACCTCCTGGGTTCACACCATTCTCCCACCTCAGCCTTCCAAGTAGTTGGGACCACAGGTGCACACCACCACTCCCGGCTAACTTTTTGTATTTTTAGTAGAGATGGGATTTCACTGTGTTAGCCAGGATGATCTCAATATCCTGACCTCGTGATCCACCCGCCTCGGCCTCCCAAAGTGGTGGGATTACAGGAGTGAGCCACTGCGCCTGGCCCAGGATTCCAATTTCTTAATTTATTCTTTAACCATCCAAGACAATCTCAAATCCTGTAGCCATTCATGTAAACTTCCTTTTTCTGAAACATCTACATTTCCTTAGATTAAGTTCTTTTTGCAGTAAGCTAAAGAAAATGCAATTTGACTATAAGGGTTTTTCTAAAGATTTTGCCTTATGCACACCAATATTATCATAATTACTAATATTATTATTATCAGCATTATCCAACGAGGTGTATTCTTAACCTAATATAATGTTTTGCACCAAAAACCATTCAAACATATTTATATTCTGAACAAGTGAATAAAGAAATTGGCAATTAGGAAGCATTTGGCTTCAGGTAGCTCATTGGTTCTTGATACTAAATATCACTGGGTCTTTAGGGTATCCCATTTAAGAATTCATTCTACGTAACTAACAGTTAAACAATCTGAAAAGAATGAATTCACGGACTCATTCAAATTCAAAATTAATTAAATAATTAAATTAATATTAAGTCGTACAAATTAATCCTTGTGGTTTTCTGGCATTGATAAAGTTTCTGCTTTCCATTTCTGCTTCTCTGTTTTATTATCTGTAAAATATGCACATGAATATTCATTTCATAATGTTGTAGAGGAAATTAAAACAATAATGTGCATTAAATATACTGTCACTGGTAGTGTCCTTGCCGATTAGTAACCTCTCAGTACATGTTAGCAGTCTTCCATTTCTTGCCTCAAAAGTGACCAAACGGTGGTTACAGAGTCGAGCCTCAGCTCATTAAGCCATGTTAACATCATACATTAAGTATGTAGGTTGGTAACTGTCTTTAGTGCAAAAGAATCTATAGAATTTTCACAAGCATTTAGAGCGTTATTTAAAAGTATTTGCATACTAATTCACTGTATTAAAAGTAAGTTTGCTGGGGTTTTCCTAAACTTCCAAATTTTGTCTCCTTCTTTAAAATTAGATGTTAATTGATAACATATATGAACCTAATTTTAGAAAATATGCGTTTTGATATAGAAAGTAGTAAAATAAATTTAGCATATATTGGTAACCTAAGCAAATATTTTTTTAAAAACATCGGCCGTCAAAAAGTCTAATTTATAGATTTTATAAGAGTGATGGTTTGCATATGTTCTGTTTTTTAATGAGTAATACAGCATTTTCAATTTGACTAAGGTATATATTTCACATTTTTCAATTAAAAACAACATTTTAAAAAGCTTTTTATTTGAGCAAAGACAACATAATAAAGTATTTTTATTCTTTAGCTTGAAGGCAGGTTATCCTGTTTGCTTAAATTGTTCAATCACTCTTTAGAACTATCCAGCATTCAGTCTGTTTCTTCTGCCTAAAACAAGCAGTCAATTTTAATTAACTTGGTGCACAGAAGTCTTTGGCATTTGTGGAAACTGGGCACAGAGCCAGTCCTCAAAACACTACTGATCAATTTGCCTAGAAAGAAGTAAAAAAAAAAAACAAAAACGGAAGGTAGTGTCTTGGAAGAGCCTCCGAATGTTATTCTGAAATCAAACAGATAGGAATTACAAATTAAAATTTGAAAATAATTTTAACTCAGGTAAAATGTAATACCTTGTTTAAACATTGTAGGTTTAATAGTTACTTGGAACTTTGGGGATGTGAATAAATAATGAGTGGTTAAAAGCCTAATTTCATTATTACTTATTTTGAATCTCTATAAACAGCATCCTTTGTATTTTAGTGCAATTGTTTTGGAGCAAAGTCAGTGAGATTTGGCTATCTTCTTGGACTGACTCTGTGAGGAATTGTTAAGATGGTAGAGTTATAATTGTGTTTCAAAGAAGAGCTTACTATTATATTGTCTCAACAAATACAAATCTCCTGATATCTAAAATATTCAGCTTCATCTATATAAAGCAGGATGTGTATGTTTAAAAAGCCACTTGTTATTTTCTGATTTTTTTAATAGGTATGCTAGTAGGTGTGAAGTAGTATCACAGTGTGGATTTGATATACTTTTCCGAATTATTAGTGATACTGAGCATCTTTCCATGTGCTTTTGGCCATTTGCATGTTTCTTTTAAAGAAATGGGTATTTCAATTTTCAGTTTTTTTTTTTTTTTTGAGACAGGGTCTTCCTCTATCACCCAGGCTACAGTACAGTTGTGCTGTCCTAGCTCACTGTAGCCTCAACTTCCTGGGTTTCAGCAATCCTCCTACCTCAGCCTGTCAAGTAGCTAGGAATATGGGAGCACACTACCATGCCTGGATTTTTTTTTTTTTTTTTTTTTTTTTTAAGTGGAAATGGGAGTTTTGCTATCTTTTCAGGCTGGTCTCAAACTCTTGGCCTCAAGTGATTCTCCCATGTCAGCCTCCTAAAGTATTGGAATTACAAAAGTGAGTCATCGTGCCTAGCCTTTGCCCATTTTTGAATCAGGTTGGTTGTTTTTGTTGTTGAGTTTTAGTAGTTCTCCATATATTCTAGACATTAAGTTATCAGTTATGTGATTTGGAAATATTTCCTCATTGTGTGAGGTGCCTTCTTACTGTGTATATGGTGCCTTTTGATACTCTTTAAAAAAGATTAAGTCAAATTTATCAACTTTTTCTTTTGCTCTTTATGCCTTTTGGTGTCATATCCAAAATATCATTGCACAATCCAATATACTGAAGATTTTATCCAGTTTTCTTCAAAATGGTTTACACTTTTGTTATATTTAGGTATTTGATTCGTTTTGAGTTTATTTTGTATATAGTGTTAGGTGAGGGCTCAACTTCATTCTTTGGTGTGTGGACATCCAATTTTCTCACCACCATTTGTTGAATAGACTGTTTTTTATGCATTAAATGGTGTTGGCATCTTTATCAAAATCATTTGATCATATGCAAGAGTTTTTTTCTTTGTCCATTCTATTTTATTAAATTGTTTTATATGTTTGTTTTTACTCCAGTGCCACCCTGTTTGGATAGCAGAGTTTTGTAGCAAAATTTGTAATCAGGAAGTGTGACTCCTCCAACTCTGTTGTTTTTGAAGGTTGTTTTTGCCATTCAGGGTTCCTTGAAAATCCATATAAGTTATAGAAATAGTTATTCTATTTCTGAAAAAAATATAATTAAGATATTGAAAGGAATTTCACTGAATTTGTAGATTGTTTGGGTGCTGTTGACATCCTAAAAAATTAAGTTTTTTAAAGAGTGTATATAACTTAATTTCTTAATATCTTTTTAAAATTTCTTTTAATAATGTTTGTTTCCACTACACAAGTCTTTGTATTCATGCCAGTAAATTCTTGTTTATTTGTAAGTGTTTTATTCTTTTTAGTTCTATTATAAGTGAAATTGCTTTGGTAATTTTCTTTTTAGATTATACATTGCTACTTAATAGAATGCAGCTGATTTTTGTGTGTTGAGTTAGTTTCCTGCTACTTTGCTGAAATCATTTTTAGTTCTAACAGATTTTTTTTTCCTCAAAGCTTTAGAATTTTCTAAGTATGATATGGTATCGTATATGAGAAGAGATAAATTTGCTCTTCCTTCCCAATTTTGTTGCCTGTTATTTCTCTTTCTGCCTAATTTCTCTGGCTAGAATTTCCAGTACGTTGTTAAATATAAGTGGCAAAAGGGAGGATCCCTGCCTGGTTTTTGATCTTAGAAAAAACATTTTTAGCTTTTCACAATTGATATAATTTTCACTGTAGGTTTTTCATATATAAGATTTTATTATATTTAAGTATTTTATGTCTGTTTATAGTTAGTTGAGTGTTTATGAAAGGGAGTTGAATATTGTCAAATCCAATTTCTGCAAAAATTGAGATGATCATTTTTTGTGTGTGTGTGTTTTCTGTCAATGTGACTTGTTACATTGATCAATTTTCATGTGTTCAACCATCCTTTCATTCCAATAACAAATCTATATGGTCATCTTATATAATCCTTTTAATATGCTGCTGAATTTAGTTTTTTAGCATTTTCTTGTGAATTTTTCTTCAATATTCACAAAAAAAAAAATTGAGCTGTCTTATTATTTTCCAGTTGTATCTTTGTGTAGCTTTGGTAAGATAATGGTGGCCTCAATGAATAAATTTGTAAGCATTCCCTCACCTTTAAGTATTGAGAAAAGCTTGAGAAGGATTAGTGTTATTTTTTCTTTTAATGTGTGGTAGAATCCACCAATGAACATGTCAGGTTCAGGGCTTTTCTTTCCTGGAACACTTTGATCACTGATTCAATCTCCTCACTACTTGTAGTTCTATTCAGGTTTTCCAACTATTTGTAATTTAGTCTTTTAAGGTTTTATTTTCCTATGGCTTTTTTTCATTTCATCTATATTATCCAAACTGCAACTATCTAGGTGGGAAGACATAGGTCTGATACTTTCTGCTCCACCATCTTCCAAGAATCCTCTCTTGCTATAGATTTTTTGATCGTTTTACTTAAAAAACTAAGAATTACATTAATTACATAGCATTGACTAGAAATTGAAAAACTATACATTTGTTTTTAAAAGTCATTTAATATGTCTTGCTATTTCTAAGATTTCCCAAGTTAGAAAATCTGTGTTGTCACACATTTTGTTGGTCCTAAATCAAGTGCCAATTTGTATCACATGGTCAGAATTGAATGGAATAAATTGAGTTAAATTTGGTCTACTTGTTATTACAGGCTGTGTGCATCATGTAGAAAGATAAACTATTAATATGTTATTGAAGAATTTTCATATGACAAAAAAGTTAGAGATATTATAGTACAAACAAACAGGCATGCAAACAAACATACACAGACGTATATTTGAGGCCCCATGATGATCACTAATTAAATATTCAAATAAAGATTACAAAACTAATCAAAGTTTATTTATTGTTTATTGAGAAGAATGTCAAATTGGGGAAGATTTTCAGAAATGTTAGAGAGGTTATTCTGTAGAGACTAAAGTAGAGTTCAAGATTTGGATATCATCAAATATTTATTTTTAGGAAATATTAAAAAGAAATACAATATAGAAAACAAACAAGAAGGGGAGCTCTGATCTAAAAAGGAGGAGGCTAGAGTTTATAAACTTTTCCCACGTATAACCTTCAGCGTTTAGTTCAAACACATTTGATAAATATACAGACGTCTAAAGATTAGTTTGAGAAACAATTGCCTAATCTTAATTTAAATTTAATCTTAACAATTGACACATTTAATTAAAATTCACCAACTTTTTAAATAAATTTTAAAATTTAATAGAAGTTCAAACAAATTATTTGACTTTACTGTGTTTCTGTTTAAAAATTAATATGAATTGTACATATAAAACAATTGTAAATGTTTACGTTATAGAATGTGATGTTTGGATATATGTAAGCAATGTGGGATGATGAAATCAAGCTAATGTATCTAACACTTCATCTACTCACCATTTTTGTGGTAAAGTTTTTTAAATTTACTCTAAAAATTTTTGAAATATACAACAAATTATCATTACATATGGTCAACTGCTGTGCAGTAGAACTCAAAAATGTATTACTGCTATCTAACTGAAAATTTGTACCCTTTTATCAACATTTCCGCATCTCCCCAACCCGTCCCAGCTTCTGGTAACCACCATTCTACTCTCTACTTCTGTCAGTTTGACATTTTTAAATTTCATGTGTAAGTCAGATTGTGTGGTATTTCTGTGGTTGGTTTATTTTACTTAGTATAATGTCCTGCAAGTTTACCTGTTATTTCAAATAACAGCTTTCTTAATAGGTTGAATAGTATTCTGTTGTGTATACATACTACCTTTTCTTCAATCATTCATTTGTCGATGGACACTTTAATTGATTCCATGGCTTGCTATTGTGAATAATGCTGTAATGAACATGGAAGTGCAGAAACTCTATGATATACATTTCATTTCATTTTAATTTCATTTTATTTGAATATATACCCAGAAGTGGGATTGCTGGATCATATAGTATTTCTATTTTATGTTTTTTGGGGGGATTCTTCATAGCTTAATCCATAACTGCTGCATTGATATGCAGTCCCAGCGACGGTATACAAGGGTTTCCTTTTCTCTACATCCTTTCAACAAGTATCTTGCATCTTTTTGATCATAGCAATTCTAACATGTGTGAGGTGATATCTCATTTCAATTTTAATTTGCACTTCATTAATGATTAGTGATGGTGAACATTTTCTTTTAATAAACCTATTTGCCATTTGTATGTCTTATTTTGAGAAATATCTGTTTATATCCTTTGCCTATTTTATAACTGGGCTATTCTTTTTTTTTAAAGTCGCTTATATATTAACGTTAACACTTTGTCAGACCTATATGGCTTGCAAATTCTGCAGTACAATTTTCCTTTGTTGTGCAGAAGCTTTGAGGTTTAATGCGACCTCATTTGTCTATTTTTGCCATTGCTATCTGTGCCTTCAGGGTTATATCCAAAAAATTATGCCTAGACCAATGCTTTTACCCTATGTTTTCTTCTAGTAGTTTGAGTTTCAGATATTGCATTTTACTCTTTAATTGATTTTGAGTTGATGTCTATATTTGCTGTGAAATAATGATCTAACTTTACTCTTTTGCTTCTGTATTCAGTTTTTTTCTCCACATCCTATCAACACTTATCTTGCATCTTTTTGATCATAGCCTTTCTAATATGTCTGAGTTGATACCTAAGTGTGATTTTAATTTGGACTTCCCTACATTTATTGAAGGGTCTGTCCTTTTCCTACTGTGTCTACTTGGTAATTCTGTAGAAAATCAATGTCTTATAAATACATGGATTCATTTCTGAGCTTTCTATCATTTTCCATTGGTCCATGTTTCTGTTTTTATGTCAATACCATGTTACTTTTATTACAATTGCTTTATGATATGTTTTCAAATGAGAGAGTCTTATGCATGTATGCAAGTGGCAGCCCAAGTTGTGTCTGGAGCCCTTTGAGTCACAACTAGAGCCAGAGCAGCTGGAAGGTGAAGAGCACTGTCCTGAGGCCAAACAGGGCATCAGGGCCCTGGGCCTGGCTCTTGAAACCACTTTTCCCTCCTTGGCCTCTGCTGCTGTTACGGAAGCCATAAATACATGTGTAAGAAATGTATCTCAACACAGTAAAGGTCATATAGGCAAGCTCACTGCTAACATACTCAGATGGAAATGAGAAACTTACTTGGAACTGGAGTAAATGTCACCTGTGATATGCCTTAGCAAAGAACTTAGCTGCATTGTGCTCCCGCTCTTGGACTCTGTGGAATGTTGAGCTTCAAAGTGATAATTTAGGGTATCTGGCAGAAGACATTTCTAAGCAGCAAAGCATTCAAGATGTGGCCTGGCTGTTTCTAACAGCCTATATCCAGATGCAGAAGCAAAAGAATGACTTGGGCCAGGCGCAGTGGCTCACCCCTGTAATCCCAGCACTTTGGGAGGCCAAAGCAGGTGGATCACTTGAGGTCAGGAGTTTAAGACCAGCCTGGCCAACATGGTGAAACCCCATCTCTACTAAAAAAAAAAAAAAAAAAATACAAAAATTAGTCAGGCATGGTGGTGCATGCCTGTAATCCCAGCTACTCAGGAGGCTGAGGCAGGAGAATCACTTGAACCTGGGAGGTGGAGGTTGTGATGCTGAGGTCATGCCATTGTACTACAGCCTGGGTGACAGAGCAAGACTCCATCTCAAAAGAAAAAAAAGAATAACTTAAAAATAGAACTTGTATTTAAAAAGAAAGCAGTGCATAAAAGTTTGGAAGATGTACAGCCAAGCCATGTGGCAGAGAAAGAAAAAGCTTTTCTTGGGAGAGGAATTCAAGCAGACTATGGAGCAACCACTTGCTAGAGATATTTGCACAGTGAAAAGGGAGCAAAGTGCTAATATCCAAGTCTGTGGTAAACGATCTTGAAGCCATTCCAAAGACCTTTGTGACAGGCACTTCCATAACAGCCCCAGAGGCCGAGGAGGTAAAAGTGGTTTCATGAGCCAGGCCCAGAGCCCTGATGCCCTGTATGGCCTCAGGAATGTGCTCTTCTCGTTCCAACTGCTCTGGCTTAAAGGCCCCCAGACACAACTTGGGCTGCCACTTTGGAGAAGGCAAGCCATAACCCTTGCCAGCTTCCATGTGATGGTAAGCCTGTAGGTGCACAGAATGGATGAGTTTAAGAATGCCTTTTAACCTCTGCCTGGATTTCAGAGGATGTATGAGAAAGCCTAGGTGTCCAGGCAGAAGTCTGTTGCATGGGTGGAGTTTTACAGAAAACACCTCCTATGGAGGTGAGGAGGGGGAATGTGAAGCCCCACACAGAGTCCTAATTGAGACACTTCCCATTGGAGTTATGTGGAGGGCCACCATCCTTCAGCCCCCAGAATGGTAGATCCATTGATAGCTTGCCCCCTAAGAATGGAACAGCTGCAGGTACTTGATGGAAATCCATGAGAGCACCCACTAGGGCAGCACCCTACAAAACCACAAGGAGAGAGATGCCTAAGGCCTTTGAAGTATACCGTTTGCACCAGTGTGCCCAGGATGCCCAGTGTGCACCTGAATGCAGGACATGGAGTCAAAGAATATTTTGGAGGTTTATGATTTAGTGACTGCCCTGGTAGGTTTTAGACTTGCATAAAGCCCTTTGCCCCTTTCTTTTGGCTGATTTATCTTTTTTGGAATGGGAATATTTACTCAATGCCTGTACTCACATTATATTTTGAAAGTAAATAACTTGTTTCAAATTTCTTAAACTCATAAGAAGAAAAGATTTGCCTTGTCTCAGATGAGACTTTGGGCTTTAAACATTTGAGTTAATCCTGGAATGAGTTAAGACTTTGGGAAACTGTTGGAATGGCGTAATTGTATTTTGCAATGTGAGAAGGACAAGATTTGGCAGGGGTCAGGGATGAAAAGATATAGTTTGAATATTTGTCCCTGCCTCAATCTCATGCTGAATTAACAATTCCCAATGCTGGAGGTGTGGTCTGGTTTGGGTCATAGGCAGATCCCTCATGACTTGGTGCTATCTTCATAATAGTAAGTTCTTGCAAGATCTGGTCATTTTAAAGCAAGTGGCACCTCCCCTGCCACACTGTCTCTTGTTTTTACTCCGGTTCCCACCGTGTGATACAACTGCTCCTGCTTAATCTTCCATCACGAGTAAAATCTGTCTGAAGCCTCCCCAGAAGGTAGCAGATGCAAGAGCCATGCTTGTACTCCCTGCAGAACTGTGAGCCAATTAAACCCCTTTTCTTTATACGTTTCCCAGTCTCAGGTATGTCTTTATAGCAATGCAAGATCAGCCTAATGCAGATAGTTTGTTCTTAGTGTATAGAGATGCTACTAATTTTTATATCTTAGTTTTTTATCCTAAAACTTTACTAAAGTTGTTTGTCAGTTCTAATAATCTTCTCTCTCTCTCTCTCTCTCTCTCTCTGTGTGTGTGTTTTCTATATACAAAATCATGAAATTAGCAAACGGAGACATTTTCACATCATTTCATATTAGGATGTGGATGTTTTTTCTTTCTCTCCCTTGTCTAATTCATCTGACTTGGACTTCCAGTATCATTTTGGAACAAAGTGGTGAAGGTGTGGGAATCTTTATCTTTTTCTTGATTTTAAAGAAAAAGTTTTCAACTTTTTTA
>NW_012120376.1:2914026-2922698 GCF_000951035.1 Colobus angolensis palliatus | reverse complement strand
CCAGTGAGATGACCCCAGTACCTCAGTTGAAAATGCAGAAATCACTGGTCTTCTGTGTCACTCGTGCTGGGAGTTGGAGACTGGAGCTGTTCCCATTCGGCCATCTTGCTCCGCCAAGATACATTTCTTATATCCATATTTTTGAGAGTTGTTGCCTTAATGAATGTTGATTTTATTTTCAAATGCTTTTTCTGCATCTTTTGAGATAATTGTACAATTTTTATTTTTTAACCTGTTAATGTGGTATATCATATTGATTGACTTGCAAATGTTGAACAATTCTTGCACCATAGGGATAAGTCCTACTTGATTGTGGTAAATCTTTTAATGTGTTGTGGAAATCAGTTTGCTAGTATTTTTGTGGGGATTTTTGCATCTATTTTTGTTATAGATATTGGCTTGTAATTTTATTTTCTTGTAGTTTCATATATACACAATCATAGGCTTGTCTCCTGGCCTGGAGAAGCCTTATACAGGGGACAAAAGTTCAGCAGAAAACCTGACAAAGGACTAGAGCCTGGCAGACCTGTTGGCCACACTTTCTGTCAAGTGATTCTCTGGCTTGCTTGCTTTTAAGTCAGGCACCTCTGTTGGCTGGAATGCAGAGCAACTGCCAAAGTCCAGGCACTATTAACTCCATCTTGCTTCTTGGTTTCTAGCTGGCCCCCAGTGGCCTACACCTGCCCATACCGCCAATATTTCCTTTGAGGTGATGCTATGGTTTGAATGTGTCTCTCACTTTCACATATTGGAAATTTAATACTCTAATTAATATGTTGATGGTATTTGGAGCTTGGGCTCTTGGTAGGTAATTAGGATTAGATAAAGTAATCAGGGTGGGACCTCTCAATGAGACTTGTGGCTTTGTAGGGTAAGGAAGAGAGACCTTAGCTAACACACAAGCTCTTGCCTTTTCACCATGTGATGCTCTTTTTTTTTTTTTTTGAGACAGAGTCTCGCTCTGTCGCCCAGGCTGGAGATCAGTGGCTGCCATCTCGGCTCACTGCAAGCTCTGCATCCCGGGTTCTCTCCTTTTTCCTTCCTCATCCTCCCGTTTAGTTGGGTCTATAGGTGCCCACCACCTCGCCCGGCTAATTTTTTGTATTTTTAGTAGAGACGGGGTTTCACCGTGTTAGCCAGGATGGTCTCTATCTCCTGACCTCGTGATCCACCCGCCTTGGGCTCTCAAAGTGCTGGGATTACAGGCGTGAGCCACCATGCTCAGACGATGCCCTCTTTTATGTTATGACACAGCAAGAAGGCCCACACTGGATGTGGTCCCTTAATCTTGAACTTCTCAACATCTAGAACTGTCAGAAATAAATATCTTGTCTTCATAAGTTATCCAGTCTGTGGTATTCTGTTATAGCAACAGAAAACAGACTAGGACAAATTATACAGAAATGGGCCTCCTGTGAATTGTCCCAGAATGCTAGGGATGCTAGATGTCTGCTTTCAGCTCTTTTTTCCATTGTAGAAACTATGAGCCTAGGGGAGTCCTCTCTGTTTGGTGCTATGCCAATTTGTGAGAGGCATGGTCAAGGTGAAACTAATTCTTAGTCTTCTAATGCAGCTTTTCTCAGTTCCATGGCTTAAAAGGTTGTATCAGCCTCACTCCTCAGTTTGGAATATGCATGAAGATATTATTATCTGTGGATAGTTACTAGTTGGATTTATTTTAGCGGGACTGGAGCTAGGGAACTCCTATTCTGCCACCTTGCTAATGTCACTTTTCTTACTATGTTTTCCTTTTCTTACTATTAAGTCAGTAATAACTGTTACTGCTTCCCTGACTCCCTCTCAACATACACACACACTGGCAAGGTTTCTGTGAAAATTAAAAAGATAAAATGCATTTTGATGTGCTCTGATGGGAGAATGAGGAGGGCCTAAAGGGATTGTAAGTATTTACAGATAAGGTCTCTCATGGAGAAGTGAAAATACTTAGGTATGAAACTGTGTAGGTGAACACCATTTTGTCATGGGGATAGTCACTCATCTCTGGCATTATCTCATCTAAAGAGACTTTTCTGATGCACTGGTGCCACTCTTTCCTCTGTACTGAGCTTGCTCATTGTCCTAGACATGGCATTATTACTATTAGTTTGTGTCTCTTCTCTACTAGATTTTGTTACAATTCATGGCTGTACTATTATTTACTTATCTTTACATAATACTATAGGATATAGCATCCTCAAAGCTACTTATGACACAGATTCACAGTCCAACCTATGCTTGCTGAAAACTTGCTAATTATTAAAAAGAAGAATCTAATGTAATCATATCATGAAGATACCTCTTGCATTGCAAATCCTGATAGGTGATTCCTCAAGCAAAACAATCTAGTAGCTTAATATTCACTTTTTTCTGCTTTGCCTTTATTTTCTCTCAATCAAAAGTTGGATAGTTTTAACATTATTTAAAGTAAGTTTTTAACCTTAACTTTAACATTGGGACTATATTAAGCTTTGGAGTAAATAGATAATGTTTCACTTATCATTATTCATTAATTAATTTACTAAACATTTATTTAGTAGTTGTTATGGAACAATCACTGTATTAATTTCTGGGAATACACAGATGACTAGCACAGAGACCTTACCCTTAAAAACTTATACTCAATTGGAGAAGACAGGAAAGAGAGATATAACTCTTTGTTTCCCCTGCCACCAGAATTGACTACTAAAACCAGAGCCATAAGATGCTATCTCTATTTTTCTCTATTTAACAATTACAGAAAGGCCAGTCCCTCATGAAAGTATTTCAGAGAATCTCCAGAGAGTTGTTTATATGTGTTCCTCAGTTCAGTTCTTTAAGCTGCATTGAAATGGGCATTTCACTTC
Organism: Colobus angolensis palliatus; assembly: GCF_000951035.1. Lineage (NCBI taxonomy): Eukaryota > Metazoa > Chordata > Mammalia > Primates > Cercopithecidae > Colobus > Colobus angolensis. The sequence goes on along the minus strand of NW_012120376.1, from coordinate 2,919,855 downwards.
TTATAATCTGTTTTGTGTGTTCATATTTGCTGTGGAGGAGCCACATGCCCATGTGCAGTTTACTGTACACACTGATATTTAATATACTTGTGTTCAGTATATACTTCTGTTATAGCTGCTATGTCTTTGCAGCATTGATTAATCTGAATCAGCCAATGCTTCATTCTGCTCTTAAGTTTCTTACAGTGAAACAGTGTCAAAACACATGAAAATTTAAGCACAACAAAAATGAGTCCACATTTTCATTTCTTCAATGTAAAAATGAAAACATTTTAAGTATGTTTCCTTAATTTTTCTGGAGTGTTATCTTATTCATCCATAAAATAGAAATGCCTATTTTGCAGTGTTTTATACAGACTCAATTTGTATTATTGTAAATACTTAATTTTAAATTTCCTAATCTCCAGGATTACAGAGATTCAATTTTCTTGTTAGGTAAGGTACATAAATTGTGTAGTATCTCAATAAATAAGCCTGAAAAATCTAAATAATTTTTATTGCATCACCTCTCACTTTTCCTTGTATACCTGCCCCTAATTTAATTGCATAATGTATTTATAATTCATTAACATCTTTATAATTCTTATAAGTTTAAGGGCTAAAGATGAAAGTGAATATATATTGACTGGATTGTGGCAACTGGATGATACTAAGCAAGTCTGTTTAGAGGATTAGCATGGAAAAAGGTAATATGCAGTAATATTCATCTTGTGTATCATTTGCATACATTTCTTTTTCTTTAGAAAAAAAACATAATTTAGGACATACCTTGACCGTCTTTAAAAGGTCAATATTTTCAAAGTGTCTCCGAATTCAAAATGTGACACTACTATACCTCCTCTTTGTGACACTAATTCTAACCGTCTTTACTTCTGAATATTGACTATCAAGAACCACGAAGGGTCTGAGATTTTATCCTATTTGGAAGCTAACAAATCAGTCTACCACATTTTTTGTGGATGCTGGCAGAAGACAAAAGACTCCTGGATCAAAGATGAAGTCCAGTTTATTACTCATAGAAACCACAGTAGCCAGAATATCAGCATTCTTGCATCTGTTCCAAAGTTCCTGTTCTCACAGAATGCCACAGAATGGACCATATGCCACCTACACATGATAATGTGTGACATTATACGAGGGAAACACTTTGTTAAGGAGCCTAAATCTTTTATAATAGTTAATAAACCATATTGCCCTTTTATCTAGAGGGAAAGCATTCATATATAATGCAGTAAATAACCTTCTCTTGGCTCTGGAGATGTCTCTATCTCCCAAGGCCATCTGCTATACAAACATCTTTAGAGATGATAAAGGACAAAGTAACCTGCTCACAAGACATGCAGAAACACAGTGTTTGAATGTTGTCTAACCCTTTAACTCCTTCAATAATAACAAGAATTATGATAATGCATGTGTATGTTAGATATATACATAAAAAGTAATCCATCAAACAGCGTGTTTTCTGCAGTCTGTGGCAAACCATAATCACATTACAAAATGTTTCTCTATTGAAGTCAAAGTAACTTTTACACACATTGTTAAGAGTTTGTTTTATATCCTTTCCCTGTACATCTCCCTCCTTCTGGAATTAAAAATAACGACATTTTGTCTGTCCTTCGAAAAACTATACAGTTTGTTTTATTTGGATTCATATCATAATCCGATACAAACTGTCCTATGGTTATGAGGTAATATTACCCTTGTCTCCAGCAATCTTTTGGTAGTTGATTCACATTTGTTTACACACTTCTGGTATCTTTTGCTAGATGCTCCTTTATAATGACATATTGATTTTATTTCCATTCCATGATGTAACTGCAAACAAGCATCTACAATTCAAATATCTGCTCATTTTCTTGTTTTCAAGCAAGCAATATTTTCAGAAAGATTGCATCATAAAAACTAACTAGATTGAATAGCACAACCAGTTGCTGGAAGGAATGGACTTAGTGTGCTTGTTAGGGGACAGAATGGCCATGATTATAACTAGAACAGATTGCTTAAGTAGCAGAATCTGCACAATGGCTCATTGGTAATAATGGGTTGGGGGTTGGGAGGAAGCCATGACATTGTCCAAGGTTAGTATTTTCTCTTGCATGCATGGTGGTTTTGAATAACTGAAAACAGCTGTAGAATAAAACCCCTGACCTGGCTTATTATAAACCATTCACACTTTGGCATTAGAGATATGAATAGGCCCTCAAGGAAAGAATGGATTTCAGTTCAACAATAGAAAGGGACCATCAGCCAAATGAAGGGGAAAAAAGTGCACGAAGCTACGTTATTTCCAGAGTTGAACTGCTTCACCAACTGGAAGTCAGGAAAAAACATCTACTCCTGATTTGTTTGGAATTTTTGTTTTCCTGGGCGAGCAGAAGGGAATAAACATAAAAAGACAGAAATTAATTATTTGAAGTCATGCAAAAAGTAGAAATATTTTCTCAAATTTCTCCAATACACTGCAAAGAGTAAGACAGCTATTTGCTAATCAGATCCATGAGTACTGAAATCTGAACACTCAAGTTAATCCATTGATGATCATTTAATATTGTGTTTAATGACATGTTCAGGATATAGTGCAATTAGTCCTTTTAATTTTAAAATATAATATTTAAAAATTATTTTGAAAGAAAAGTAATATACATTCCAAAGCTAGCCTCTAAATCTTCATGTAATGTATGTGTGCTTGTGTGTGTGTGTGTATGTGTGCATGTGTATATGTATTAGAAGAAAGGCAACTAAATTTATTTGAAGGTCTTGTATAGTATACACATTCACATTCTTCATATTAGTGTAAATTAAAATCTTCCTCTTGGCTTGGTGTGGCGGCTCACACCTATAATCCCAGCACTTTAGGAGGCTGAGGTGGGCAAATCACTTAAGCCCTGGAGTTCCAGATCAGCCTGGACAACATGGAGAAGCCCCATCTCTACACAAAATACAAAAAAAAAAAAAAATTAGCCAGACATGGCAGCATGCGCCTGTAGTTCCAGCTACTAGAGAGACTGAGGTGAGAGGATCACTTGAGTCTGGGAGGTCAAGGCTGAAGTAAGCTGTGATCACACCACTGCACATCCACCTGGGTGACAGAGTGAGACCCTGTCTCAGGAAAAAAATAATCTTCCTCTTAAAATTATATGTAGCAGGATATCAAGAATTTCATTATTGTTGGGCTATCTAGAAATCTCATAGAATCTAGATATATAGCAGGTGAAGAAAATGTTTGGAGGCCAGGCATGGTGACTCAAGCCTGTGACCCCAGCACTTTGGGAGGCTAAGGCCAGAGCGTTGCCTGAGCCCAGGAGTTTGAGACCAGCCTGGGCAACAGAGTGAGACCCTGTCTCTACAATTTTTTTTTTAATTAGTTGGGTATGCTGGTGTGCACCTGTAGTCCCAGCTACTTGGGAGACTGAGGCAGCAGGATTGTTTGAGCACAGGAAGTTGAGGCTACAGTAAACCATGACCACACCACTGCATGTCATCCTGGGTTACAGAGTGAGACCCTGTCTCAAAAGAAGAGAAAATAAAATGTTTGAGAAATATATTTTGTTTATAATATGCTCTGGCCTTAATGTTGTTCTCATTTTTATATTTTTGATATTGTGGCAGACTCCAAAAACAAAGGCCACAAAAAGGACATAAGAAGAAAATTTCACTGAAGTCTCTCAAACCTTAAAAGTACAAAGAAGAACCATGTTTTGATCTATGTATGATGTGAGGTTTCTGATTACAGCTGAGAAGTCAGTAACCTGTTCAATTGGTTCTGTGTATCAGCATGGCAACATCAGCACACACTGTATGAAGGATATTTCCTGTTTGCTTCTAGGAACTGACCTCCACCCTTTTCTGTCTTGCTCTGACAGAAGCTGAATTCTACTGACCAAATTATGTAGGTTCTTTTGTTTCATACATACAAACTCATAGGTTTTCTTTTTGATTTACTTTAGGTAATAACCTTTTGATCTCAAGAGACTACAAAGCTAGCTAAAAATTTCAGACCCATAACATGAAAATCTGGGTAAAAATGAAGAACATTTGTATGTGTAAAAATTATTAAGTCTTGAGTTTAGAAATTTAAAAAATTAGGTATTTGAATTAGTTCTACCAAGTAAAATAGAATTGCAGCTTCTCTATTTGGATGGGATATGACTTACATTTCGAGAAAATGTAGAAATAACAGTAATTCTATTTTTTTTTATTCTTCAAGAAAATAGCCTATTTTATTTCTGTTTTAAATAATAGCAAAATGCAAATTACAAATATATACATATTTTTTTCTTTGCATCCAAAGTTCTATTTCAGAATAGGATTGCAAAAATAATACTGTCCCACTGTGTAAAGGAAATGAGAAATGCAGAGGCCATTAGAGAGGATTGTGAATTTATACAGTACATTAGAACCAAAGGATAAAGCATGATTATTTCTTAAAAATTGACAGTGTTTAATGCCACTTGGGTTTGTACTGCTTTTTATCTGAAATGACAAACCCATGAGGCCATAATTTACCCAATCTTGCCAAAACATTTTAGGTGATTTTTTTTTTTTCTGTATTAGTTTCTCACTTTGTTTATACTCTTTATTTCAAAATGAAAAACTGGCTTATACTAAATGGTCTGAACACAGGAAACACAATAGCATGTCATTTCTTGTCCGACTAAGCCATAACAATATTAGATCAGAACCATCTATGTTGTTTGTTGGTTCAAGTTTCCAATATTTTGTTTGGTACCTACTATTACTGAGAATTGATGAAAACAGTAGAACTCTCTCTCTCTCTCTCTCTTTTTTTTTTTTTAACCCATTCCAATTTCATATCTCTTAGCCACTTCTACACCCTCAAAATAGAAAAGAGTGAATTGGTACGGTAATAAAATACCTTTTTAAGTCATACATAACTCAATTGTGAGTTTTAAGTGTTTTCAAGCTTTATAATAAAAACAATTTTTTCTACGTGTTGTATTTGATACTTTTGGTATCAAGTTATTAGAATTCCAAATATTAATAAAACATAGTTTTTAATAGATTTTGAAAGTAAATAATACCTAATGTATTTAGAACAGCTCCACATTCAAATAAGACTTAACCTATCAGATGATATTCATAAATTTCATTTTCTAAATAGCTTTATTAAGGTATATTTTGATAGGGAAATAATTGTGTGGATTTAATGTATACAATTTTATGATTTGGGACATATGCAAACACCTGTGATATCATTACCACAATCAAACAATAGACATATCCATCACCTCCCAAAGTTGCCTTCTGTTCCTCCTCCCTTTTTCTGTGAATAAAAACACTTAACCTGAGACTTACCCTCAACAAATTTTGACATATACCATATCCTATTGTTAACTACAGCTAGTATGCTATATATAGCAGATCTCTAGAACTTACTCATCTAGCATAACTGGAACTATACCTATTGAAGAACAACTCCCCACTTCTTCCACCATCCTCAGCCCCTGACCACCACTGTTGTATTCTCTGCTTCTATGAGTTTACTGTTATAGATAATTCACATAAGTGGAATCATGCAATAGTTTTCCTTCTCTTACTGCTTTATTTTACTTAGCATAATGTCCCCCAGGTTCATTCGTGTTGTTGCAAATGGCAGGATTTTCTTTCTAAGGCTGAATAATATTCTGTTACAGATCTCTATCTATTTATCTATCTATCATCTATTTGTGTGTGTGTGTATATACGCGTGTGCACGCGCGCACACACACAAAGATTTTCTGTATCCCTTCATCCATTGATGAATACTTGAAGTGTTTCCATATCTTGACTATTGTGAATAGTTCTGTAGGGAACATGGAGGTGTGGGTG
>NW_012120376.1:2853793-2911937 GCF_000951035.1 Colobus angolensis palliatus | reverse complement strand
AAGTAAAGTATGCCTTTGATGGCAGAAGATTAGATTTAAATAGAAAAATACTGTAGCAGAAGTAAAGTATGCCTTTGATGGCAGAAGATTAGATTCAATGAAAGAAAGAATTGATTACCTTGAAGACATGTCAATAAACACTTATTAAACTTAAAGGAGAAAAAAAAAAAAACAAAAGAAGAAAAATAAACCTGCAACAAAGCATGCAAGATCTGTGGAACAATTTTGAAATGCATAATATAAACATGATTGAAATATCAGAAAAGAAAGATAAAATTGTCAAAAAGATATTTTTGGAGAAATAATGGCCAAGAATTTTCCAAAATTAATGGCAGACCCAAATCTAAAAATCTGGGAAACTAAGAAACTTTCAAGCAGATTAAATAAACACACACACACACACACACACACACACACACACACACACACACACATATGCACATACACACATTATATATTATATATGTAGTTATAGCTAGGCATAGTATATGCAAACCACACAACAGTGTGATGAAAATAAAATGTTGAAATAAGTGAGAGGATAAATATTTTACCTATGGCAAAATATGGATAAGAATCACAGATGACTTCTCATTAGAAACCATGCAAGCAAGAGGAATCATATATCTAGAGAAATTATCTTTCAAAACACAAAGGGAGATAATTTCTCAGACAAACAAATACTGATGGAATTTACTACTCGCGGATCTTCTACATAGGAAATGTTAAAGGAGGTTCTTCAGAGAGAAAGAAAATGATAGAGGAAAGAAAGAAATTCACATAAAGAAAGAAAAGAGCATCAGAACAATAATAAAGTAAAATAAAATGTTTTATTATTCTAAGCAGAACTGAAACATAAAGTTTGTTTAAAGCAATAATAGTAAAATTGTATTGGTTACTATTGCATATGGGTAAGTAAAATCAATGCCAGTAATGTCGGGGAGAGATTGAGGATACTGTTATAAGTTAATGGCGATACCCATGAGGCAGGTAGTTTTACTTAAAGGTCAACTTATATTAGTTAAAAATGTATATTGCAAAGTGTAGGACACATATACACACACACACACACACACAGAGATTTATTCTAAAAAGGAAAATAAAATGAAATAAAGTGCTCAATTAAAACCACATAAGGAAAAAAAGAAATAATAAAAGAAATACAATTTATATGGAACAGTTGAAAGATGGTAGATATGAACCCAACTATATCAATAATCACGTTAAATGTGAATGGTAAATACAACAATTAAAGGACAGAGATCTTCAGAGTGAATAAAAGATCAAATATATATAGTCTTTGAGAAACCTACCTTAAATATAAGCACTCACACAAGTTAAAAGTAAAGATATACATATACCATGTTAACACCAATTCAAAAATAGCTGGAGTACCTCTATTAATTTTGGATAAAGCTGACATCAGAATAGATTACACAGAAAAATGAGGTTAATTCATAATAAGTCAATTATCCAAGAAAACGTAACAGTTTCAAATGTGTATTTCTCTAACAAGAGTGTCAAAGTGCATGAAGCAACAACTGATAAAACTGCAAAAGAAATATATAAATTCAGTACTACAGTGAGCAACTAATATTCCTTTTTTAGTAATTGATAAACCAGATAAACAATCAGTAAGGATATAGAAGACTTCAACAGCATTATCGGTATGATCCAGTTGGCATTTTACAATGATTTATTCAACAAAAGCATAATACACATCTTTTAAAATTCAAATAGAACATTAACAAAGATGGACCACATTCCAGGTCATAAAACACATCTTAATAAAATTAAAAGAGTCAACATTTTATAATGTGTATTCTCAAACCACAATGAAATTGAGATAAAAATCAGTAACAGTAAGAAAAATCTAAAATATGTCTAAAATATGTGATGGTTAAATAATACACTTATAAATAGCACACAGGTCAAATAAAACTCTCAAGAGAATTTTTTAATGAACAAAATTAAATTGAAAATATAATTTATCAAGATTTGTGTGTTGCAGTGATAAATTTAAAGGGGAAATTCATAGGACTAAAAGGATCTAAAATCAATAATTGGAGCTTCCACCTTAGGAAATTAGACATGCAAAATAATTAGGCCCAAAGCAAATATTACAAAAGATATAATGCTAGGGCAGAAATCAATAAAATTGAAAGCAGAAAAACAATACAAAATTAAACCCAAAGCCTGATCTTTAGAAAATAATCAACAGACATTATAAACCTCTGGAGACATTAGCAGAGAAACAATGAAGACACAAGTTGCGAATATCAAAAATGAAAGACAGATAATCACTACTAAGGCTATGGACATAAGGTTTACAAAACTACTATGCCTACAAATTTATTAGCTGAAATGTACCAATTCCTTGAAAGATATAAACTACCAAAATGTACACAATAAGAAATAGACAATATGAACAGGCCTAGGAAAATTGAATCATTAATTAGCTTCCAAAAATTAAAGCACCAGACCAAGATGGTTTTGCTAGTGAATTCTACCAAATCTTTAAGGAAAAAAAATCAATTCTAAAGGATTGATGCAAACTTTTTAAGGAAATAAAGGCAGAAGTAATACTTCCTAACTTATTCCATGAGTTAGGAATACCTAATATTAAAAACAGATAAAGCTATCATAAAAAAGGAAGGCTACAGGGAAATATTTCTCATTAACACAAATGCAAATTTCTCAACAAAACATTTACAAGGTAAATTCAACAGTGATTAAAAGGATTATACACTAGGATCAAAGAGATTTTAGTCCAGTTTTGCAGAGTTGGTACAACATTCAAAAATCAATACAATCTACCATATTAAGAAGAAAAAGAAGAAATATCATATGATTCTATCAATTGATGAATAAAGCATTTAACAAAAATCTAACAGCCATTCATCATTACAAAAAAACCTCCTAGCAAAAGAGTAACAGAAGATACTTTCCCAATTTGATTTTTTAAAAATCTACAGACAGAATACAACTAATATTACACTGAATGATGAGAAACCAGATGTCTTTCCATATTCTTGGGAATGAAGCAAAATTGTCCTCTCCTACCATTACTATTTCACATGGTAATTGAAGTATTACTTAGGAAAGGAATTGAAAATAATGAGAATTTTTTAAGACAATGAAAAGGAAATACGAAACAGAGAATGCAAATGAAAGAATAAAACTATCCCTTGTAGATGACATAATTATCTATGAAGAAAATTCCAATGAATCGACAAAATTCTGGAACTAATAAAATAAAATTTTATGTTTTTATGAGTATATGTGTATATCTAAGTGACCTTGGATTTGAAAATTAACTTTTAGATACAATGCCAAAAGCATAATCCATGAAAGAAACATTGAAAAGTTGAACCCCATGAAAAATAAAAACTTCTGCTCTGTAAACACAGTATTAAGAGAATAAAAAGTTAAGCGTAGAGTGAAATAAAATATTTCTAAGATATCTTTCTTGTAAAAAACTTGTATCTAAAACATACCCAAACTCTTAAAACAAACAGTCAGAAAATCAGCAACCGTATTAAAAAAAATAGGAGAAGGATATTAACAGACACCATGCCAAAGAAGATATACTAATAACAAATATGAAAAGACCCAACATTATTTTTCATTAGGAAATTTCAAACCAAAATTAACATAGTCCTATTAGAATAGTTAAAATCACAAACTCTGACAGCACTGTTATCTCCAAGAATGCAGAGCAATAGGAACTCTAATTCATTGTGAGAATGCAAAATGGTTCAGGAACTTTGGAAGACAGGTTGTTAGTTTCTTACAAGGTTAAACATACACATGGTGTTCTTGTATCATCCAGCAATATGCTATTAGGTATTTACCCAACTTATTTGAAAACCTAAGACCACAGAAAAACCTGCTTGTGGAAGTTTATAGCAGCTTTGTTAATAATCACCCCAAACTGGAAATAATCAAGATGTCCTGCACAAATGAATGCATGAACAAGCTACGGTATATCCATACAAATTTATATTGCATATGTATATTTCTATCACTTGATTATTCAGTGATAAAAGAAATACATTATAAAGCCATAAATATACATAGACAAATCCTAAATGCACATTACTAATTAAAAGCAGTCAGTTTGCAAATGCTACATTCTGTATGATATCAACTATGTGACATTCTCAAAATGTTGAAAAGACAAAATTATAATGACAGTAAAATATCAACCATTGCCAGAGGTTTGGGGAAGAGGAAGAAGAGCTAACTAGATAAGGCACACGGGATTATTTGGAGCATTACATCTATTCTGTGTGATGCTATAATAGTAGCCACGTGACACTAGACATTTAACAACTCATAGAACTTTCCAGTACAGAAGAGTGAACCTGAATATACCCAAAGTAAAAAAGAAAACAAATCTATAAGTTTTTGTGGGATTATCTCAGGGTGGATTCAATATATGTCAAACAAACTATATAACAAATGTATGAAACAACCTCACTGAAGTGGATGGAAATGGAAAAATGCTGAACTATATAACTTTGGGAATTGGTGGAGTCTTTACAGTTTAAGGCAAAACAAGCAACAACAACAACAACAAAAAGTCTAAGCAGAAGCCCACTTTTCTAGTCAATAAAGTTGTTACTAGGCAAGTATGAATTAAATATGTTTATAGTGCTACATATGTATATGAATTTAGACTTTATATAAATGTAGGGTAGATGGTGGGATATTTCTGAATGCTCTAATGGAAGGTCACGGATAAGTAAGGGGAAGAAGATAGAACTATTGATGGGGTCATGGATTACATTTATATAGATACTTTATATAGATACAGATCTTTGCATAGAGAGCTGTTTATAAATATCTGTATATACTTGAATTAGTATTTAAACATTTATTTCCTTGCTTTGTCAGCTGGAAATGCCTACAAGGAGGAACTCACTGGCAGCAGTGAGTATACCTCATACCCAGATATTGATGATATTTATGCTTTTATCCATGAAGACAAATCAGGTATTCTTGAATACATAGGTTTCCTAGGACTAGGGCAAAAACTATAAAAGATGAGCCTGGAGCTTTCTGTAATGCTCCAGAGATCAAGGAAATGCTAAAGACCAATCAACCAACAAGCAAACACAGTAATAAGCTGTCAAAGAAACAACACTCAACTGAAAGTTTTCCCAGTGGTCCAAGATGGAACAATTTGAACCACCACCAAAGCAGTTTTGATATTGGTTTAAAAGCCTAAATATAATATAAATATATACTTACTAATATAAGATCCACACTAATATAGATCAATGATTTAATATATAAATAAATGAGGGAGAAGAGATAAATGTCCCATGCAGAAGAATTCCAAATATTGTTGGTAGAAACTCTGCCCTCTAGGAAATATAACTATTTACTCCTTAGGTGTAGTTTGCACAAAGTGACTTCCTTCCAAACAGTGCCATATGAATAGGGAGGAAAAAGTGTAGCTTTACAGTGGAGAAACCTAATATACTCTATTTCAGCCAGATGATCAAAGTCAACATCCACAATTATAAGTCATGTCATACTATAACGAAATAAAAACAGTTCAATGTTCTCCCTCTCCAAACCTATAAGCATAGCCTAGTTATGAGAATAAACCAGACAAATCACAATAGAGTGATACCCAACCCCTGTCCACAGACCACTGGTAGCCTGGCCGCACAACAGGCAGTGAGCAGAGGGCCAGCGAACAAATTTTCATCTGTATTTACAGCCGCTCCCCATCAGTGGCATTATTGCCTGAGCTCCAGCATTAGATTCTCATGGGAGCAGTAACCATATTGTGAACTGTGCATGTGAGGGATCTAGGTTGCGCGCTCCTTAAGAAAATCTAATATCTGATGATCTATCACGGTCTCCCATTACCCTCAGCTCAGAGCGCCATTGATTCTACATTATGGTGAGTTGCGCAATTATTTCATTATATATTACAATGTAATAATAATAGAAATAACGTGCACAATAAATATAATGCCCTTGAATCATCCCGAAACTATCCCCCACCGTCTGTGGAAAAATAGTCTTCCATGAAACTGGTCCCTGGTGCCAAAAAGGTTGGGGACTACTGCTTTACATACTACATGATTTAAAGCTTTACATACTGCTTTACGTGTACTCCCTAGAAGTCTCAAGTTCACCCCCAAAGATGCAAAGAGTGAGAAACTGTCATAGCTAGGAGAAATGTTAGAAGATGTGATGTCTAAATGTAATGTATCCTGAATGAAATCCTGGAACAGAAAAATTATATTAGATAAAATGAAATCTGAATAAAGGAGGGATTTTATTTAACAATAATGTGTCGATATTGGTTCATTCATTGCAAGTAGTATACCATTTTAATATAAAATTTAATAACAGAAACTGTGTAAGTGGTTTATGGGTACTCTATAAATATAAGCTTTGTAATGTACATAAATATAAAAGTGTTCTGAAAAATGAAGTTTATTTTAAAGTTTTAAAAATCAATCAGTGAATATTTTTTAAATGCCTACCATTTGCAAAGGAATGTGATAAGAACTGCTTCAGGGTCTGAAGTGTTTTATCCACCCTTATTGTATTTCTCCATTATTTAAAGTTCTGAAAAATGACATATAGCATTTATTTGGCACAGTAAAAAATCGGGAACCTGGCGCAGTGACTCACTGTAATCCCAGCACTTTGGGAGGCTGAGGTGGGTGGATCACGAGGTCAAGAAATGGAAACCATCCTGGCCAACATAGGGAAACCCCATCTCTACTGAAAATACATAAATTAACTTAACTAGGCGTGGTGGCGCACTCTTGTAGTCCCAGCTACTCAGGTGGCTGAGGCAGGAGAATTGTTTGAACCCGGGAGGCCAGGAGGCTGAGGTTACAGTGAGCTGAGATCGTGCCACTGCACTCCAACCTAGAAACAGAGTGACACTCCGTCTCAAAAAAAAAAAAAAAAAAGGAGGGGGGGTTGTTTCTGCTTTAAATATTGTTTGCCTTTTTGAGATTGATGAAAATAAATCATCTATTTGAAGTTTCAATTGTGTTTTGACATATAAGACTAATTCACAAGAGTTTTAACATATATTTTAATTACTTTGTACTCTTGCAATAAATCTTGCAGAAGAAAATGAGGGACCAAAATACTTTTCTGTTTCATTTTCATAAAATTCAATTCATAAAACGTTTCAAAACTATTTATAAAAAATGGAGTGCTTGCCAAAAAAAAAGTATGCTCTCAATCTTCTGCATGCCTCTACATGGTACTATTTTTCATCACATTTTAACAAATATTTTTATGCTAATTTCTTATTCTTAATATTATATGAGAAGTCAAACTTTCAAAAAAGTTGAATGACATGCCTGCTTTTTTTTTTTTTTTTAATGCTCCTGATGCTGAATGTTTCTTTCTAATCTTTTTCTAGTTCGATTGCAAGTCTCCATGACAGAGAATAAAATACCTAAAACATTTCTTCTCATTTTTCATGTACTCAAAGTTCAATCCACTTTAATCTGACATTGTCCCACATTCCATTTAATAATATTAAATTTTTAATCAAAAAGAAATCTTAGAAGTACTTTAATGGAGGACTTTATTATAATAGCTTATTTTTTTTTCTTTCCTCTTGCCTTAAATGTCTTTCTCCATCATTACCACCTCCTGTCAGCTTAGATCACATTTGCCTATCTTTGAAGTTGTAACTCATGTATTACTTCTTTTATAAGACTTGTGTGAGTATTGTAGTGGAGAGGGAGACCCTCTTTGTCTTGAGATTCCAATAAATCTCAAATATATTTTTATCAGAGCCAATCACTAATACATATTAATTGTTCAATAAACATCTGTTGATTTTTTAATTAATGAGTCATGTGATTTCACTCATTTGATAACATTATATGACTCACTACTAAATTATAAGTTTTTTAACGTTCCAAAACATTTTAGATTTATTTTTGGCTCCCGAGCTGCATTGCATGGAATATGAACACAAAATAGGCACTGAATAAATTTTTGCTGAAGAACTGTCTGAGTCTAAGGGTTTTTGTGACTTCCCCACTGTCCACATAGCCACCACATCTGGTAGAACAGTACCAATATGAAGTATATTTTACACTATTTGTATAATATTTTCAAAGATTATTACATCTCTATACACAAGTATGCCATCAACTGTTTGTAGCTCATTGCTGCAAGCAAACATGAACTTCTTTTGATCATTAGCAAGAATAGCTGGTATTAATATAGTTAGATTTAGGAATGAATTTGCATTTTAAAAATCATGTTGTATAAAAAAGCCAAGTGAAACATATGATGATTTTACAATTTTGGGAAAAACATTAAGAAAAGGTGGAAAGACTTCATTTTTGCTAACATTACCTGAACCCTTAAAATTCCCAAGCCTGGTTCATAAATAGCTCCTGTGATTGACATTATTCTAGGGACCGCTAGCTCACTATAGAAAGCTTTAATCATGGCCAGGTGTGGTTGCTCATGCCTGCAATCCCAGCACTTTGGGAGGCTGGGGCAGGTGGATCACCTGAGATCAGGAGTTCAAAATCAGACTGGCCAATATGGTGAAACCCTGTCTCTACCAAAAATACAAAAATTAGCTGGGCTGGTGGCTGGTGCCTGTAATCCCACCTACTTGGGAGGCTGAGGCAGAAGAATCACTTGAACAGAGGAGGCGGAGGTTGCAGTGAGCCGAAATCATACTGTTGCACTTCCAGCCTGGACATCTAGAGCGAAACTCTGACTCAAAAACAAAAACAAAAACAAAACAAAACAAAAAATCACACCCACTCCTATAGAGATATATCTCTTTCAAACTATTAGTTTTTGTTGTTGTTGGCTTTTTTTTTTTTTTTTTTTTTTTTATTCTGCATGTAAGTCTTTTATCGGACATGTGATTTATCTTCTTCCAGCCGGTGGTTTGTCTTTTCTTTTCTTTTTTTGAGACGGCGTCTTGCTCTTGTCTCCAAACTGGAGTGCAGTGGCAGGATCTCAGCTCACTGCAACCTCCGCCTCCCAGGTTCAAGCAATTCCCCTGCTTCAGCCTCCCAAGCAGCTAGGATTACAGGCATGTGCCACTACTCCCGGCTAATTTTCTGTATTTTAGTAGAGATGGGATTTCACCATGTTGGCCAAGATGATCTCCATCTCTTGACCTCGTAATCTGCCTTCCTCAGCCTCTCAAAGTACTGTGATTACAGGCGTGATCCACAGAGCCCCACCTCATTAGTTTTTATCGATAATTTTTCATTAGTTTTTATCGATAATTTTTCTCCAAAATTATTGTTATTATTCAAAATAATTCATATTATTCTGTAACTGGTAGTAGACATTGTGGGATTGTAGGTAAGAAAGTGACCTAAGATGTTTTTTAACCTGAATTATCAAATTAAGGGCAAAAGCCAGTGATGCATCATGAAAATCTATACATGATGAGACCTAGAGAAATGTCCAGCACCAAGTCAGATCTTTGAAAGAGTCATAACTAGAAAAAGAAGAAAGTACATTGTTGAGGGAAAAAAGAGCAGTTCTGAGGAAAATGGCATAGAAAAAACTTTAAAATCATTTAATTTTATAATTTTCAATTAAATTCCAGGGTGCTTAAATAATTTGTACGTAAACGATGCCAGAAGATTAAGGTGTAGGTTTCAGATATTGTTGATTTAAAAAATCTTGGTTTTCAGAAATCATAAATGATGCATTTTATGGTGAATAAACTTACTAATGGTCCATAAAAATTATGTATTCTGTGATTAGATATATAATGCAACAAATATTTTCCAAAAAAAGACTCAGTCTAATTTTCCAAGAATAAGTGATGCCAATAGAATCTCATAAACAAGTATTTTTATTACTTTTGTATACATTTATTTTAAATATATCAGCATCAATACCTGTGTGGGCAACATGATTAACACTGAAATAGTATATTTTCTTTCAGTGGTTACCTGTCCAGTGTGGATGTTACATGTTGACTACTCTCACAACATTAACCTTGAAGGTAGTGAAGAATTATAAATAAGCTTAAAAATTAATTTTCAGTGGCACCCTTGGGGGGATTATGCGTCTTGGGGTCCATAAAATGCAAGGCTAATATTAATGAGTGTGGTAACAATTAACTAGATGCTCTCTAAAAGTGAATTTCCTTTACCTCATGACTATATAGCTAGACTAAATTTATCATTCTCTCTTTCAATATGATATGGTCAAATAACTGATTTGTCACCAATATGAATAGAAGTATGTGTGTCACTTGAAAATAGGACCCATAAAAACTTTTTTCAAAAGTACCTATTTCAGTATTTACTATTAAGCTGCAATAATCAAAGCAGTATGGTACTGGTGTAAGGATGAACATATATATCAATGAAAGAGAATTGAGAGTCCAAAAATAAACTCTTTCATCTATGGCAAATTCATTTTTAACCAGAATGCAAATATCACCCAATGGGAAGAGAATAGTCTCTTCAACAAATGGTGCTGAGACAACTAGTTATCCTTAGGCAGAAAAACAAAGTTGTATACTGATCCCACATTGTATAAAAATGCAATTCAAAATAGATCAAATAACTACGTATAAGAGCTAAAACTATAAAACACATAGAAGAAAATATAGGATTAAATCTTCAATACTTTGGATTTAGCACTCATTTTTTTAGATATGCTACCGAAAACACAAACAATGAAAAAGGTAAATTGAAGTTGATGAAAATTTAAAACTTCTGTGCATCAAAGGGCACTATCAATGGAATAAAAATACAACCTACAAAATAAGAGAAAATATTCATAAATCATATATCTGATAAGGGTCTATTATCCAGAATATATTGTAAACATCTATTTCAAGTTAACAACGAAAAGACAACCCAATTAAAATTTTGTCAAAGTCTTGAGTAGACATTTCTCTGAAGAAGAAATATATTTGAACAATGGGCACAGGATACAGTGTTCAACATCATTAATAGCTAGAGAAATGCATATCAAAACCACTGTGAGATACTCCTCACCACCGAAAAGAATCACTATAATTATTTTAAAAGTTGAAAATTAAAAGTGTTTTTGAAGATTTAGAGAAATTAGACCTTATGCAATGCTGATAGGAACGTAAAATGTCACAGCCACTTTTGAAAACAGTTTGGCACTTCCCCTGTAAGTGAAACATAGTCTTTCAATATGGTCAATCAATTCCCCTCCACGGTATGTACCCAAAAGACCTAAAAACAGGTGGTCAAAAAGAACTTCTACAAAAATGTTTATAGCAGCACTATTTAACATAGCTAAGGATGGAAATCAATCCAAATGTCAAGTGGTGGACATTGAGTAAACAATATATTGTATACCATTCAATGGAACATTATTCAGTCACAAAAAGGAAAGAAATCCTAATAAATGCTGTAACATTAATTAACATTAGAAAAATGATGGCAACAGGCCAGATACAAAAGGTCACTTATTCTATAGCTCCACTTACACTATATATCCAGACTAGACAAATCCACAGGTACAAAACAGCAAATTAGCAGTTGCCACATGATGGAGGAGGATGAGAATAGGGAGTGACTACTTGAATCGATACAGATTTCCCTTTGGAGTAAAGAAAAATTTCTGGAATAAGATAATGGTGAAGGTTGCAAAATATAGTGACTGTTATAAAAGTCACTGAATTACTCTTTAAAATGTTGAATTGTATATATGTGAATTTTACTGCAATAAAAAAATCTATTGACTATAAAGAAATAATTCTATTCAGAATAAAATATTTTATAGGTTTTCCTGAAACATATGCTCCCACGGCATGTTTTCATGTCCTGTTAGAATTCAGCACTGAACAAGCAATTGCCAGAGATAGTCTAATTCGCCTAAATTTTTACATTTTTTTGTCATCCTGTTACATGTGAACATATAGTGCTCACATGCAATATTACTTTCAAAGTAGAATTTACTTACCTTTTTGTAACCTATGGCAACTTATGAAATTTTCTGTTAATATTGAAAAACTGAATAACATGAATATGTTCAGGAATTCTTTTCAGTTTCCTACAATGAGATTTGATGTCTGTTACATATCAAAGAGAGCATAAACTCACTCATAATAAATATTTTATCGTTCATGATATATGGGATTATATTATATGCTTATAAATGTAGTAAACACAGTTATATTCTCACCATTTTATAGATCTGTACATTCTTTTTCATAGTTATTAGAAATCCATAAAACAAAGAAGTTTAAATGGCTGTAATTTTGTGGCATAGTGTTTAAAAACCGTCATTTGGCTGTTTTTGTGATTATCAGGATCAGTTCTTTAACTTACTTAAATCCAGCCTTCCATAATCATCACAATGAGAAGGCCACTCACTACTCTCAGGTGCTCTCTTGAAATAAGGTAAATGAAATAAATGAACAGCCTATAGTTAAATAAAAATCTCTTAAGTCATATTTATTCTGAGTCCAAAGAGAGTTTAATTATATTCAACCCACTGTGTAATTATTCAGTGTCTATAATAATGGTTCTAACCCCTTTCTTCAGTACTTATCAAAGGCAGAAATTACAAAGGTAAATGAAATACATTTTGATAAGAAGGCATTTGCTTTCCACTAGAAATACGCTTTCCTTTTACATATTCATATGTGTTAAGCATTGTATGTATTTTTATGAAATGTTGATCACTTAAGTTCATATATATCTCATATACTTATCTCCCTTACTCTTCCACTGTCATTTTTATAATATGGCTTCCACTTCTGGCGCAATTTCTGATGTTATCTATTTTCTCTATGTCTCACATTGAAGTCAGGAATATTTTCCATAACATTCACATGCCCCAGTCCCTTCAAACTATTTGGGATGCCCTAGACCAGGAAACCACCTCACTTTGACTGAACATACAAGGGAAAGGAATTGGAACACCAAGTCGAAATGGATTCTAAGTATCTTCTGATATATTACCAATTTCTCCTTTTCCCCAGCACCATACGATTTCTTCCTTTTCTTTCTTTCAGAAAGTTGCAATGACCCCTTCACTGGTATATTTTCCTTGTGGAACCACCATTCTGTAATTCATTCTCCTCACCATCATCTTAATGCTCCTTATGAAGACAAACTCGATAATATCATTTTCCTGCCAAATTTTCTTAATGGCTTTCCAAGCTTACATACATTCCAAGTTATTTATCGTGGCACTGACCTTTCAAAATCTGGATCTACTTATTGTATCTAGGGATTATCTCAACTCCTCTTTTTCATTGTCTGATCACAAACCACATGATGCAGATATCAGACTGCTCCAAGTAACACATATTCTTTCCCTCCTTCATTTAGAAATTAGGAAATTGTTATTTTAGTATGGATTATTCTCAACTGCATAGTGAACATTTATTCGAACTTCAATACGTAGGTTGCAGTTTCATTGTCTTTGAGTAGTTTTATCTTCTTTTTGAAGGTGAATATAAGACCTTTCTTTTTTTGTTTTTTTTTTTCCTGTAGCACTTTGTAAATGTCTCTGTTGTTTGTTAGTGTGCTATTGTAGTTGATGGATTACACATCTGTCTTATCAAGTAGACTTTTCTCTCATGGTCATCCTTCTATGTCTTTGATCTTATTTTCTCTCTCTCTTTTACAGTTTTCAGGAGCTGATATTCATTGCTTTGCATTTCCATGTACATTTTTCTTTAACATGTGATGACATTGATGCTGATGATACCTATGGAGAAAATGATAATTACATTTAGTATCTACAATTTGACAGGTCCTGGGAGAGGTGCTTTATGTGCATTAAATTAATTTAACTTCTTAGAAATGCCTTATTTTCTTTCAACTATACAAAGTTGCATTAATTATTGTAATTCTACATACAGACCATAATGACAGTATTCAGAGAGCATATCTAACTTCTTTAAGACCACGCAACTTAACTACCTATTGGGTACTATGCCTACGACCTGGGTGACAAAATAATCTGTACACCAGACTCTTGTGACATGTAGTTTACCTATAAAACAAACGTGTACATATACTTCTGAACCTAAAATGAAACTTTTAAAAATAAAATAAGGTTTGTTAATTAAATCATAATACATAAATTAATTAATTATATTTTTTTCATTAAAAAAGGACCACACAACTAGCAAATGTAAGATTGGAGTTTTCTCCTTAATCAGGGAGAATGACAAAATTGTCAAGAACAGACTTTCTGGCTTTGACTGTGGGCTTTGTCATCTATTGGATACAGGACATGGTCATCATATGTGTTTTCTCTGCCTCAGTTTCTACATTATAAAATAGACCAATATTAGTAAATAACAATAAATTGTTGTAAGTCTTCAATGGATTTACAGTTGGAAAAAGTATTTGGGACAGCATTTGGAGTGAAATGAGAACCGTGAAATTGTGTTATTTTTATCGCTTCTCATTCTCTTGTTTTGTGTATCTTTATTCCCACTCTTTGTGATCTCAAAACTCGCATCACTCTATACCGTGTTGCCTTCTTAACATTTCTTCCTATATAAACAATGACTCCATAACAATGAAGGTAAGTATTTTACTGACTGTAGTATGCAGGTAGAGTGAAGCTCTGGAGCCAGTCAAGCACATTATCATGATACATGACCATGTTTAGTAAAGTTAAAAAAGACAGTGAATGAGAAAAGTTTACATTAGAGGTTGGATAACTTTTTTTTCTCCTCTGGTAAGGACCAGGTAGTGAATGTTTCAGATATGCAGGCCATATATTCTTTGTTGCAGCTTCTAAACTCCGCCCCTGAATTGAAAAAAAACAACCATGAACAATACACAAATGAATGAGCATGGCTATGTTCCTATAAAACTTTGTTTATAGACAATTAAATTTGAATTTCACATATTTTTATGTTAGAAATAATGTCTCGACTTTTTTTAACCATCTAAAAATGTAAAAAAAATATATCAATAGGAACTATACAAAAGTAGCTATTAAATTAGATTTGGTATGTGGACTATAGTGTGCTGTTCCCTGATTTAGACCAAAAAATCTCATTCTAGAGATTTCTATATTTAGTTCTCATCCTAAAAGTTGCTGTGTTAGTGGCTATTCAAACTTTCTTCTTCAGGTTTTTGTTTAATGACCAATAAGATTTTTTTTCGTATTTTAGGATGGGTCTTTTCCCCTGAGGCAGGAATAAATAAGGTCTGTTTTTCAAATATCTGTGGAAGAAAGAAGGGCGGTGAAATAACAGAACTGCAGGCACTACACATGTACTTCAATAAAAACTGAAAAATTTTTTTCTTGTCACGTGATTATCATTGAAGAAATCTGATGAGCAGAAACTCCGAACTGGAATAAATAATTTCTGAATGAAGTGAATAGGGTAGACATGATGCCAGTGCTTTCATTATTTCCTCAGATCAAGCTGATCTGGTCATTTACTACTGTGTAAATGATTGTAAGACTCACTAAGCTTCTTGAGGTCTGCCTTTAATTACTCCTAGCAAAAACCACTCCCTTTGGAAATCAGGCAGTTGAAAGGTGAAACAAGAAAGTAACTTTCTGATATAAAGTGTTGCTTTGGAGTTGTCCTGACAAAGAGTAAAACAAATGTAGAAAGTAAATATCTGACAAAAGCAGAAACATCAGACAGGTTTAGTTTTTCACTTCACTCCCTATCTTGCAGTTCAGTTCCATTGAAATCTATGAGACTCTTAAATGCTAGGGAAATCTTCACGTGGCCAAGAAAAATAAAAATCTTTTCCATGGAGTCCAGTATTTAATAAAAGATTAAATAAAGTTCTGCTGTTTTGTTTTATTTTATTATTTATTTTTTAAATTTCTCCTTCCCTACCAAAACAAATGATTTGGAGGGTAGTCATTTAATAATATAATTAATCTGTGTAATTGTTATATAGTACCAGTTAATCCGTGGCTCAATTTAGCTTTACTGTGAGTTTGAATATTCTGGAGATTCCAACAAGAACAAAGAATTTGGTAATTGTAAATGTTAAGCTTATAACAATTACATAAAAAAAGCTTTGTGATTGAATCAATAAGGAACATACAATTATGTGAGGTGTTTTGATTGTTGTCGTCATTTTTTTTTTATCATACTTTAAGTTCTAGGGTATATGTGCACAATGTGCAGGTTTATTACATATGTATACATGTGCCATGTTGGTGTGCTGCACCCATTAACTCATCATTTACATTAGGTATATCTCCTAATGCTATCCCTCCCTCCTACCCCCTCCCTACAATAGGACCCGGTGTGTGATGCTCCCTTTCCTGTGTCCAAGAGATCTCATTGTTCAATTCCTACCTATGAGTGAGAACATGCGGTATTTGGTTTTCTGTTCTTGCGATAGTTTGCTGAGAATGATAGTTTCCAGCTGCATCCATGTCCCTACAAAGGACACACTCATCCTTTTTTATGGCTGCATAGTATTCCATGGTGTATATGTGCCACATTTTCTTAAATCAGTCTGTCACTGATGGACATTTGGGTTTATTCCAAGTCTTTGCTATTGTGAATAGTGCCTCAATAAACATATGTGTGCATGTGTCTTTATAGCAGCATGATTTATAATCCTTTGGGTATATCCCCAGTAATGAGATGGCTGGGTCAAATGGTATTTCTAGTTCTAGATCCTTGAGGAATCGCCACACTGTTTTCCAAAATGGTTGAACTAGTTTACAATCCCACCAACAGTGTAAAAGTGTTCCTATAATGATTCTATCCACAGAATAGTTTAGCAGTCATAACAAAATGATCTTACAAACAGCAGTATTTAAGTCTGCACATACTGATATACTTGCTTTGCTTTCCAGCTTCTCAATTTCAAGTCTTTCACAGACTCATAATTTAGGGCCAGTGCCACCCTTGTCTTTCTGAAGTTTATAATAAAACATACATGTATATAAATCTTTATATTATTACATTTTAATGAGTCCTTATGATTATATATTAAAAAAGTCGAGTGAAGTGAAACAGTGAAAAAAGTAATGATGTTAAAATAACCACAAGACCCCAAGTCTATTAATTTTAAAGCAAATATATATTAGGAAAGCCTTCTATATGACAGTCTTTCTTGCCTGTCAAATCTCTGTAGCCCTTCCCCTGTTGTAGAAAAGGAGATATATGTTTATAGCCCCATAGAGTATATTTTTGTATTTCTCTCACATTCCCCACTGCCCATGCTACTTGGCCTTCTTCTTACTCTGCAGCAAAACGTTATACACTCAGTTGTTGAACATCTTCTAAACTGGCCATATCAAAAAATAATGAACAAGCTGGCCACTGTAACTGCTGTTGACTCTTGTGAAGGCATTACCTGCAAGGAGTGCATTGAAAAATTCAGAAGAAAGTTCGTTCTTGAAACCCATAGGTTTGTAATGATTTAGATATTACATAAGAGAAACTATATAGTACTCTTTTCCTTTTAAAATTGGGGGAAAGTTTTCTTTTCCTCTCCATAAATAGTAGTAACTTTTGTATTCCTCATTCTATTAATATTAATGGAAAAACATATTTCTTTTATAGACTCTGGTAGTCCTAGGACTACAAGGTCCTTCGTTTTTCTTTATTTAACTTGTATTTTAGGTTGTGGGGTACATGTGCAGATTGCTTTATATAGGGAAAGGTCATGTCATGAGACTTTGGTGTAGAGATTATTTTGTCACCCAAGTAATAAGCTTAGTACCCAATAGGTAGTTTTGCAATCTTTACCTTTGTTCCACACTCCACTCTCAAGTAGGCCCTGATGTCTGTTGTTCCCTTCTCTGTGTCCACATGTACTCAAAGTTCAGCTCCTGCTCATAATCTATAACATGGCATATTGGAATTTCTGTTACTGTGTTAGTTTTTTTTAGGATAATGGCCTCCAGCTCCATCCATGTTGCTGCAAAGGACATGATCTCATTCTTTTTTATGGCCGTGTAGTATTCTGTGGTGTATATGTACCACATTTTCTTTATCAAGTCTACCATGGGTGGGCATTTAGGTTGATTCTATGTCCTTGCTGTTGTGAATAGTGCTGTGATAAACATACATATGCATGTGTCTTTATGATAGAATAATGTATATTTCTTTGAGTATATACCCAGTATTGGGATTGCTGGGCCAAATGGTAGTTCTAAGTTTTCTGAGAAATCTCTAAACTGCTTTACACATGATTGAATGTATTTATATCCCCACCTGCAGCATATAAGTGTTCCCTCTTCTCCACAGCCTCATCAGCATCTGTGGTTTTTTAATAATAGTCATTATGACTGATGTGAGATGGGATCTCAGGGTGGTTTTGATTCAGATTTCTATAATGAATAGTAATGTTGAACTTTTTTTCCATATGCTATTTGGCCACGTGTATGCCTTCTTTTGGAAAATGTCTGTTCATGTTCTTTGCTCATGATTTAACGAGGTGGTTTGGGGCTTGTTAATTTAAGTTCCTTATAGATGCTAGGTATTAGACCTTTGTCAGATGCATAATTTGCAAATAGTTTCTTCCATTGTGTCGGCTGTCAACTTATTTCGTTTATAGTTTCTTTCGCTACCCAGAAGCACTTTAGATACCATATTTGTCAGGTTTGTTGTTGTTGTTGTTGTTCTTGTTCTTGTTCTTGTTGTTGTGATTGCTTTTGGTATCGTCATCACTAAGTCTTTGCCCAGTCTTATGTCCAGAATGGTATTTCCTAGATTATTTGCCAAGTTTTTTATGGTTTTAAGTTTTAAATTTAAGTATTTCATTTATCTTGAGGGTGTTTTTATAATATACATCATAAAAGGAAGAGGTCCAGTTTAAATCTGTGTATGCCTAGCCAGTTATCCTTGCACCATTTATTGAAGAGGGATCCCTTTCCCCATTGCTTGTTATTGTTGACATTGTTGAACATCAAGTAGTTGTAAGTGTCCAAAATCTTTCCTGGGCTCTCTATTCTGTTCTATTGGTCTATGTGTCTGTTTTTGAAACAGTTTCTTGAAATTTTGGATACTGTATGTAGCTTTTTAGCATAGAAGTTAGGTAATGTATTGCCTCCACCTTTTATTTTTCCTTAGGCTTGTCCTGGGTATTTGGGGTCTTTTTTGGTTCCATGTGAATTTTAAAATAGTCTTTTTTTTTTTCTTGAGAGGCAGTCTTGCTCTGTCGACCAGGCTGGAGTGCAGTGGTGGTATCTCGGCTCACAACAACCTCTGCCTCCAGGGTTGAAGCCGTCCTCCTGCCTTAGGCTCCCAAGTAGCTGGGAATAAAGGCGCCCGGCACCACTCCTGGCTAACTTTTATATTTTTAGTAAAGACAGAGTTTCACCGTATTGGCCAGGCTTGTCTCAAACACCTGACCTTGTGATCCACCTGCCTCAGCCACCCAAAGTGCTACGATTACAGGCGTGAGCCACCACACCTGGCCCAAATAGGATTTTTTTTTTTTTTTTTGATTCTGTGCGGAATGCCATGTCATTGGTAGTTTGATAGGAATAACATTAAATCTATAAATTATTTGGAGTAGTATGCCCATTTTAACAATATTGATTATTTCTATTCATGATCCTGGACTGTTTTCCCATTTGTTTGTGTCATCTCTGATTATTTTGAGCAGTGTTTTGTCATTGTCATTGTGGAGATTTTCAACTCCCTAGTTAGCTGTATTCCTAGGCATTTCTTCTTTTTTGTGGTTATTGTGAATAATATTGCATTTTTGAATTGGCTCTCAGCTTTTATGTTGATGGTATATAGAAATGCTACTGACTTTTGTGTATTCATTTTTTTATCTTGACACATTGCTGATATTGTTTATCAGATCAAGAAGTTTTTGAGCAGAAATTATGTAATTTTCTAGATACAGGATCATATTACTTGCAAAAAGGAATACCTAACTTCCTTTCTTTCTATTTATATGCCTTTTATTTCTTTCTGTTGCCTGATTGCTTTGGCTAGGACTTCCAATATGATGTTGAGTGAGAGTGGTGTCAGAGGGCATCCTTGTCTTGTTCAAGAGGATTTCTTCTATTGCCCATTCAGTATGATGTTGGCTGTGGGTTTGTTGTAAATGTCTCTTATTATTTTGAGGTATATTTCTTCAATGCCTAGTTTGTTGAGGGTCTTTAGCCATTGAAGGATATTGAATTTATTTGAAAGCCTTTACTGCATATATTGAGATGATCATGTGATTTTTGTTTTTAGCTCTGCTTATGTGATGAATCACATTTACTAATTTGTGTGTTGAATTAAGCTTGTATCCCAGGGATAAAACCTACTTGATTGTGATAGTTCAGCTTTTTCATTTGCTGCTGGATTCTTTTTGCTAATATTTTTTTGAAGATTTTTGTATCTATGTACATCAAGGGTATTGGTCTGAAGTTTGTTTGTTTGTTTATTTATTTGTTTTTCTTTATTTTGTCTCTGCCAGGTTTTGGTATCAAGATGATGCTGGCCTCATAGCATGAGTTAGGGAGAAGTACCTCCTCTTCAATTTTTGGGAATAGTTTTAGTAGGAATAGTAACAGCTCTTCTTTACACATCTTGAAGAATTTAGCTATGAATCTCTCTGATTTTTGACTTTTTATAGTTAGTAGGCTTTTTATTATTGATTCAATTTCAGGAATCAACATTAGTCTGTTTAGGGATTTAATATCGTCATAATTCAATCTTGAGAGGCTTTATATTTCTGGGAACTTACCCGTTTCTTCTAGGTTTTCTAGTATATGTACATAGAGTTGTTTGTAGTCGTCTCAGAGTGTTTTTTTTTCTTTTTTCCTTTTTTTTAATTTTTGTAGGGCCTGTGGTAATGTCTCTTTTGACATTTCTGATTATGTTTCTTTGGATTTTCATTTTTTTATTAGTCTAGCTAGAAGTCTATCTACTTTATTCTTTCAAAAAACAAATTCCTCAATTCGTTGATCTTTTGTGTGGTTTTCAGCATCTCAGTTTCCTTCAGTTCAGTTTTGATTTTGGTTATTTCTTGTCTTCTGATAGCTTTGGAGTTGGCTTGCTCTTTGTTCTCTAGTTCCCCTAGGTGTCATGGTAGGTTGTTAATTTGAGATTTTTCTAACTTTTTGATGTTTACATTTAGTACTATAAACTTCCCTCTTAACACTACTTTAGCTATGTTCCAGAGGTTCTGGTATATTGTATCTTTGTTCTCATTAATTTTCAGAAAATTCTTGATTTCTGCCTTAATTTCATTGTTTACTCAAAA
Organism: Colobus angolensis palliatus; assembly: GCF_000951035.1. Classification (NCBI taxonomy): domain Eukaryota; kingdom Metazoa; phylum Chordata; class Mammalia; order Primates; family Cercopithecidae; genus Colobus; species Colobus angolensis. Next base: position 2,890,779 of record NW_012120376.1, on the reverse strand, counting down.
ATCATTCAGAAGCAAGTTGTTTATTTTCCATGTAATTCTGTGGTTTTGAGCAATCTTCTTAACATTGGTTTTTGTTTTTGTTGTACTGTTGTCCAAGGGTGTGGCTGGTATACTTTTGGTTTTACTGAATTTTCTGATAATTATCTTATGACCAATTGTGTGGTGAATTTTAGAGTATGTGCCATGTGCAGATGAGAAGAATTTATGTTCTGTTATTTTTGAATTGACTGTTCTATACATGTCTCTTTGGTCCATTTGGTTGAGTGTTGAGTTCACATTCCCAATATCTTTGTTAATCTTCTGGTTTGACGATCTGTCTAATCTTGTCAGTGGGCTATTGAAATCTCCCACTATTGGCTGGGTGCGGTGGCTCACGCCTGTAATCCCAGCACTTTGGGAGGCCGAGGTGGGTGGATCATGAAGTCAGGAGATTGAGACCATCCTGGCTAACATGGTGAAACCCCATCTCTACTAAAAATACAAAAAATTAGCCGGGCATGGTGGCAGGTGCCTCCTGTAGTCCCAGCTACTTGGGAGTCTGAGGCAAGATAATGGTGTGAATCCAGGAGGTGGAGCTTGCTGTGAGCCAAGATAGCACCACTGTACTCCAGCCTGGGGGACAGAGTGAGACTCCATCTCAAAAAATAAGTAAGTAAGTAAGTAAGTAAATAAATAAATAAATAAAACTCCCACTATTATTGTCTAGTAATTTAAGTCTCTTTATAAGTGTCTAAGAACTTGCTTTATGAATGTGGGTGCCCCTGTGTTGGGTGGATATATATTTACAATATTTCCGTTTTCTTGTTGAAATGAACCTTTAACATTATGTAATACTCTTCCTTGTGTGTGTGTGTGTCTGTGTGTGTGTGTGTGTTTTATCTTTGTTGGTTTAAAGTCTGTTTTTTGTTGTTATATTAGAATAGTAACCTCTGCTTTTTACTGTTTTTAATTCCCTTGGTAGATTTTTCTCCATCCCTTTACTTTGAGTCTATGGGTGTTAGTCCATGTGAAATGGGCCTCTTAAGACAGCATAACATTGAGTCTTGCTCTTTTATCTAACTTGTCACTCTATGTCTTTTAATTGGGACTTTTATCCCATTTGCATTCAGGGTTAATATTTAAATGTATGAATTTGAACCTGTCATCATGTTATTAACTGATTATTATACACACTTGATTGTGTAGTTGCTTTATAGTGTCAATAGTACATGCGTACTTTTGTAGTATGTGGTAACTGTCTTTCCTTTCTATATTTAGCACTCCCTTCAGGACCTCTTTTAAGGTAGGTCTGGTGGTAAAGAATTCCCTTAGAATTTGCTTGTCTGAAAAGGTTCTTATTTCTCCTTTGCTCATGAAGCTTAGTTTGACTAGATATGAAAATCTTGATTGAAGTTTCTTTTCTTTCAGAATGCTGAATATAGGCCCCCAACCTCTTCTGGCTTGTAGGATTTCTGCTGAAAGGCCCGCTGTTAGCCTAATGTGATTTCATTTGTACTTGACTTTCTCCTTCTCTCTTGCTCTCTTTAACTTTTCATCTTTTATTATGATCTTGGAGAATTTGATGACTATGTGCCTTGATGATGGTTTCTTGTGTAGTATCTCACAGAAGTTCTCTGAATTTGAATGCTGAACTCTCTAATGGGGTTGGAGATATTTTCATGGACAATATCCTAAAATGTTTGCCAAGTTGCTTGCTTTCTCTCCAAGAGTTTGGTCTCTCCAAGAGTTTGGTCTCTTTTATAATCCCATATTTCTCAGAGGTTTTGTTATTTCTTCTTTAGTCATTTTTCTTGATTTATGTTTGGCTGATTTATTAAAGAAAACCAGTCCTCAAACTCTGAGATTCTTTCCTCAGCCTGGTGTATTCTGCTGTTAATAGTAGTGATTGTATTCTGAAATTCTTAAAGTGAGTTTTTCTGCTCTATCAGAAAAATTTGGTTCTTTCTTAAGGTGGCCATTTTGTTTTTCATCTCCTGTATAATTTTATTGTACTCCTTTTGGATTGAGTTTTGCCTTTTTTCTAAAACTCAGTGTCATTTCAGCCATTATGACCTGGTTAAGAGCCAGTGCTAGGGAACTAGTGCAGTCATTTGGAGGTAAGAAGACACTCTGGCTTTTTAAGTTTCCAGAGTTGTTGTGCTGGTTCTTTCTCATCTGTGTGAACTGATGTTCCTTCAGTTTTTGATGTTGCTGTCCTTTGGTTGGGATCTTCTCTGTTGCCCTTACAGGTTTGATTGTGGTATAAGGTGGGTGTAGTCAACTGGCTTCATTTTTGGAAGATTATAGGGAGACAAGGCTTAGCCCAGCACTCCTGGTCTGCATGATCAAACTCTGGGGCAGTGGTATTAGGCCCACAGCTTTATTCTCTAGTCTCTCAAGGTTAGTAATCTCCTGTGCTGGAGGTTCTGTGGTATTCCCAGACTGCTGGCCACAACACTCCTATGGGTGGTGCCTGTCAAAGTGCTTCATCAGGGAGGTGACAGCATGATTGCATGATCTGTGCTCAATTGCACATGCCAGCAGCAGTGGCAGCACAGTGTGGTGTGTGCTCATTGGCTGCTGCAGGGTGCTGTTAGCTACACCAACCTCTGTGTGCAAATTTGTACCTGTGGCAGTATTGGCACCTGGGTTGGCAGTGGCTCTTGCTGATGGGGGGAGAGCCCAGGGGTATGCACTCACTCTGTCAGCAGTGGCCCAGTAGGTACACATTCACACCAGTGGGGAAGGGAAGACAAGGTCTGTCTGTGTGCACACAAGACAGCAAAGCAGTGGGAGGGTGGCTGTGGGCTACTGTGTCCTGACAAAGTGGTTTGGGCAGGCTGCAGTGGGGGAAAGCTGCAGCTGTACTGGTGTGCAATGGTAGAGGCTTCTCTGGTAGAGCTTTCCAATGGTCAGGCACAATCTGCTGGCAAAGTAGCAATGATGTTCCTGGCAGGAACTCCAATTGGGATATGAGATTAGACTTCAAGTGAGCATGGCCAGCACACAGTGGGGTGCTCATATCTGATTGGCCCCATCTTACAGGCAAGAACATTCTACTCTGCTCAGGTCTGACAGATTCTCTAAGGCTAAAGTCTCCTAGGGGAGCATGGCAAGTCTTGAGGGTTGGGTATCCTTTGCCATGCTTTACTGGAGAAATTCTTACACCAAATCATCTGGGCTCCGCATAGGCTGGAGTCCCGCCTCTACCACCTCTCTAAGCAGTATTTATGGTGTCATGGGTTCTCCTGCTGACAGGGTACAGAGGTCCATGTAGAGAGTGGATCTCTCCTTAACTGTTCAATTCATTCCTTCCCCAGAAACAAGTCTTGGTGTGCAGTAGCTTTATATGGCATTCCCAGCTTCCTCCCCCTTTAGCCCAGCATCTGTGTCTTCCGTCCATACACTCTCAATGACTTCCCTCTTAAGATTTCTGGGAGTGCACCAGTCTTCCTGACTTCCTAATTCCTCAGTGGCAAATGATTCTCCTGGCTGCATTTAGTCAGCCATCTTGTCACAGAGTTCTCAAAGTCTTAAGATACGTGACTTCAAAAAGCTTATGATTTAATGGAGAAGATATAATTTGTACTTAATAAATGTATTTAATATAGAAGAATTCAAATGAATTATGTAGATACATCCTCCGTTAAGTGATTGGAACATAATTCCCCATGTCTTAAGTGTATGCTATTCCCAGTCACTTGCTTTCAAAGACTACAGCATAGAAAGGAGGCAAAAATAAACCTTACAGTGCAGAAACCTGACAATTAATACTTTTGCACATGATATAGGTTAACATTAATAAGTTATGTTGATAGCATGTATGCTTGATGTGATATGTTGATAATGTTGCTTTATCTCTGTCAGCTTCTTCCCCAAAACACATAACCCCAAACTAATTATGAGGAAACCTCAGCAAATCCTAATGAAGTATCATTCTACAAAGTATCAGGCCTATATGTGTCAAATATGTCAAAGGTATCAACAATGAGTAAATTCCGAGAACTTGTCACAGCCAAGATAAACCTAAGACATGATGACTAAATGTAATATGATATCCTGGATGAGATCCTAAAATAGGAAAACAGGACATTACAAAGAATCTAATAAAATATGAAGAAAGTATAGACTTTGATTAATGATAATATACCTTTATTGGTTTATTAATTTAACTAAAGTACCACATTAATATTAGGGAACCCTGGGTATGACATATATGTGAACTCTCTGCACTGTCTTTTCCATTTTATGTAATTATAAAACATTTCTAAAAGAAAAATTTTATTAATGTATCTTTAAACCATCAATTTTAAGAATCAAATAATGTAGAACAATAAAAGAGGTCACATATTTAGTAATTACTCGAAAGGAAAATTATAAGGAGCCTAAGAATCTAAGAATAAGTGGATATATTTTTGACTGTTTAGAAAATTTATCTCAAAATATTTGCATCTGAACTTTTTATGTTATATCATCTGTTATAAAAGTAATATAGAAACAAAAAGTAAAGTTAAACATGGGTATCCCATAACACAACAATTTATTTATGTATTTACATTTGGCACAAAAAATAAGAATATAAGAAGAAAGAATATACCCTCCCTCTATTATTATACTTACGTCATTTTGTTTTAGGTCTCTTCCAATGAGAAGTATAAACAAAAATTCTTTTTAAAACCATGTGGTTCTACTATTGCATGTTTTGTTACATTTATGTTATAATTCACAATGGACAAAAGGTTGTAAACATATTGATATGGTTTAGATCTGTGTCCCCACCCAAATCTGACATTGAATTATAATCTGCAATATTGGATGTGGGGCCCAGTGAAAGGCAGTTGAATAATGGGAGTGGTTTCTCATGGTTTAGCACAATCTCCTTGGTGCTGGTCTCATAATAGTGAGCAAGTGAGTTGTCATGAGATTTGGTTGTTTAAAAGTGGTTTGGAACTTCCTAGAGAATTCTTAAATTGTTTTGACCAAAATACTGATACTGTTATGAACAGTAAAGGCTAGACTGCAGAGGTCTCAGATTGAAATAAGAAACTTGTTGGGCACTGAAGCAAAGGTGACCTTTTTATGCATTGGCAAAGAGGCTGAAGACATTGTGCTCCTGCCCTAGGGATCTGTGGGACTTTGAACTTGGCAGTAATGATTTAGGGTATTTGGCAGAAGAAATTCCAAAGCAGCAAAGCATTCAAGATGTGACCTGGCTGCTTCTAACAACCTATGCTGATATGTGTGAGCAAAAAAAAAAAAAAAAAAAAAAAAAAAATTCCTGAAACTGGAACTTATATTTGAAAGAAAAACAGAGCATAAAGGTTTGGAAAATCTGCAGCCCAGCCATGTGGTATTAAAAAAAAAAAAAAGAAAAAAGAAAGAAAGAAAAAACCTTCTTGGGGAGGAATTCAAGCTTTCTGCAGAAATTTGCATAAGTAAAAAGGAGCCAGATGTTGACAGCCAAAACAATGGGGAAGAGGCCTCCAAGGCATTTCAGAGACCTTTGCAGTGGCCTCTTCCTTCCATCACGGGCCCCAAGGCACAGGAGAATTAAATGGTTTCCTCTGCCAGAACCAGGGCTCTGTTATGCTGCACGGTCTCAAGGCATGGCTACCTGCATCCCAGCCACTCCAGCTCCAGTTGTGGCTAAATGGGGTTCAGGTACAGAGGGTACAAATAATAAGCCTTGGCAGTTTCCAATGTGGCATTAAGCCTGCAGGTATGCAGAGTGCAAGAGTTGAGGCTTGGGAGCCTCCACCTAGATTTCAGAAGATGTATAGCAAAGCCTGGATATCCAAGCAGGAGGAGCCTGCTTCAGGGGAGGAGTCCTCACAGACAACCTCTACTAGGGTAGTACAGACGGAAAATGTGTGGTTGGAGCCCCCACATAGTCTCCACTGGAGCACTACCTAGTGGAGCTGTGAGAAGGTGGTCACTGTCCTCTAGACCCCAGAATAGTAAATCCACTGGCAGCTTATAATTAGGTTCTGCAAGACCAGTAAGCACTCAACAGCAATGCCAGTCAATGATGGCAGCCCTGGGGGCTGAACTCTACGGTCTCAGGGGCAGAGCTACGCAAGTCTTTGGGAGACCACTCCTTACACTAGCATGCCCTGAAGGTGGGATATGGAGTAAAAGGAGACAATTTTGGAACTTTAAGATTTAATGACTTCCCTTTAAGGTTTTGGATTTGCATGGGGCCAGTAGCCCCTTTCTTTTGCCCAATTTCCCCCTTTGTGAATAGGAGTGGTCACCCAATGCCTATGCCCCCCATTGTGTCTTGCAAGTAACTAATTTGTTTTTGATTTAACAGGCTCATAGGTAAAAGGGACTTATTTGCCTTGTCTCAGATGAGACTTTGAATTTTGGACTTTTGAGTTAATGCTGAAATGAGTTAAGACTTTGGGGGACAGTTGGAAAAGCATTGATGTATGTTGCAATGTTGAGGAGAACATGATATTTGGGAGGGGCCAGGGGAAGAATGATCTGGTTTGTGTCTGCATGTCTCCGGAAATCTGATGTTGAATAGTAATTCATAATGTTTGAGGTAAGTTCTGGTGGGCTGTGACTGAATTACGGGTGTAGTTGCCCATGGTTTAGTGCCATCTGCTTTGTGCTGCTCTCATAATAGTGAGTGTGAAAGTTATTGTGAGATCAAGTTGTTTAAAAGCATGTAGCACCTCCCTCCACCTTCTCTATCTGCCTCTTACTCCATCTATGTGATGTGCTTTGCTCCCCTTTGCCTTCCTCTAAGATTGTAAGTTTCCTGAGTCCTCTCCAGAAGCTGAGCAGAAGCTGTCATGCTTCCTGTAAAGCCTGTGGAACCAATTAAATGTCTTTATTTTGTAAATTACCTAGTCTCAGATATTTTTCTTTATAGCAGTGTGAGAACAGACTAGCACACATATATAAAGTTTTATTGCCAGCATTCATCATATTAAATCTCAGTGCTTCAAGTGGGGCTACAGCAGTTACAATACCTATAAATTACTTGAAGTATTTCCGCAGAAACATAATTGTACAAATATATGTGTTTGTTTAAACCACATTCTAGAAAAAGTGAGGTGCTAATCACAAATTATAATCCAGAGGTGACCAGCTAGCATTTAATCCGGAGACTACAAAGGTAAATGTTACTGATAGCCATTATCTATACCTTGGTCATATTTATCTCAATCAACACTGGTGTCTTTCATAATAATAGGACAAATGTTGGAAACTAGTTTTTATTGGCCAAATATGTAGCTCATCAATTAAAACATTGGAAATGTGATATGGGCTATCATTAATGATATGATTTATTTTAAAATAAAGTTGTGATGTGCAGTAAAAATATAAACAAACACCATATTGTTTAACATTTTTAGTAGCATCATTAATAAAAGTTAAAAAAGTAAAATTAACATCATTAATATATGTTATTTAAACCAATAAACACAAAATATTAGCATTTAAATTTTGAATCACTTTTAAAAATATTAATGAAATTTGTATAGTTCTTTTCATACTTAAGCATTCAATGTGTAATTTATAGTTGGAAAAGTAGATTCACATACTCAAATATTACTAAGCATAACTGTTAGCCAAAAATTGAGTAGAGTGTAAAAACATTTTTCTTTACTATTCTTATGTAATCTGGTTAATTTTTTATAATAATTGATTTGATTTTGAAGCTCATTGTCATTTATTAAATAGTCCAAAATGTCCCCATCACTTGAGATAGGACTTTCATCTTTATTTATTAAATTTTCATAATCATATGACTTTATTTTTTGATTTATTATTGAAACACAAACTTTGGTCCATTTCTCTACCAGTTGTCAATATCATAAAGCTTTGACTATAGAGATTTTATAGTGTTTTAAATATTTGATGCGATTAGCCTCCCACATTGCTCTTTTCCCCAGAATTTTGACAATTTTTTTATTAATTTATTTTCCTACCAACTTCATATAATCTGGTTCCAAGAGATAAATGCATTGCATTTTTATTGGAATTGCATCACATTTATAAATTTAGTAAGGGGAAAAAGACATCTAAAGAATTGAGTTCTCTGCCAGGTGCCGTGTTATGCTTCTGTATTTGCACCTATTAGGGAAGCTGAGGGGAAGGATTGCTTAAGCTCAGACATTTGAGACTTTGAGCTATAGTTGTGCCTCTGTACTCCAGCATGGGAAACAGAGCAAGACCCCTTCTCAATACTAAATGAAAAAAAAAAAAAAATTGTTCTCTTGTCAAAAACATGTTATGTCTTCCCAATTAAATTGTTTAAGTCAACTTTGTGTCTTCTATTAGAATAATGGCAATCATAATCTGTGTAAAACATGAAGATGACAAAAATACTCCTGGAGCTGGTAAGTGATTGTAGCAAAATTATGACAAGATTACAGAATATAAAGTAAATATATAAAAGTAAGTCACTTTCCTATAGGCTAGCAATGAACAAGTAGAATCTGTCATTGAAAACACAATATCATTTAATTAGCACACACAAAAATGAAATAGTTATAAATTTAATCAATTTTGCATAAAACCTATATGAGGAACCCTGTAAAATACTGATAAAAGAAATCAAGGAATAATGAAATAAACAAAGAGATATTCCATGTCATGTCCATGGAATAGGAGACCCAGTATTGTTAAATGTCAGTTATTCCCAACTTCATCTATAGATTTAATGAAGTTCCAATCAAAATCCCAGCAAATTATTTTGTGGATATCACCAAATGAATTCTAAAGTTTATACAAAAAGGCAAAAGTCCTAAAGTAGTTGTGATGGTAAATACTGAGCATCAACTTGATTGGATTGAAAGATGCAAAGTACTGATCCTGGGTGTGTCTGTGAGGGTGTTGTCAAAGGAGATTAACATTTAAGTCAGTGAGCTGGGGAAGGTAGAACCACTCTTAGTCTGGGTGGGAACCATCTAATTAGCTGACAGTGAATGTAAAGCAGGCAGAAAAATATGAAAATGTTAGATAGTTTAGCCTCCCAACCTACATCATTCTCCCATGCTGGATGCTTCCTGCTCTCAAACATTGGACTCCAAGTTCTTCAGCTGTGGGAATCGAACTGGTTTCCTTGCTCCTAAGCTTGCAGATAGCCGATTGTGGGGCCCTGTGATTCTGTGAGTTTAATATTCCTCAAGAAATTCATCTATCTATCTATCTATATTTATTAATAAACTCATATGGCATTTAAGTTTATATATGTTTTGTTTATTATATATAGTAGGTAACACAAATTTGAAGGAGAGAACAAAATTGGAGGACTGACCCTACTTCAAGACTTACAATAAAATACAGTATTTAAGATAGTGTGATGTTGACAAAAGAATGGACAAATACAGGGAATAGAATAGAGAGCCCAGAAATTGACCCACATAAATAGAGTCAACTGAATTTTTACGAAGAGGCAAAGACAATACAGTGGAGCAAAGAGAGTCTTTTCAACATGAAGTGCTAGAACAACTGGTCATCTACATTTAAATACGCGAATATGGACAGATCTTTCACCTTTCACAAAAATTAACTCAAAACAAATCACGGATCTAAACATAAAATGCAAAACTATAAAACCCCTAGAAGACAGGATAAAATGTACTTAAACTTGGGGTTAGTGATGAATTTTTAGATACAACACAAAAGACATCCATGAATGAAATAATTGATAAGCTGGACTTTATTGAAATAGAAAACGTCTGCTTTGCAAAAGACACTGAAGAGAATAATAAAACAAGTCATACTCAAAGAAAATATTTGTAGAATACCTCTTAGGATGGACTTCTATGAAGGATGGCTATCTGAAACATGCAAAAAACTATTAAAACTTAGCAATAAGGAAACCAACAACCCAATTTAATTGGGCCTACTCAAGTGTATGGTGTGCAAATATTTTCTATTCTGTAGGATATAGTTTCACTCCATTGATTACTTCCTTTGCTGTGCAAAAGCTTTTTAAATTTGATACAATCACATTTATCTATCTTTGCTTTTACTGCCTGTGCTTTTGCGGTCATATCCAAAAAAATCATTGTCCAGACCAATGTCAAGAAGCTTTATCTCTGTGTTCTAATAGTTTTGTAGTTTCAGGCCTTACATTTAAAGCTTTAAGTGCTTTGACTTGATTTTTGCATATGATATGAGATAAAGGTCCAATTTCTGTATGTGAATATCCAGTTTTCCCAATAAAACTTATAGAAGAAGGCATTTATTTTCCCACTGTGGGGAAATTTGATGTATGTAGTGTGTGTGTGTGTGTGTGTGTGTGTGTGTGTGTGTGTGAAATCATTACCTTGTGTATGTGTGTGTGAATTTTCCCACTGTGGGGAAATTTGATGTATGTAGTGTGTGTGTGTGTGTGTGTGTGTGTGTGTGTGTGTGTGTGAAATCATTACCTTGAAGAGATGTCTGTGATCTCATGCATATTGCAGCATTATTCACAATAGCCAAGAAATGGAAACAATCTAATTGTCCACCAATGGATTAATGAATAAAGTGTAATGCTCACACCCATCTACTCCCCCACAAACACCCACCACCATACACAAGAATATTATTCAGCCTTAAAAAATAAGGAAATCTTGCCATTTGAGACAACCTGAATGAACCCGAAGGACATTATACTAAGTGAAATAAGCCATACACAGAAAGGCAAATGTTACATGAACTCATTCACCTACATGTGAATCAAATTCATAGAAGCAAGCAGACAGTAGAATGCTGGTGAGTCTCACTCATAGAAGCAAGCAGAAAGTAGAATGCTAGTGAATAGAAGCTGAGGAGTGGGGAAAATGGGAAGATGTCCTGGAGATCTAATGTACAGTATGGTGACTACAGTTAGTCATTCTGTATTGTATACTTGTAATTAGCTAAGAGAGTAGATCTTAAGTGTTCTTGTCACACACAAGCTAATAACAATAAAAAAGGGATAACTACATGAGATGATGGATATAATACTAGCTTGATTGGAGTAATCATTTCCCAATATACACATACATTAAAACGTCATGTTTTACACATTGAATTTATAAAAATGTTGTCAATTATATGTGAATAAAACTTAAAAAAAAAAAAAAAACCTTTACAGACACATCACCAAAAAAGATATATGAATGGCAAATAAGCATATGCAAAGATGCTCTGCATCATATATTATTAGGATAATGGAAAGTAAAACAATAAGATACTACTGCACACTTAGAATGGCCCAAATCTAGAACACTGGGCACCAAGTGCTGATGAAGATGTGGAGCAACAGGAACTCTCATGGCTGGTGAGAATGCCAATGACACTGTCACCTTGTGACATTTTGTAACCATTACAGAAGACAATGTAATGGTTTCTTAGAAACCTAAACACTCTTACCATATAATCCAGCAATCACATGCTTTGGTATTTACCCAAAAAAGTTGAAAACATGTCCACACAAAAACCTACAGATATATGTTTATAGCAGTTTTATTCATAATTGCAAAATCTTGGAAGTAACCTAGATGAACTTCAGTAGGTTAATAGATAAATACACTGGTACATTCTAATTATGGAATATTATATTTAGTGCTCAATGAAATGAGCTATAAAGCCATTAAAAGACCTTGGGGAAACTCTAATGTATCTTACTAAATGAAATAAGTAAGTCTGAACATGTTACATACTATATGATTCCACTATATGACATTTTAGAAAAGGCAAAACTTAGAAGACAGTAAAATGATTAGTTTTTGCCAGAAGTTAGCAGGGAGGTAGAGATTAATCAATAAAGTGCATAGGATTTTTAGGGCATTGAAAATACTCTGAATGATATTATAATGTTAGACATGTGTCATTATACATTTATGCAAACCTACAGAATGAAGAATACCAAATGTAGCTTCAGCAGTTATAACAAAGGTACCACTGTAGTGAGAACTGTTGATAAAGTTGGAGGGGATGCATATGTGGGTGCAGGAGGTTTATAGGATATCTGTGCACTTCTCAATTTTGTTGTCAACCTAAACCTAACAAAAACAAAGTCTTAAAGACACATGCACATTCATACACACACACACACACACACACACACACACACACACACACACACAGCCTGGTATCTTACAAAACTTAAAATACAGGTTGTGTGAACTCTATGGTTGCTTCCTAGTGCTTATTTAATATCTATGAGGCAGATTTTTGTCTTAGATTTGTTTCCTAATATCCTAGTATCCAAGCTGTGTAAAAATAACGTTTGCCCACATCTATTCATTGGAAACTAACAAAATTAACTTACTGTTATTTTCAAACCAAATAGGGTTAGGTCATTTCAGCAAAATAGGTAACATAAATTGCTGTTACCCTCCTGTCACTTGGGAAGATATGTTTTCTTTCTACGTGACAATAAAGTAGCAACTTTTGCAGTGTTAACAACAGATACAATCACTTTAATGTACTGATAGATTCCATCAAGGAAGAGTGTGTCTCAAGCTGGGAAGCTACTGCCCAAAGTTGCTGTATCTTTTAAAAATATAATAATTTTAGAAATAGAATGATTCTTACATTATAATGAAACTTACTGGGCATGGTTATGGACAACGCAAATTTTAAATCAGTGTACTTTCAAATGCATTTTTTAGTATTAATGAATTCTGTTTAAATGGACTCTAGAAAAACTGAAAATGAGAGCAATCATTACAAAAGTTTTACTTTGTTTTTGATTGTTGCTGCAGGAAATATGGCATTTTACAAAATAAGATTTCCCAGTATTTTTCAAGACAATGTTTTTTAAAAAGTACACTTTACTCTTGATATCAGCACCAACATTTTGGATTGTAACTTACTATTATTAATACATTTTCATGAGTTTTTTTAAATGTACATTTATATTCCGCTTCCAATACATAGTGGATCAAGATTTGAAAATGTAACAGTAGGTGGTTCTTAAACTAATAATCCATCATTCTAGACTGAAATGTCGTTTTCTTTTTTTTAATTTTCTTACTTTTTCTTACTATATTTAAGCAATACATTTCCTATAGCAGAGATTTTGTTGTCTTTTACCCATTCACTGAGTTTGAAGGGATTCTTCTAGTTTATCCCTGCAAATGATACAGTTTATCCTTTTCAATTCAATTCAAGAAGGTGTGGAGTCTCTTTGGAAGCTCTGGATGTTGAACACTTTCAATCTAAAAGTAATTTCTTGTGATAGTTTGCTAAGAATGATGGTTTCCAGCTGCATCCATGTCCCTACAAAGGACGCAAACTCATCCTTTTTTATGGCTGCATAGTATTCCATGGTGTATATGTGCCACATTTTCTTAATCCAGTCTGTCACAGATGGACATTTGGGTTGATTCCAAGACTTTGCTATTGTGAATAGTGCCGCAATAAACATACGTGTGCATGTGTCTTTGTAGTAGAATAATTTATAATCCTTTGGGTATATACCCAGTAGTGGGATGGCTGGGTCATATGGTACATCTAGTTCTAGATCCTTGAGGAATCGCCATACTGTTAAGAGAAAACCAAACACCGTATGTTCTCACTCATAGGTGGGAACTGAACAATGAGATCACTTGGACTCGGGAAGGGGAACATCACACACTGGGGCTTATCATGGGGAGGAGGGGAGGGGGGAGGGATTGCATTGGGGAGTTATACCTGATATAAATGATGAATTGATGGGTGCTGACGAGTTGATGGGTGCAGCACACCAACATGGCACAAGTATACATATGTAACAAACCTGCACGTTATGCACATGTACCCTAGAACTTAAAGTATAATAATAAAAAAAAAAACTATTAGAAGCCCCAATCAAAAATAAATAAATAAATAAAATAAAATAAAAGTAATTTCACCTTACCTTTACGGAACTTTAAGGCTTATTTAGATAGGTTGTTATAAAACAGACATGAAGAGCCCCGAAAATGATTTCACATCTTCACTTCTAGGCAGGGTTTGAATCAGAGCACTATATTTGATATAAACAGGGGTGTCCAATCTTTTAACTTCCCAGGGTAACATTGGAAGAATTGTCTTGGGCCACCCATAAAATACACTAACACTAATGATAGCTAATGAGCTAGGAAAAGTCACAAAAAATTGCGTAATGTTTTAAGAAAGTTTAAGAATTTGTGCTTGGCTATATTCAAAGCTGCTCTGGGCTGCATGAGGCCCATTGACCATAAGTTGTACAAACTTGATCTAGAAGGTCTTTTAGGTACTGCAGAGCAGTCTCTGTTCCAACTACTCAACTCTGTCATTGCAGTGTGAAAGTTGTCATAGAAAAAAAAATGTAAAGGATGAATGTGACTATACAAACAAACCTTGATTTATGGACACTTAAACTCGAAATACATATTTTCATGTGCCACAAAATACTATTTTTTAAGTTTTTTTCAACAATTCAAATATAAAAGCATTCTTAGTTTGTAGGATGTACAAAAACAGGCTGTAGGCAGGATTTGGCCCGAAGGCTACAGTTTGCTAATTAAGGAATTACTTTATTAAGTTGGCATTACTATTTCACTGTTTATTAGCATAATATTTCTGTTCCAGGGAACACTCAGGAATAGAAAAGTTGAAAATGATTTTATTTTCATTCCTGAAGCTTCTGGAATGAACTAGAGCTTATTAACTCTTTAATAAACACGTCAGCTCTTCTGATGGTTCCCACCTTCAAATTCTAATAATCTTTCCACTCCTGGTCACAAATTCCTCTTTGGTGCTATGAGGGTTTTTAAAAAAGTCTGTGCTTTCAAAAGGAAAAGTGACCTTTTGTCCTCTCCCTTTTTTTTTTAAGAGTTCCTTAAGAAAATATATAATTCTAAATCATTTCTTTGTCTCTTTTATATATGTACATGTTTTTAAAGTCTAAATAAGTTCTTGCCAACATTACAACTCAGTAATGTTTTCCTTGAGGGTCTGGGAGCCATGTTCTTTGAAATGTAAACATCAAGGAAGATAGTACCCATTTCTGTCACCATGAGAGTTTAGCTTACAGTTCTTGTTCCAAGCTTTTCATAAAAATAACAATTTTCTTTTCCTTTAAATAAAGGAAATTATCTAACACAAATGGCAATCCTGTTCATCAGGTAAAGTTAGGGTGAACTGTGAAAGAATATGTGGCAAACAGTGCGATGTCTTGAAAACATGTATGCAATGAATTGTATCTATGTGGCTATATAAAATGTTGAGATTTCATTCTCCTTTGCAACCTCATTAGCACATTGCCTGTGATGTATATCACAGTATGGCTTAATGTTGATTCTCTAGTTAATATTGCTTGCTTTCTTTTCTTCATTTGTGGAGAGAATTATCTGAGTTAGCCAAAAATGTTTTATTTTTATATTTTCCCCAAGATTGTATCCACCAAGATTATGATCCACCTGATCATAATCCAACAACTCCTCTGCTCCCATTAAAAGACCATTATTAAATCATATCTCAAGTTCTCAGTAACTGTCACTGGTCTTGTCATTCCTCTTCAGAGATTCTGTCATATCGGACTGTCTTGATAGCATTCTCCATTATCAGGGAAGGCAAAAAATTCAGATTCATGTAATCAATAGGTAGCTATAGGGATATTTATGGAGCTTCATTTTGACCTTAATTCTCTTTTTTAACAGTTTTATTGAAATATAACATGCTATACAATTTACTGTTTAAATTGTACAATTTAATTTACTTTTGGTATGTTCATAAACTTTTACATGCACCATTGCTATATGTTGTGATTCACTCAGGATGGTGGCAGAAATATTAAAGGGAAATATTAGGGAAAGTTATAGGGAATAGTCACAAACCTTTTGGAAGACGGAAATGTAACATAACTTGAATTAGTTGAACAGGCTGAAGGCAGCCAGCTCTTACCTTAGAGCATTAGGTCATAGGGTAAATACTAGGGACAATATCGGCTTCCGCAGTTAAGTCTGTTTATCCTACCTCCATTAACTAACCTTTGAGCCAGATGGCCCTCTCTGGGGGGAGATCAACCAGGGAAATTACCCACTAATGGTATTTACTTCAGACCTCATACCTGAGCTTTAATCATTGGTAGAACTACCCTCTTGACCATATTAATTATCCCCAAACAAATTGTCACCAGACAGTGTGTTTACTTAAAGCTCCTGTTGTTAATTGTATACTGAATAAATGGCCTGGAGTGCGAGCTATTCAGGGCTAGCCACAGTGACAAACCTTTTTTGGTGTGCAGGCAGTCAGACACTCAGCTGGACTGGCAAAACAGAATATCTGTGTGTCCATGTACGTTTTATTCGTCCGTCGTTTGGGTCAGGGTCTGTGGGCAGACCCCTGCAACTAATGCCCACTTGTGAGGAGCGCTACCTCAACGATATATGTTTAAGTTTTCATCGCATCAACAAGAAATTCTACATCCATTAGCAGTGACTCTCCATTAATTTCTCCAAACCTAGCAACCCATAGGAAACCATGAATCTACTTTTAGAATCCATAGATTGAACATTTCACATTAATGTATTAATGCAATATGTAGCCTTTGGTGACTGTCTTCTTTCAATTAGCATACATTTTTATAATTCATCTCTCTTATAATGTGAATCAGTACTTTATTCTTTTTATTGCAGAATCATATTCCATTGAATAGATATGCTATATTTTATTCATTCATCAGTAGATGGACATTTACATTATTCTACTTTTTGACTATGATCAATAATCCTTATATAAATATTCAAGTTACGATGTTAGTATATTTAAAAATAACATGAATAAAACCTAGGAGTGTAATTACTGGGTCATACACTAGCCATACATGTAACTTTTTGGTGAACTGCGAAACAGATTTCCATAGCAACTACACTCCAACTATGTATTTATGAAAAACAAAGATATTATTTAAATTTATTGATGATTTGTGCAATCAAGGAAATACTTATATTTTAAGGAAATAAAATAAGAACAACAGAAATACCAGTCAAAACAGTTAAAAGGAGGCTTAGAAATCAAATCAGATTTGTTGGTTTAATCTTAATCTTTAAAACTGTGTAGATTATTTGTTGGCTTAACAAAATAATTTGTATTGATTTCTATAGCCCTTAATATATTTAAATGGAAAACTCTAATTTAAATAGTAGCCTATGAGCTATTTTTTGGTATTAAAATTTTACTTTTAATAAAATATCTCTTCATATTATTTTCAAGTCAAGAGTCCACTAGAATCATCCCAAATCAATGGGTTCACTACTTTTAGTTGTACCCATTTTCTCAGTTTCTTTCTCCTGTATATCATATTATCAGATTTACCCTCAAAAAGCTATTATCTTTGGGATCTTATTAAAATATAATTAATTTTATGGTCAACTTGTTTTGTAATTCCTTAGTGAAAAAGACTATTATATCAGACTCATATTTAGTTTGAGATTTCAGTATCTAAATTATTTTTTCACCTCTCTTTAGAGCATTAACTTCTGTAATAATTAGTAAAAGTGATGTACCACAGTCAGCAAGTCTACACAACCTACCTCCCAAAGGCTGAGAGGCCAAAGAAAGAGGCTAATATACTCAGTGTCTCAGGAAAAAAAAAAAAAAAAAAAGTAATAGGGACTCACAAACAGGAGCCATAGTCTGTAGACTCCAATGGTCGCTAGACAGAAGGCAGATTCCTGTGCCATTATCCACCAGACACAGGGCTTATATGCCATAGGAAAGGGATGTATGGGACAACTTAAGTTGACCCTTCAAGGAAAGGTAAGAATGCTCTGTGCATCTGCCTAGGGGAAGGGGATTTGGTTAAGGTCGTTTTATCTTGAGGACAAGATTTATGATAACAATACATGAAGTAGAAATTGTATAAGCATTCTGAAACGGGTTAGTGAGAAGTTAACATGGTGGATTTACATCCAAGATGGAGTTGCTTTATCCTCTGCAAATGACTTTCAGAGAAATGCAAATAAGTCTCATAAAAATTGGAGGATGGAGGAGACAAAATGTTAGGTCAGCCTTTTAGCATTGCAATATTGATTGAAAATCTCCAATTAGAAAATACTCTGTTCAGCAATAGAAAATGATGCCATTTTTTACATTTCAGATAAAATCATAATTTTGAAATGCATTTTGTTATAGGTCACATTTGTAATGTTATGTTTAAAAATATCTGATTACAATTCCTTCTAAAAATGTGTTAGAAAGAGACTAATGAATTCCAGGACTACTTATTTAAATCAAACTACCTTTTTCGACAAAGGGCCTAAAGTCAATATTCTGTCAATGTGCATTTATCTATAATGAAAATTATCTTGTTTCTCTGGGTTTTACTCTACATTGATAACTATTGGAGCATGTGGACTTAGGTACTGTTTAAGAAACAAGTAGCTTTTAATTCATAAACCATTTTTCATAAATAGCTGATCAAAGTTTTGCCCAAAGGCAATGCACTCCAGACTCTTAATTTGGCTATTTAAGAGACTGAGGGATAGAGAGTGGATGTGACATGATATGGTTCTACTGTGTTTTATAATAGAACGGCTTCTAGAAAACAGGCTTCCTCATTTTCAGTCTACTGTTTCTTTTCTTTGCACTATTTTGCTCACATTGCAAACTGCTTTGTAGATATACTTAGAAACATAGCTAGAAATATTTTCTTGATATTTCATGCACAGCTCAGTGTTTCAAAATTCTAACACCCTGCATTTTGAACCACATGAGCATTCATTTTGCATTCATATTATTATAAGACTCATCTGTACTTGTAAGTCTATGGCTATTGTTTAGCTCCATTATATTATGTTCAAACCATATATTAGGATTTGTTTTGCCTGGACAAGTTGAATTGCCTATTAAGAAAACCTGAATTCAATGAATAATTGTATAACCTTCTGTTGCCTTTCTTTGTCTTGAAATGATTTTTAACATGTTCTCATTTCTATTTAGACAAATACAAGATATTGGTATCTGCTTTTCTCAGATTACTTTATTTGTCATGGTTAATGTAGGATCTTTATTTCTACACAGGATTTCAAATGCAATTTTTGTAGCATTTGTATTGAAGAACTAAAAGGATGATTTCGATCATGTCCCGAATAATATTTTAATGGACTATAATACAAAATAAAGTGACAGCTACACTTAAAACTGGTATATATAAATTGTAACACAATTTCAAAACTATATTGGTGGCTAAGACGTATCGCAATGCTTTTTATTTTATATTTCAAACATTTAAGTCATTGCTTAAAAGGCTCAAGTTGATTTTTAATTCATTTTCTTGTGCCTATCTTTTATTAAGATGTATATTTTTGCAAATCCCATTTCTTCAGATATGAGCTGATAATAGAGAAGCTATAGGTAAATTTATGTATTTAGTTTTATTACCTGAAACAAAATACATAACAAAAATAATTTTTTTTAAAAAAAGCTAGAATCCTATAAAAGTTATATATCAGGAGAACCCAAAGAAGGATTTCCTCTGATGTTATTTCTAGGCAGTGAGGCCAATGCATATATTTATTAATCTTCTCAGATTTTATGGGATATCTATAATGTAAAGTAGTCTATGAGCTGATAGAGAGTATACAAAGTTGAATGATAAGACATCCCTGCCTTAGGGAAACTGTATGGTATGAAGAAAAAAATATGTGTATAAACAATTTATCTTATTTTGTTTAGGTTTGTTTTGGAGAATGAATGAGTAGAAAACGAGTAGGAATCTGAAAACCCTCATAACACAATTTAATAGCTAGCACTAACTGAGCACTTATTAAGTGTCAGGCTCTTTGCCTACAGTAATTAGCATATTTCATTTTTATAAAACCATGTGAAGTAGTAGTATTTTAACACTTGATTTACACTTGGGAAATTAAAGGCACAAAGGAAAGGAATCAAATAGCTTTGGCCTAATCGCAGAGAGGTGGTTCCGTGTTTGAGATCTGAGTTTTCTACAGGGCCTGAGTTGTCTTTCAGGGCCTTTTACAACCATTACTGTAATTGAATCTCACAAACCTGGAAAATAGGGATTTTTAAAATCTGCATTTTTTAACAAATAAATAGGATGTCAGACTGTCAGTGACTGACTAACATCTTTTAGTTCCTATATGCTCCCCCAGGTCTTGACTCCAAGTCTTCTAACTACAGAGGCAGTGATATTATCCAGGTGTAAACAATCATACTGATTTTCATATACCATGCCTAAACTGTTGTTCAATTAATGACATTTCCTTGAAATATACAGCTTTTGTCTCTATAAACACTACTCCCAACATCTTACATACTTGTGAAGTTCAAAATGCCCTCTCTTTAATCTGTATAGAAGGAACTGTCTGGCAGGTAAAGAGTCTAAGGAATTCCTGGGAAACTCTGGTAATGAATTTTACCATAAACATGCTAATTACTAAAAGCATGAGTTACTTTGTGTCTGTGAGAAACTTTCAAAAAATAGTGTCTAAAACAGAACATAGGTCTGGCATGCAGTGGCTAGAAGACATGTAGGCTTCATTGGGTGATATCTGATGACTTTACCTAAAATGTTTAGAAACATTCCACCTGTGAAACTGTCTCATTTGTGAAATGTGAGAACAGGGTTGCTTTGGTAAAGAGGTTTACAGAGATGCTATTTCTATCACTTTCAAATATTTTTTATTCAAATTCACATAATAATTGCTAGATAATATTTTAATTGATTCTTTTATTATTAAAATTATAATTAATTTTGACTCATAGAGGACTAATTATAAATGCATTTTCTGTGTTTGATCAATACCTAAATGTTTACATTTCTAATTGATTCTAAAGTTTAGCAAAATATTAATTCAGATATCTAATACAATTTAAAGATTTCTTTACTAAATACTTACAGTTATCTTCTAAAATATACCCATAAAATAATTCAGTAATTATTCACTTTCATATTGTAAAAATTAAATATATATCCCCACAGATTACTTAAGTACAGGTAATAAAGGGAGAGCTCTCTGAATTCAAATTTTGTGTGTGTTACAACATATAAGTTCTGTGGCATTGCAAAGAGAGATAAATGCATGCATTGATCATTTACTATGAGCTACACATTGTATTAAGCATTTTACACTTGTTATTTTCTTCTTTAATATAATTTTAATGCAAATATCATTTATCTCATTGTATATCTGATGAGGTCAAAACTCAGAGAATCAAATGGTTTGCCAAACCATAAAATCAATAGGAGGACAATTGGAATTTAGTCTATATCTGAGTTACTCTTGAAATTGCTTACTGTTTACCACATGTAGCAATTATTTAACTTTATGTAAACTTCTGTCAAAACTGAGTTATATTGTAGATTGAATACACTAATATATATTAGTGTGCTGTATAGGTAATATCTCTTTTCTCTCCATATTCTTTCTTTTTTTTTTGTCTCCTATTTCTTATAACCACTCTTAATTTTTTTTTTTGGAAACAGAGTCTCACTGTGTCACCCAGGCTAGAGTGCAGTGGTGAGATCTTGGTTCACTGCAACCTCCACTTCCCAGGTTCTAGCAATTCTCCTGCCTCAGCCTCCTAAGTACCTGGGACTACAGGTGCATGCCACCGTGCCCGGCTAATTTTTTGTATTTTAGTAGAGGTGGGTTTTCACTGTGTGCCCAGGCTGGTTTCGAATTCCTGATCACAGGCAATCCACTAGCCTCAGCCTCCCAAAGTGCTAGGATTACAGATGTGAACCACCAGGCCTGGCCTAACCACTCTTTAAAATATTAATAGCCAGTTATAATTTTGAATGTGTGTCTAACACCAAGAAATGGTAAAAAACTAAGTTTATTGTCATTAGAAATGCTTATTTGTCAGTGCCCACACAATATACAAAACCTGATCTCTGGTATTTCTAGTATTAAAAATAAAAATAACAATAATAACCGTATGTATGTATACCAATTTTAAAAGATTTTTTTTCTTTTTATTTTACCTCCTGACAAAGAAGATGTGAGAATAACCTCTTTCCCATTGCCAAGTAAGTTTTGGTGTTACAGAGTGTGGATGTTATAAAGCCACACTTTTGGATGTATAAACTAAGCTGCAGAAAATCTATTAAAAAATTAAAAGAAAAAATATTACATTTAATAAAGCATGATTACTGATGACTTCTTCCTTTCTTTCTTACTTTTAATGTAGTAAAAGTAAGTTGAAGTCACTAAATCACAATTGTAAATAAGTTGAAGTAAAAATCAAGTTGAAGTCACTAAATCACAATTGTAAATAAGCTTACTGAAATGTTATTCTCTTTTTATAAAACAGTGTTTTAGAGTTAATTTTGGAAGGGCTTTCTCCTATTAAGTAGCTCTATAGATATTTCTGTAGTATGCTACAGCAAAAAGATTTGCACAGTAGCAAGATTTAAGACAAATACCAGTGATCTTTTTGATTTGTCAGAATTTATTTTGCTCAATCCATTTCTCAAATTGCTTTTGTGGATTTATATTTCATTTTAATTGAGACAAAATGAGAGGTGTCAGGTGAGATGTTGATTGCTTTTTCAATATGTTGACAGGGAAATATATCTTATTAAATAGGGGGTTTACTTTTTAAGTGAATCTGTATTTTGAATAAAACATTTAAAACATATTCACTAAATATTAAATATCCATAACTTATTAAATGGGTATTTATAGCACCTTATTTTAATTAAAATGTTTCTAATTTTACTTTAGAGAACCCCAAATCAATTGGTTTCTCTCAATATTTTTGTTTGTGTTTCATTTGTCTTTAATTGCAATAAGATACAACTGTTCTCATTAAATTACTCTACTCCTAGGAAAACACATATGACTTATTTAGAAAGCTAAGCAAAAATAAACTTCTGAAATATTTATTTCTAGTACTCTATTAAAAGTGATTTATTCTATATTTTAACAAGTAATCCAGCTACCCCAAACTGATATCTACATGTTATCAAGGAAAAATTATATTTTTATGAAGCTACCATTCCTTTGAATTACTTAAAACCTAGGACTAATATGGCAACAGGATTCGATCTTCGTAAATTTTGCTTCTTAGAAACATAATCATATTTACTCTGTAAAGTAATTTTCTTACCTGTTGTTGCTGAGGGCTGCCTTTGAACAGAGAGGTGCTGAAGTAGGAGCTTTATCTGATGGTGTCTCACACATCATTGGTAATGATGAAAGATTTTCTTGCTCCTCAGTTTAGCTAAAGTTCGGGTTCTTGTCTCACAGCCAGAAAAAATTAGGCACGTGAACACATTAAAAGATAACGAGAACAGAATTTATTAAAAGAAAGCTGTCAGTGAAAAAAAAAAAAAAAAAAAAACAGTGAGGAGGTCCTGCCAACAGTTCCCCACCACACAGACTGAATACAAGGCCACCACACATGAGCTGAAGTGGCCAGGCTCCTCCCGTTGAATAAGGTTTGAATTCCCAGTAGCTCCACCCCATTCTCTCAGTGTGCGGGGGGGCCCTTAGTCTGAGCCACTCCACATCGGTTTATTTCTGTTACTGCACATGTGTTAAGCGACAGAATTTTTCATAAAGGACATGTTTAGGCAATCCCCCTGTGCACAATGACCTCCGTGGCATTTGGCTCTCTCCCGTCTCTATCAGTAAGATAAAAATCACCAATACAAAAGTTAATGCCAACAGACATTCAGATATTAGGTTTCACATCTAATTTTACATAATTTTATTTTAAATATTTTTAAAAGATCAATGATGAGGTACTACAATCTACAAAACACTGATGAAGTAATTAAAGAAGATGGATCCACTGAGCCCAGGAAGTCAAGGCTCCAGAGAGTTGTGTTCATGCCACACTGCACCCTAGAACAACAGAGTGAGACCCTATCTCAAAAAAATAAAATAATAAAATAAAATAGTTTCTATTCCAAACAATAGAAAAGGAGGGAATCCTCCCTAATTCATTTTATGAGATCAGCATCATCTTGATACTAAAGCCTGGCAGAGAGACAACAAAAAAAGAAAATTTCAGGCCAATATCCCCAATGAACATCAGTGAAAACATCCTCAATAAAATATTGGTGAACGAAATCCACCAGCACATCAGAAAACTTATCCACTACTATCAAGTCAGCTTCATTTCTAGGATGCAAGGCTGGTTCAACATATGCAAATCAATAAATGTAATTCATCACATAAACAGAAACAATGACAAAAGCCACATGATTATCTCAGTAGATGCAGAAAAGGCCTTCGCCAAAATTCAACATCCCTTTATGCTAAAAACCGTCAATAAACTAGGTATCAATGGAACATATCTCAAAATACTAAGAGCTATTTATGACAAACCCACAGCCAGTATCATACTGAATGGGCAAAAACTGGAAGCATTCCCTTTGAAAACCAGCACAAGACAAGGATGCCCTCTCTCATCACTCCTATTCAACATAGTATTGGAATTTCTGGCCGGGGAAATCAGGCAAGAGAAAGAAGTAAAGGCTATTCAAATAGGAAGAAATGAAGTCAAATTGTCTGTTTGCAGATGACATGATTGTATATTTAGAAAACCCCATCGTCTCAGCCCAAAATCTCCTTAAGCTGATAAGCAACTTCAGCAAAGTCTCAGGATACAAAATCAATGTGCACAAATCTAAAGCATTCCTATACACCAATAACAGACAAACAGAGAGTCAAATCAAGAGTAAACTTCATTTCACAATTGTTACAAAGATAATAAAATACCTAGGAATCCAACTTACAAGGGATATGAAGGACCTCTTCAAGGAGAACTACAAACCACTGCTCAAGGAAACAAGAGGACACACACAAAAAATGGAAAACATTCCATGCTCATGGATAAGAAGAATCAGTATCATAAAAATGGCCATACTGCCCAAAGTAATTTATAGATTCAATGCTATCCTCATAAAGCTACTACTGACTTTCTTCACAGAATTGGGGGAAAAAAACTACTTTAAACTTTAAACTTCATATGGAACCAAAAAAGAGCCTGCATAGCCACGACGATCCTGGGCAAGAAGAAAAAAGCTGGCGGCATTACGCTACTTGACTTGAAACTATAGTACAAGGCTACAGTAACCAAAACAGCATGGTACTGGTACCAAAACAGATATATAGACCAATGGAACAGAACAGAGGCCTCAGAAATAACACCACGCATCTACAACCATCTGATATTTCACAACTCTGACACAAACAAGCAATGGGGAAAAGATTCCCTATTTAATAAATTGTGTTGGGAAAGCTGGCTAGCCATGTGCAGGAAACTGAAACCGGATCCCTTCCTTACACCTTACACACAAATAAACTCAAGGTGGATCAAAGACTTAAATGTAAGACCTAGCACCATAAAATCCCTAGAGGAAAACCTGGGCAATACCATTCAGGACATAGGCATGGGCAAAAACTTCATGTCTAAAACACCAAAAGCAATGGCAACAAAAGCCAAAATTGACAAATGGGATCTAATTATACTAAAGCGCTTCTGCATAGCAAAAGAAACTATCAGCAGAGTGAATAGGCAACATACAGAATGGGAGAAAAATATTGCAATCTATCTGTCTGAAAAAGGGCTAATATCCAGAATCTGCAGAGAACTTGAACAAATTTATAAGAAAAAAATCCATCAAAATTGGGCAAACCTACAAAGAACTCACACAAATTTACAAGAAAAAATCAAGCAAACTCATCAAAAAGTGGACAAAGGATATGAACAGACACTTCTCAAAAGAAGACATTTATGCAGCCAACAGATACATGAAAAAATGCTCAGCATCACTGGCCATCAGAGAAATGCAAATCAAAGCCACAGTGAGATATCATCTCACACCAGTTAGAATGGTGATCACTAAAAAGTCAGGAAAAAACAGGTGCTGGAGATGATGTGGAGAATTAGGAACACTTTTATACTGTTGGTGGGACTGTAAAGTAGTGCAACCATTGTGGAAGACAGTGTGGCAAATCCTCAAAGATCTAGAACTAGAAATACCATTTGACCCAGCCATCCCATTACTGGGTATATACCCAAAGGATTATAAATAATTCTGCTATAAAGATACATGCACATTTATGTTTATTGTAGCACTATTCACAATAGCAAAGACTTGGAACCAACCCAAATGTCCATCAATAATAGACTAGATAAAGAAAAGGTGGCACATATATACCATGGAATACTATGCAGCCATAAAAAAGATGAGTTTATGTCCTTTGAAGGGACATGGATGAAGCTGGAAACCATCATTCTCAGCAAACTATCACAAGAACAGGAAATCAAACACTGCATGTTCTCACTCATAAGTGGGAGTTGAACATTGAGAACACATGGGCATAGGGAGGGGAACATCACACACCTGGGCCTGTTGGGGCATGGGGGGCTAGGGGAGGGATAACATTTGGAGAAATACCTAATGTAGGTGATGGGTTGATAGGTGTAGCAAATCACCATGCCACGTGTATACCTATGTAACAAAACTGCACGTTTTGCAAGTGTACCCCAGAACTTAACGTGTAATAAAAATAGAGAGAGAAAAAAATAAAATAATAAAAGAATAATTTTTAAGAATTTAAAGTCTCAGTTATGCAAGATGAACAAGTTCTAGATATCTGCTATGTAACAGTACCTACAGTTAATTACATAATATTGTGTACTTTCAAATATGTTAGATTTTATATATACACACAGAAGATCACAAAGAACATTTTGTCGGTGGTGGATATGTTTAGTAGCATTTTGATGATGTTATCATGAATATATACATATATCCAAATACATCAAAGTATATATATTATATATACATTGATTGTGTACATTTTTGTACATCAGTTATCCCTTAGTAAAACTTAAAAAGAAAACATGAAATAACAAAGATTAACAATGAGGAATATCAAGAATCCTGGGACATTTGTAATGGTCCCCAGGAGCAGGGGAATGGGTTA
Organism: Colobus angolensis palliatus; assembly: GCF_000951035.1. Lineage (NCBI taxonomy): Eukaryota > Metazoa > Chordata > Mammalia > Primates > Cercopithecidae > Colobus > Colobus angolensis. Next base: position 2,863,945 of record NW_012120376.1, on the reverse strand, counting down.
TGTTGAAAGGGTAAACAAAGGAGTCAATAATACATTGGCTCATTCCTATCTCTTTATCCATTTTTTCCAGATAATTTTGTGTATTTAAGATGACTCTCAGCTGTTCTGAACTTGTAGATCTTCATAGGTAGACTTGTAGAAAACAAGACTATTTTTATGCACTTCTGTTAGAAGCATTAAATTTTCACCACTATGGTGCTAACCATTTAAAAGGTTAACAATATTTTGGTCAAACAATCTTTTTTTTCTTCCACAAAATGCTATACATATGAAAGGCTGTGAAGGTCCCCACTTAATTACTGATTCTGTTATTCATTTTTCTTCTCCCGCTGTGTAAAATCTGAGCTTCTATACAAAAACCTTGTATATTCTACCCAGAAGGTAGTAGTGTAACTGTGTTCCTCTGGAAAGAAAAGTGCCTATACAAGGATAGATGGCCATCCATAGACAATACAGTACAAACTGACAGCCACAGAATGAGAGCAAATTGTCTCTCACTGTACTCAGAGCCACTTCATACACCTATGGTTATATTAACACCTCATGAGTGATACTATTATGCCCAAACACTCATGGAGAGGAAGTTATGAATTAAATGGTATAGTTCTTTTTCATATATTCATTATGTACAATATTTATCATTTATAGTTCATCAATTACCAAACATACTTTCCTTGTACATGCTCTTGATTCCTCTCCACAAGTAGCTATCTCCTCTTTATAGACAGTTATTTTTAAATATGGCTCATAGGCTGCTTTTAATGTCAGCAGGTACTATGTCTTGGCCAGGTTGCATGCTCCCTCAAAACTAATGCATTGCCAAACTCCTTTTAAAGTCAGTAAAAGTGTCAGACTTGAAGTAGCTTAGGAAAGGCACGGGACAGATAATAAATTGATGCAGGGAGAATGACTTCTTATTGCACATAATTCAGTTGGCTGGATAATCTCTCTTTTTCAGGCACATGTTGATCTCAGGAATCTTCTCTGCCTACATGAAATATGTCAACCTTAGTGCTGACCTTATTTAAAAATCATAGATTGATAATTTGAGATGCATATGCCATTAAGTAGCTGAAACAAGACTTGTCCTCTGCAGGTTAAGCATATGAAAAATTTATTGTCACTAAAACAAACCTAACCTAGGAAATATTATATATTCTCTAATTGTGTTCAGATAACTATTATTGTTACAGCCAAATGTGTTTTTTAAGGGTTATCTTATTCTAAAACTTCTAGCCTTACTGTGCCTCACCTTGAGTAAAGACATCTCAAAATTATGATACATTGTGGGTTGTCGCAGATTTGAGGACTTGCAGGTATCCTAAAAAAATGTCCCAAGCAATGGCAAAGATAGGAAATCAATCTTAGTGTCCCTAGATAAATGAATAAACAAAATCTGATACACACACACGCACACACACACACACACACACATTCTCTATAATATTATTCAACCTTATATGAGAACAAAATCTGCCATTTAAAACAACATGGATGAACTTGAAGGACATTATACTAAGTGAAAAAGCCAGACCCCGCCCCCCTAAAAAAAGACAAATACTGCGTAATCTTAGATTTGTATAAGAAATACAAAGCAATCAAACTAATAAAAACACAGTAGATGGGTGGTTATCATGGGTTAAGAAATGGAGAAAATAAAGCATTGGCTAAAAGGTGTAAACTTGCAGTTACAAGATGAATAAGTTATGGAGACCTAATATACTATATGGTGACTATAGCTCATAATAATGTATTGTATACTTAAAATTTGCTAAGAAAGTAGATCTTAAGTACCCTTATCATCAAAAACATGGTAAATATGTGAGGTGATGGATATGTTAATTAGCTTGGTTGTGATAATCATTTCACAATTTATAGGCAATTTATAATATCACATTGTATACCTTGAATATCATAACTTTTATTTATCAATTCTACCTCAATGAAGCTATAAACAGCCCTAAATTGTCTTGAAAATACCTCTCTCTCTTTTATTTATTTTTCCTCCAACGTTGTTTTCTACTTGTTTGGTTAAAAGTCATCAGAAGAAACCTTTTTTATACCACCATTTCTGAGATTAACTATTATTAAAGATGGCTTAAATGTGAAAAAATACAGAATACTGACCAAAAATGAAAAAAAAGGAAATTAATATAAATTTAATTCACAATATATGTAAATGACTTGTCATATTGTGTGTGTGTGTGTGTGTGTATATATATATATAAAATACTGTGAAAAGAGACAAATAATGAAAAGTTTTTCACTCCAGTCTTTATTAAAACTTTGCAACATGAAATCAGTTATAACATGAGTGTTCTGCAAGGAGCAAGAGGTTTACAGATTTTTATGGGGAGTGGGGTAAGTAAGCATTTACCCAGTTTTGTAGCCATTGATTGATGACTTTGGGCTTAGCAAAAGGATAAAGAGAACATTTGGGAGTAAAAGTTTTGCTAGGATCAGTGGAAAATGTTCAGTTTTTCAGTGTTTTTCACAATAGATAATTCTTGGATGTTTACTTTTGCTAGGCACTGTTTCAAAAGCTTTACATTTATTATCACTTTCAATACTCACGACAAAACTATGAGATGTATATTGTGTAGCAAAGAATTTAACTTTGCCCTAAGAAAAGTCACTTTTGCTGTTGGCTACCTGGAGGGATCTCTGGGCTCTTGGAGTATCTTGCCTGATAAGAGTGTTTTGTTTACCTGAGGGTTTTGATTCACACTAGAATGTCTAACATGATGTATGGGAGCATTTTGAGTTACATGGTATTTGATTAACCTCTGGAGAGGCTGGAGATAGAGGTCAGTCACAAGGGTAGTTGAACATGGAGTCCCCATAAAGACTCTGGACACCACGCTTGGGTAAGCTTCCCTGGTTGGCAATACTCCATGCACATTGTCTTATATCACTGATGAGAGGAGTTAACACTGTCCATGAATCTATGGAGGAAAGGCTGGAATTTGAAAGTCTGTATTTGGAAACCAAGACATTTTCCAATGTACCTGTTTCCTTAGGCGATTCTAATTTGTATCCTTTCGCTGTAATAAACCATAACTTTGAGTATAACAACTTTTGATAAGATCCATGCATCTTTCTAGTAAATTATTGAAGCTGGGGTAGTTTCAGGGGCCCCACAAACATTGTAGTTAGTGTCAAAGTGAGGTTGGTCTGGTGAACTATTTGCTATCTGCATATATCCCCCCTTGTATACAAATAAGAAATGTAAAATCATAAAGAACTTTCTGCAAGATTTACATGCACTAGAAAAATAAATAAATATTATTAACAACTACTTTACAGATATGGAAACTAAAACCCAGAAAGATTAAGGAATTTGCTAAAATTTACACTACTTGCAAATGGGAGAATAGGGATACCAGTCTAAGGCCATTGTCTTTTCACTATTTTATATTGCCTCCTTGGAAATAGATGGGGGAACTAGGTTAATCCTGTGAATATTTTGGCAATTGGGATAAGTTATATCTTGATTTCTAAGTAATGTGTGTTTACAGTGCATATGCTACAGTCCCTCAACTTGTCAAAGTCTCTACTAGTTATTTTTCCATGCTAGGGAACCAAATCATTTAAAAAAGAAAGTAAAAGTAAAAACAAACCTTGGAATGGTGATTTAGATTTACGAATTATATTCAGATAAAATTTGCCTTGAAGCATAAATTTCCATAGACTTCACAAACTTGGTGATTAGTTTCAAGAAAACTGTATGCAGAAATAACTTAAAATGTAATATTTCTATTGATTTTCAAAGCTACATTTTGTATGGCTGCTCTATTTTTCAGAAACATAGCAGATGCATAGAAAACAGCATATAGGGTCTTTAGAGAAATATTTCTGGTATTTTGGCAGGCTATTAAATAAAAATGAGGGACAAGCTATAAATAATAAATGACGTAGCTATGGATCTACTTCTTTTAGCTGTATCTTCTCAAATTGAGACATTTAATTAACTGATAAAACAGAAAACAATACTTATTTTTAACACTATGGCAAAATAGGAAGTGTTGTTGAGTATAATATCACAGGACCCACTATAAAATCTGCTTGAGTTAATCTGTTTCTTAGTAATATAGGATATTTAGATTGAAGAGCAACTTCATGAAATTTGAAAATGATGGGAGAGGGGCACCATAAGGAGTAGAATTATGATAATTTTTTGAACAAATCTAAATGAAATGTGGGAGCAAGGGTTGTAAATATCTGGAGGAAGAATATGCCAGGTAGAGAGAGCCAATGAAGAAAAGGCCTGTGAACCCGAGAATAGCAAGGAAGTCAGAATGGTTTGACCAAGTGACAGAGAATTAATGTGGTTTAAAAAAAAAAATGAGGTGGTAGAAGGATGCTGAGGACAAGTTATGTAAAACATTCTAGGTCATAATGAGTATTTTAATTCTCCCACACAAAATAGTGTGATGTGATTTGAAAGGGATGTTTTATATTCTTTATTTTGGCTGTTTTACAAAGAATAAAGTGAGAAAGAGAGGGAACAGGGAACCTGCTTTCTCTTAGGTTAATCAAATTATCTGAGTTAAAGAGGACCATGGGTCAGTCTACAGGAATAAATGCAGTGAGCATAGAAAGAAGTACTTAGAATCAAGATATACTCTAAGAGCAAATCACCAACATGGCACATGTATACATATGTAACAAACCCGCAGGTCGTGCACATGTACCCTAGAACTTAAAGTATAATAAAAAAAAATTAAAAAAAAAAAAGCAGATCTAATGATGGATTGAGGGTTTGAGTATAGAAAGCAAGAGAAAGAAAAGAACCCATGATGGGCTTAAGGCTTTAGGTTTGAGGACATGGGTGACTAATGTGCTGATTTGTTGGGCTGATGACATAGTAGTCAGTAGGATTTGGAAAGTGCATGAATTATTATTAATAATTTTAGTGACATTTGGTTGCATAAAGTTTAAAGGGCTTGTTATATATCCAGGTAGATCTGGCAGTTGGTTATACAAGTTTCAAGAAGTAATTTGGGAATGAAGACTTAATTTGAGAGACATTGACTTATTGATTGCACTCACCTGAAAAGTGAGTACCAAAATGCAGCACCTGAGGTTTGGAATGTTCCCACATTTGGAGGTTAAAAAACAAGTTAAGGGAAAATTGCAAAGATACTGAAAATGTACAGACAATGAGATAGAAAGAAATCAAGAAAGCAAGTACCAAACCCCAGTGTCCCAGAATTTAACCTTATTTAGAGATAGGATCTTCACCGATTTTAATTACTAAATATAAGTTCATACTGAAGAATGATAGGCCCCTAATAAGATACAGTTATTATTTTTATATGAAGATAGCCATGCAAAGACAGAGACACACAGGGGGAATGGCAAGTGAGGATGATGGTAGAGAGTGGAATTATGCTGCTGCAAGATAAAAATAAAAGTTAAAGATGGCCATTGAACTATCAGAAGGTAGGAAGAGGGAAGGAAAGATTTTCTACAAGTTTCAGAGGAAGCATGTCCCTGTTGACACCTTGATTTTGGACCCTGAGCATGCACACTGAGACATTAAACTGTTGTCCTAAGCCACTCAGTTTGTAGTGACACAGCATCCTTTTGGTGCCACTTCTCCAGCCAAAAATTGCCACTACCAGTGGCACTCCTGCCCGGGCCTCACTCAGCTCCAGGCTCACAACTGGGGTTGCTCCACCTACTTGGTCCAGCAGGCTGCGCTCAGCTCATACTATGGGCATAGGTTCCATGCCTGCCCATGGTTCTGTGCTCAACCTGCAGCTGGTCTGGGTGTGCCACAGATATCTTCTGCCTTGGGCGCCAGCCTCTGGACAAGGAGGAAGCAGCTGCACCCGAAAACTCAGAGATGCCAACAAACATGCAGGCCCAAGGGGTTTTATGGCTCTTGCCTGGGGAGTCCCAAGGTCTGAGCCCCGAAGGACCACTACAGTTCTTTCTCCTTCCAAACACCCACAGTGCAGCAAATGGGAGGTGGGGGGTGGTGTTTCAGCTTGTCCGTGTTACAGCTTGTTTGGTTCTACCTCCTCACTCCAGTTCCTGTGGCTCCTGGGCTGGCCCAGCCGCACTGCCATTTCCTGTCATGTGGGACGGCTGCCAAGCACCAGCAGAGGGCAGGAGGGTTACAGTGTTATAGCTCATTTCACACGTGCTGTTCTGCGGGTCCTGGGTTCTGGTCCCTCATCTAAGAAGAATGAGGTTATGCGAATACCAGAGAGTGAGCAAGGTGGATAAGGGTTTTATTCAGCCACAGAACAGCTCTCAAAATGAGAGGGGACTTAAAGTTGGTAGCCCTCTATGTGAGAGGTGGCCCAAAAGCAGGTAGTGCCCACATGCAGCTGAGTCTGGGGTTGTTATGGGCTCAGAATTGGGGACTGCATGCTGATTGGTCCATGGTAGGCCTGGAAAAAGCACCAGTTGATTGGCTAAAAGACATTGAGGAAATTCTCAATCCAGTCATAAACTCGGTCTGAAACTGGCAGTCCAACATTCAGTTTTCAGTCAGTCTTTGACTTGAAGGTCAGGTTTCACTGGGGACCCACCTGTATCTGCCTAGTAATTTGTCTGTCTCCTGCCACACAGCTACTGCAGCCCTAGGAAACTAACACAGGCATTAGTTGAATCTCTGGATACGTCTTCAAAGAAAGAGGCTAGTCAGAATTAGACAAAAATTTTTACAGCCATTGAGATTTATTGTTAATTGAAATTGATGCAAAAGCATCATATTAGGTATTGAATATTAATCACCTTCTAGTTGTTAATATTACTTGCCAGAGCAGCTGTATGCTGCAAGACATTTTTCAGAGAATAACTTATTTGTGTTTTCATGCCACCTTTATGAACAGACTTGAAAGCAGATTTATTGATCATAAGAGATGTGACTTCTTAGACATTGAAGGGATGATTTGACCTTAAAATGCGTTATTCAACTTCTATTAATATTGTGGATAAAAATACGTAAACATTCCAAAGTATGTTTATGATTAGCAACTGCAAGAATAACTTCAATCCAAATGTAAGTTTTGATATTTGGCCTGAATAACAGATAAAAGTGACTACATTAAAGACCTAATTTTCAGATATTTCATGTTGTTGGAATTTGATCTTTGTGATATTACTGTTTCTGTTTAATTTTTTAGCAGCATGTGATTTAGAATTCATTGAATCACTTTTAGAATGTTTATCAGGCTCTGCTCAGTGATGAGTCAATAGTAAAGATTATAGGGTAAATGTAAATGACCATAGTTTATCTGGAGCCAAAGGAGCTTTCTATTTTGATAGATTATAGCGTGTCTGTGTACTCTGAAAACATCATCATCTATGCATCCAGCAGCACTGGATACATTTGAGCACCCAAAGAATCTTTGCCTCAATGCTAAGATCAAGGCACGCAGACTGGATGTGTTGTTACAGCTAGACAGAAATGTGTTTTGAAGGCACTGTAAATAAATACTAACTATAATGGAAGAAACAGCTAATCTTATGCCAAATGAGATAAATCAATAGCCATATTCTAATGTATAAAGTCCTACCATGTCATTTTTGTTTTTAGGCCATTGAAAATGTCTGAGTTGAATTGTGTCCCTAGACCCCGTTTTTGTCGGTATACTTTGATATAGAAATATTTTTGTTGGATGATAACTAGACATTCTGAAACTAAAAGTAGATTCAATTACAGTCTAGGCTGAAAGAGTACAATATCTGATACTGATTTTTTGTTGAATGTGAGTATTCTTCATTCTACGTATTTACACAAACACCAGTGTTTTTACATAAAACTACCTATAATGAATCTTATTCAATGAAAATAGAGACTATAAATCCTACAAAACTGTAACTTTCATAGCAACATGATGATGGGTTAATTGGAATGAGATTATCTTCACATTCTTCTCTAGTCCTTCCTATTTTTGGTGATAAGAGACTTGCCTGAGTCAAACCAAGTAACTCTCAGGAGATCTAATACTAAGTAGCATTTATTAATCTTGTTGACCTGTAAGAGTTCTTGACATTTGGAGAATGGTATTATATTAATAACAATGGCATATACATATAAGCTAAGCATTTTTTTCTTTATCAAATAGAGACAGTGGTGCTGATTTTTCAGTCATAGATCTTCGAGACCTAGATGATTAGGGAACAAAGGGGATATATTAGTCCATTTTCATGCTGCTGATAAATACGTACCTGAGACTGGGCAATTTACAAAGGGAAAATGTTTAATTGGACTTACAGTTCCACGTGGCTGGGGAAGCCTCACAATCATGATGGAAGGTAGGGAAGGGCAAGTCACCTCTTATATGGATGGTGGCAAAGAGAGAATGAGAACCAAGCGAAAGGGGGTTTCCCCTTATAAAACCGTCAGATCTCATGAGGCTTACTCACTACCATGAGAACAGTATGGGGGAAACCACTAACATTATTCAATTATCTCCCACCAGGTCCGTCCCAAAACAATGGGAATTATGGGAGATATAATTCAAGATGAGATTTGGGTGGGGCCACAGCCAAACTATATCAGGGGAGCCATTGTTCTTTGATTTCAAGAAAGAATGAATCTTAACTTTGCTTTACATGTGTACTTTTAAATAACTACAGCTTAAATGTTTCCTTAAAAATCTTAAAATCTAATTCTGTGAAGAAAGTCAATGGTAGCTTGATGGGAATAGCATTAAGTCTGCAAATTACTTTGGGCAATATGGGCATTTTCACAATATTGATTTTTCCTATCCGTGAGCATGGAATGTTTATCCATTTTTTTTGTGTCTTCTCTTGTTTCCTTGAGCAGTGGTTTGTAGTTCTCCTTGAAGAGGTCCTTCACATCCCTTGTAAGATGTATTCCTAGGTATTTTATTCTCTTTGTAGCAATTATGAAGACACGTTATACGGAAAGAGCAGGGAAGAGAGAGACAGGGGCAGGTGCCACACTTTTTAAAAAGCTGTATCTCATTAGCACTCACTCAGTAGCCATGAGGGACCTCCAGTTACCTTCTAACAGGCCTTGCCTCAACATTGGGGATTACAATTCAACACGAAATTTGGGTCGCCTATATATCCAAACCATAACAGTATTGCTTGTTCTAAAATGGAGGAAATTGACATTGAGAGAAATAAACTTTCCCCAAATTACTGAGGGCATAAATGGTAAGACCACGTAATCTAAAAGCTTCCCTAAAAGCTTTCTGTTTTGTCTGTTTAGCCTATATATCCTTGTCATTTGGTAGCCGACCTTCGACTTTGCTATGGGAAAATATATTGTCCTCGTTTTCTCCAATCTTCAGATGACATTCTTTGCCCATTAAGTATTAGTACCTAGATACTCTTTTTTTTTTTTTTTTTTTTGGTCTCTGTATTTTCTGAGACTTGGATCTTGAGATTTTCCTTTGATTCTGTGGTGTAAGAAAATTCTTACTTAAGGAAACTAAAGCCATTATTTGTGTTTGGAAACCAAGACCTTAACTTATGTTAATTCAATTTTGTTGTTATACACTACACCTGTGCTCTTCAGAACTGTGCCATATTCCCACTACTCTCCCTCTCATTTTACTCCTAATCTTTCTTTTCAAACACCTGCCCTTCTATCATTTTTTTTTTTTTTTTTTTTTTACAATTTTCATTTGGAAACCCTGCCTGGTTGTTTTCTGGGGCAAACTCAGGCACAGTCTTTTAACAATTGATTAAATTGATGAGTAAAATTGATAAGATTAATGATAGTGAATAATAGTAATTATTCACCAAGATCAATGGTTACAGTCAATAAACAATTTATTTTCTTTTTCAAAATGGGCTCTGGCTACTACATTTTGTTCCTTAGGTTGGCACACTAAAAGGGAGGGTAATTTCACCAGCTGTCTAAGCTCAATTTTTAATATTTCTCTTCCTTTAGGTGAATGAGAAACCTACATAAGGGAAATTTAAGTTGATAGTAAAGATTATAATCTCTGGTATACTTATAAAATCAGTTTTTAAATGTAATAATATTACTAATAAATTTTTAAATACATTTCAAATGTGAATACAAATTTTGAAGTTAGAAACTTTTTAAAATTTTCTGGGTTTATGCCAGAATTCTTAAGATGAATTTTAATATCAAAAAGGTTTTATAATAGCAGTTGAATCACAAGGGGGTTATTTATTTGAATACACATC
>NW_012120376.1:2843036-2851806 GCF_000951035.1 Colobus angolensis palliatus | reverse complement strand
AGAGACAGGGTTTCACTGTGTTAGCCAGGATGGTCTCGCTCCCGGGTTCACGCCATTCTCCTGCCTCAGCCTCCCGAGTAGCTGGGACCACAGGCGCCCGCCACCTCGCCCGGCTAGTTTATTTGTATTTTTTAGAAGAGACAGGGTTTCACTGTGTTAGCCAGGATGGTCTCGATCTCCTGACCTCGTGATCCGCCCGTCTTGGCCTCCCGATGTTTACATTTTTTAAAGGAGAACAAAGTTAGAAGACTTACACTGCATGATTTAAAAATTTACTATAAAACCATAGTAATCAAGACATTATATACAAAGTTAGATCAATGAATCAGAACAAATACTCAAAAATAAACCTTTGCCTGTGTGGTCAATTGTTTTTTTGTTGTTGTTGTTTTTTGTTTTTTATTATACTTTAAGTTCTAGGTTACATGTGCACAACATGCAGGTTTGTTACATATGTATACATGCGCCATGTTCGTGTGCTGCACCGATTAAGTCGTCATTTACATTAGGTGTATCTCCTAATGCTATCCCTTCCCCCACCCCCTCCCCACAACAGGACCCGGTGTGTGATGCTCCGCTTCCTGTGTCAGCTGATTTTTTTAAAAGGTGCCTAGCAAATTCAATGAGATAGACAATAGCCTTATTTGCATATAGTGCTTTGGTAATTGGATGTCCATATGCAAAAAATATACTAAAATCTGCCACTTCCCAGCATATCCTAAAATTAATTCAAAATAGATCACAGATCTAAATGTAAAATGTAACACTATAAAACTTTTAGAAAAAGTGTAGAAAAAAAATCTTGGCAATAATGAGTTAAACCATGATTTTTTAAAAAAATGAGGCCAAAAATTCTATTCATTAAAAAAACGGATAAATTGAATTCATCAAGTTATAAAAGTATGCACTTAAAAATTACTCCTAAAGGAGAGGATTCTAGGAAGGTGGCAGTGTAGGAAGCCTCAAGAATGTGTCTCCTCACCTAGACAACTATTGCACTGGCACAAACTGTCCTATATAATTATTTTAGAACTCTGTAGTCTATTAAAGGCTTGCAATTTTGAAGGAAGGCTTGGTCCAAAAATTGCAGTTAATTTTTCAATTTCAGCTCTTTGTAGAGTGGTGACTATCCATCCCTCCCCAGGCACATGGGAGGCAGAAGTACATCTGTTCCTGGAGCAACCTGCACACACTGTGGACAGAAAGGACCCTGTCTTCCAAATACTAGGGATTTGGTCTCTGTTTGTTGTTGTTGTTGTTGTTGTTTTTGAAGGTCTTGTTCTGTCATCCAGGCTGGAGTGCAGTGGTGCGATCTCCGCTCACTGCCTCTGCCTTTCGGGTTCAAGCGATTCTCCTGCCTCAGCCTACTGAGTAGCTGGGACTACAGGCACGCCCCACCACGTCTGGCTAACTTTTATTTTTTTAGTAGAGATGAGGTTTCACCATGTTGGCCAGGATGGTCTCAAACTCCCGACCTCAAGTGAGCCACCTACCTCAGCCTCCCAAAGTGCTGGAATGGCAGGCATGAGCCACTGTTCCCTGCCTGATTGCTCCTTCTGATTACAGTGGTACACGAAGAAACAGGTTTCCACTGATGTTGCGCCTCTCCCTATTGTTGTAACCCTTCCCCTTTCAGCTAAAATAATATGGGGGTATTAAAAGGCTGATATTCTTTGCCACCTTTATTTTTTATTGTTTTGCTTTTTGGGGAGCTAGACATTAAAGACAAAAATTCTCAAAAAAATTACATATATGAAGATACTAGAAAGTGTATGGACATGTCCAGGGAAAGGCTCAAAAACAAAAATTATAAAAGCAATAACAATAACAAAAACAGAAAACACAAAGAGTAAGAATTAGGTTTCCAGATTTACCACCTTGTTAGATTCAAATGTCCAGTTTCAAACAACAACAACAAAATTCAAGCAGAAAATGAAACAGAAAAGTATGGACAGATTTCTAATGTGAAATGTTGGAGGTCAAAAGACAATAAACAAATACTTTCAAAGTGCTGAAAGGAAAAAAAAAAAACAACTATCAGCTAAGAATCCTGTATCTGGCAAAATGTTTCTTCAAAAGTGAGGAAATTAAGACATTCCTAGATAAATGAAATATCAGGGAGTTTATTATCATTAGACCTTCTGTGTGACAAATACTGAAGGGAGTCCTGCAGAGTGATATGGAAAAAAGAAACCAACAATAAAAAAAAATTTTCCCAAAATTAGACACTGACTTAAAGCCGTATAAAGAATGATAGATCTCAAAAGAGGCAAATATATGAACAATAATAAAAGTTAAGTTATTGTAAAACACCTTATAACTCTACTTTTTGTTTTTAACATAATGTAGGAAACTAATACTTATAACAATTATTATTTTATGATATGCAACAAACAATATATAAAGATATAATTTTATAATATTAAAAACTAAAAGAAATGGGATGAGTTGTTAAAGAAACAGTTTTTGAAAGTTACTGAAGTCATATATGTATAAATTTAAATTTGAGTTTTATAACTTCAGTGTTGAATGTAATTCTCATGGTAACTACAAAGAAAATAGCTGTAGAAGATAAACAAAAAAGAAAGAAATTTAAATGCTTTACTACAAAAATCAATAGAACATGAAGAGTAATTCAGAAAAAAAAGAACAAAAAGCAATGAATTAAATAGAAACCAAATAGCAAAGTGACAGAAGTAAGTCCATCATTATCAGTAATTATTTTAAATGTACATGGATTAAATTCACCAATCAAAAGATTAGCTGAATAAGCAAAAAATGAAAAAAGCCCACAAACAATATCCAACTATATGCTGTGTACAATAGAATGACTTTAGACTGAAAATCATTACTAAATTGAAAGTAAAAGAATGGAAAAATATGTTCTATGCAAATAATAACAAAAGATTGCAGGGGTGGCTATCTAACAGAATAAAATCAACTTAAAATTAAAGAAAGCATTGCAAGAGACAAATAAGAAAATCATATTTTCATACAATGTTTAATATCTGAATAAGATGTAAAAAATATGATAAATATTGATGTACCTAATAAAAGACCATCAAAATATGTGAAACAAAATCAAACAGAATTGAAGGTTGAAAAAGACAATTCTACCATACTGGTTAGAGACTTCAGAACTTCACTCTCAATAATGGAGAGAACATCTGACAGAAAATAAGGAAATCAAGCAACTCAATAAACCAACTACATCTACTATAGATATAAAGACTATTCTAACAAACAACAGCAGTGCATGCATTCTTCTAAAGTGCACATGAGACATTTTTCAGGCTGGACCATATCTTAGGCCATAGAGTAAGTCTCAATAGATTTAAAAAGTTATACAAAAATATTCTCTCTGACCACAATAGGATAAAGGTAGACATTAATAACAGATGTAAAACTGGAATTTTTTTTTAATTGTGGAAATTAAATAACACACTCTAGGTGACAAATGAATAAAAGACAAAATTGTAAAGAAAATTGGAAAATGCCTAGAAATAAATGAAAATGAAAACAAAATACATTAAACTTTATGAAATGTAAAAAATGTAGGGCTAAGGGAAAATTTATCTTTATCAATAGTTAGATTAAAAAACAAGTAAGATTTCAAATCAAAAACCTAACTTTACAACTTAAGGAACTAGAAAAGAAAAGCAAACTAAACCCAAATCTAGCAGAAGAATAAAATTATAAAAATTAGAGCAGACATAAATGAAATAGAAAAAAGAAAAACAACAGATTAAATCAATGAAACCTTAAGTTATTCTTTGAAAAGAAGAACAAAATCAACAAGCCTTTAACTAGATGAAACAGAAATGAAAAGAGAAGACTCAAACTAATACAATTAGAAATAAATTGGGGACATGAATACCTATCAATCATATAGAAATAAACAGGATTATAAGAGAGTACTATGAAAAATTATGTCACAAAAAATTGGATAACCTAAATCCAATAAAAAATGCCTAGGAGGACAACATTTTTCAGGGTAAATAATGATGAAATAGAAAATCTGAATATGCCTATAACTAGTAAGAAAATTGAAACCATAATAATAGTAATAATAATGAAAACTCTAAACAAAATCCCTGAATTTGATGGTTTTATGGGTGAATTATACCAAATATTTTAAGAACACCAATATTTCTTAGACATTTCAAAAAATGGAATAATGTAAAACACTTCCTATCTCATTCTATGAGGCCATTATTACCTGGATACCAAAGCCGGATAAAGACAAAACAGGAAATGAACAATGCAGATCAATAATGTTTATGAACAGGAGGGATGTGGTGACTCACACTTGCAATTTTAGCACTTTGGAAGGCCAAGGAAAGTGGATCACCTGAGGTCAGAAGTTCAAGACCAGCCTGGAAAACATGGTGTAACCCCACCTCTACTAAAAATACAAAAATTAGCCAGGCATCGTACCTCACGCCTGTAATCCCACCTACTGAAGAGGCTGAGGCAGGAGAATTACTTGAACCATGGAAGCAGAGGTTGCATTGAGCCAAGATTGCACCATTGCACTCTGGCCTGGGTGACAGAGTGACACTCTGTCTCAAGAAAAAATAATAATAATAATAATATTCTTTATAAACATTGATGCAAAAATCATCAAGATAATACTAGCAAACTGAATCCAGAAGCATATTAAAAGGATTATATACTGACCAAAATAATTTATTTCTGGAATGCAAAGATAGTTCAATACAGGAAAATTAATCAATACTACAATAACTGAATAAAGAAAATAATACACAATCACCTCAATTTTTACAGAAAGTGCATTTGAAAAAAATTCAACATCACTTCATGATAAAAAGACTAAATAAACTAAATAGAAAAAAGCTACCTCTACATAATAAAGACTATAGATTAAAAACCCACAGCAAATATTATAATCAATGGTAAAAGAATGAAATTATTTTTAATAAAATCAGAAACAAAGTAGAGATGCTCAATTTCACCACCTTTATTCAACATATTGTGGAAAGTTCTAGTCAGCACAATTAGGAAATAAACACAACCAAACAGGATAGAAAGAAAAAATTGTCTATCTTGACAGATGTTACAATATTATGTGTAGAAAACTTTAAAAAGTTCATAAAAATATGTGAGAACTAATGAATGAATTTTTAAAAGCAGGATACAAAGTAAGCACTCAAATTAATTTAATCTCTATGTACTAACAATGAACAATCTGAAAAAATATTTTAAAATTCGATTTGTAATTGCAGCAATACAAGTAAAATACCTAGGAATTAACCTAACTAAGGAGGTGAAAGACTTGTACAGTTAAAACTACAAAACATTGCCAAAAAATTTAAAATATATAAGTAAATAAAAAATGTTCTATGTTCATGGATTGAAAAGCTATATATATTATATATATTAGATTCAGGGAGTGTATATGCAGGTTTATTGCAAGGAGGTATTGCATGATGCTTAGGTTTAGGCTTCAATTTAACCCATAACCCAGATTGTAAACACAGTACCCTATAGGTAGTTTTTCAGTTCTTGCCCCTCTCCTTCTTCCCTTGTTGAGTCCCCAGGGCCTACTCTCTCTATCAATATGTCCATGTGTATTTCACGGTTAGCTCCCACTTATAAGTGAGAACATGCAGCATTTGGTTTTCTGTTTCTATATTAATTTGCTTAGGATAATGGCTTCTACATTTCAACAGGTGAATGGATAAATAAATATTGCCTGAAATGGACTATTTTTCAGCACAAAAGAAATAAACTACTGGTACATGCTGCAACATAGATTAACACTACAATTATTATGCTCAGTGAAATAAATCAGTTGCAAACAGTGCACATTGTCTAATTTATTTATATTGCATTCCTTAAAATGTCAAATGAGAAAGCTTATGGGTGGTTGCCTGGGCTGGAAGGAGAAGTCATAACTGACAGTAAATTCGTATGAGAAAACTTTTGTGAATGATGAAAATATTCTGAAACTCATTTTTGATGATGTTTGCATATACATACATTTATTAAAAATAAAAAAAAAAATCTTTCAAACAACCAACCCTCACATAAACTGACAAAATGAGAACTCATTCATTACCGAAAGGAAATTACCAAGTCATCTAAGAGGGATCTGCCTCTGTGACTCAAACATCTCCCTTTAGGCCCCATGTCCAATATTGGAGATCACATTTCAACATGAGATATGAACAAACATCTAAATTATATCAGTTGTTCAGGAGCATGTTATTTAATTTCTGTGTATTTGTGTAGTTTAAGCTTCATTATTGATTTATAGTTTTATTCCATTGCTGTCTGAGAAGACACTTGATAATAACTTTTATTTTTGTAAATTTGTTGACACTTGTTTTGTGGCCTAACATGTGTTTCTTTGTTGATTTCCTCTCTAGATGATCTGTCCAATGCTCAGAGTGGGGGCTTGAAGTCCCCGACTATTATTGCATTAAAGTAAATGTATCTTTCACTTTAATATTTGCTTTGCATAAATGTATGTTACATTGTTGGAAGCATATATATTTACCATTTTTATATATTCCTGATGAATTTATTGCTTAATTATTATATAATTACATTATTTGTCTCTTTTTATTGTTTTTGTCTTATGGTCTCTGTTATCTGATATAAGCATAGCTGTTCCTTCTCTCTTTGGGATTCCATTGTGTGGAATATCTTCCTTCAGCTCTTTACTTTCATTCTATATGTCTAAAAGGTAAAGTGAGTTTCTCATAGGTAGCTTTTAGTTGGGTCTTGTTTCTAAAATCCATTAAGCCAGTCTATATCTTTTAAGTAGAAATTTAATTTGTTTACATTCAAAATTTTTATTAATATCAATAACTTATTCCTATCCTTCAAAAATTATTTTCTGGTTGTTTTGCATATACTTTCTCTTTTTCTCTATTATCATTTGTCCTTACATTAATATATACATATCTGGCATAACAGTCACTTTTTCCAATTTTCTGTATTCTCTCTCAGGAGAAATAACTTTCTTGAATATTTACTTATGGTGTTGGTTGAGTAGGACACTTTGGTCTTAATTTTGGGTGCATGCAGTTGTGTAGTCTCCATATGATATCATCAGCGTTAAACTATGTGAATAATGTCTGTGATTTCCTCAGTGACTTAGGTTGTAGTGGTTAGTAAAGGTTATGGTAAAGGTTTACTGAGGATAGGTATGCCAGGTCGGCCAATCCTTGGGTCCCAGTCGTGGCAGTGGCAGGACAAGTGTGCCTGTCCTTGGGCCTCCAGTTGGCATACATGAATCCCGGTGGTAATGGGCCAAGACAGAAGAATCCTTGGGTCTCCAGGCAGCTTGTTTAGGTGCTGTCAGTGGTGGATCAGGTGAGTAGTGGATCCTTGCACCCCAGTGCACATGTTATGGGTGATGGCAGTAGCAGTAGCCGGAAATCCCTTGGACTCCCAAGTAGCGTATGTTGGTGTTAGCCGTGGGTGTGGTGGTGGGGGCAGTCCAGTCTCTAGGCCCCCAGAGGGCACATGAGGATGGGTACTAGTGGTGGTGATGGTGGTAGGGTAGATGATATCATACTGAGGCCCTTAGGAGGAGTACACAGATGCCAGCAGTGGTGCATAGCATAGAGTAATTACTGGTCTTCAGGTAGCTTGCTCAGGCATGACTGTGGTTGTGGCAGGTTGGTCAGGCCTGTCTTCCAGGCCTCTAATGATTTGCACAGTTGCAGACTGTGGTAGACAGGGCAGAGCAATCCCTAGGCTCCTGGGCAGCATGTTTCAGTGGAGATGGTAGTATCAGTGGCAGACAGGGAGATCCTGTCATCAGGACACATGTAAGTACCTGACAGCACTGCCTTTGCTGGGGGCTGGGTTTACTCTCAGTAGTAACCATCCCAAGCTGGTGGCTTTCAGGCTTTGTCCTATGGGGACATTTTGGCTTACTTTGTCCTATGACAGCCTTCCCAGGGTGCTACATGACCCATTTCCCAGTACATAGAACACCGTGTGTGAGGGTGCTGGGGAACCCACTGCATTGCTGGGTTCAACCAGTGTAGTGTCAATGCAGCCCTCGGGGTGGACAAATATGTGTCAATGGGCCTCCAGGGATATGGAGATGAAGAGGCTGTTGAGTCCCAGGTTAGAATTCAATCTGGTAAAGATTCAGCTCTGAAAATGGCTCCATGCTTCAGCATGCTTTGTGGGTCTTGGGGCATATGTGGGACACATTGTGAACTCTTTCTGTGGAGCAATGTCATAGACTCCAGGCAGCTCCCTATACTAGTCTCTGGGTCTGCAATGGTAAAGAGGCTCTCTTATGGCTAGAATCGCAGGAGTCTACAGTATTAATAGCAATGTGGACTGCTGAGAATCTATTAGTTACTCTTTCTCTGAAGTGAGGAGCCTCTCCATGCTCCCAGCTGATTCCGCCTGGGCCGTCTGCCTCACTTCACTTTCTTCCATGCCCTAGGTGTTTCCTGTCATTTATCTGCTGAATTCCAGTGTTCTCTCCTATATAGTGTAGTCATAGTGCGATTATCTACTCACCATTTTCATTCTTCTTGTGAGGGACATAGTGCCAATTCCTCTAATCAGCTATCTTAAAGCTCCCTCTCTTTCTGAAAATTTTAAAATGCCCTGAATTATTAACTGCTATTCAATTACTACAAGGATTTTTACATTCTTGCTGTATCAAAACATCAAAGAAAAAGTAATGACCTTGTAATCCCAGCTACTCAGGAGGTGAAGGCAAGAGAACCACCTGAACCAAGTAGGTGGAGGTTGCAGTGAGCCAAGATTG
>NW_012120376.1:2839469-2841661 GCF_000951035.1 Colobus angolensis palliatus | reverse complement strand
CCTCGGCCTCCCAAAGTGCTGGAATTACAGGCGTGAGCCACCACACCCGGCCCTGTCTTTCTTTTTTATAATTTTTAAAAAGTCTGTCCCAGGATTCATGAGTTATTTTCGGAATTGATCTCTTAAATTCTACTAATGCAGCTTCTAATTATTTGGTGACCACTAGGACAAAGAACACTGCTAAGTACTGTACAGATATTATCAGATGTAATTTTTGTAACAGAATTGTGAAGTAGATATGTATATTCCACCTTACAGGTTAGGAAACTGAGGATTAAAGGTTTAAGTGGTATTTTATGGCTTGCAAACTTGTAGGTGCCTTAGCCATGATTCAAACGCAGATATAATTCTGAAATTTATAAGCTTAATCACCATGCTATACTGTTTTTCCCTTTCACCTCTGTGATTCAGTTGTACAGTTAAACACTTTGAATGTTGATTCTACACTATGGTATATCACCTATGATCATGCATTTGGGTGGCTAAAACCTGCTATAGAAATTTATCTTCCATGAAAATGTTCATCATTATAAATGTTGGACTTTGTATTTTAGTTTGGTCCTCAGCCTTCTCCATCAGTCTTTTTACTGGCATTGCCTTTGAAAATGATTTTAGACATTATAGTCTTTAAATTTCCTCTTAAATTCTTTTGTAATTCTCAGTAGATCATGTTTATGCATAGTATCCTTTTTTTTTTTCCTCCTTTGATACCCCCAACACTTCATTCAAATCAATCCTTACTGCTCTTCCTCAAGTATTATAACATGCATATATGTATGCATCTGATGTCCTATCTTCTTTCTTCTGGGACTTTGCTCATTAGTCATCTACTCTCTGCCATTCTTTCTATTGCTGCTCATTCCTTTCCTTCAGTTTTTAAACATGGTTAGGTCTTTCCTATATTTAAATTTTCTGCTTTGTCCCCTTGCCCATCTCTACTGCTCACTCTCTTTTATACAAAGCAAAATGGGTCCTCCAGGTTTCCAAATAATTTATTCAAGCTTATCAGAGTCATGCAAAATATAAAAAGATTTGAAAACATGTTATATCACTCCTCTTACTTCCACTTCACAAGACAGCTCCTTCTTCAGTCTTCCCCATTGCAGCACAAGATAGCATCATCCATCCCACTGCTTAGACCAAAACTTCAGGTGACACCCTTGTTCAATTTGTATCCCTCTAGTTAGATAAATTCATTAGTTCTCCTGTTGGCATTACTATTAAAATAGATTATTAATCTAGTCACTTCTCATTATTTTCCTTGTTTTACTCCAAGACCAATTTATCATCTCTGACATATCCTAATTCAATGGTCTCCTCTCTAGCTTTCTTTGTTTTCCTATTTATACCCACAATAGTTTATAATCCACACAAGATGACATTTCCTTTTCTAAAGTATATATATCAGATTATCAGTCATTCTCTTGCTTAAATACTTTTAATAGCTTTTCATAGCAGTGGAATAAAACACAGACACCTATTAAATCCTACAAAAACAGAATAGAATATTGTATAGACCCAATAATGATAATATAATTATTATTATTAACTTGCCTACATTCCTAAATTCAACCGCTGCAATTTCCCCCATGTTAAGTTATCTGTGGCTACTGTGTCTTTCTTACTAATTTTTCAACAATTCAACCTTGGTCATTGCACTTGCATATTTCGTCTTCCCCATAGTCTCACTGCATAGATTCCCATGATTCTTCCATTCTCATCATTCACTCTTCATCACAAATGTTAGGCATTCAAAAGAGCCTCTTCTAATGATGCTAGTGGGCAGATTATTTACCATGTACCTATTAATTACAACTTCCTATTGCATTTCTTTGTTTTAAATTTTTAACAAATTCTCAATATTTGAAATTCTAATTTTATTATTTATTTACATTTGAACTGATATCTTGCCTCGCCAGAATATACCATACAGGAAAGAAGAAATTTTTTTTTTACAAATTGTTAAATAATTTAACATCTTAAACACAGTGGATTCTTATTTAGTAATTGTTGAATTAAAAATAAATGAATTTAATTATAATTATTCCTGTGTACCTATTGCTACAAAAATTAAATGAGATAACTACATGATAGAAGACTCGATGTATTTAATGTGTTTTTTGATTAAAAAATAAAGTGAGCAAGCTATTTCTATTTTGAGAATTCTATGATTTATTCATAATAAAATAGCA
>NW_012120376.1:2801383-2838484 GCF_000951035.1 Colobus angolensis palliatus | reverse complement strand
ACCTTGGCCTCCCAAAGTGCTGGAATTACAGGCATGAGCCACCATGCCCAGCTCAAATTTATATCTTTTAAATTGAACTCTCTCCCAAACCAGCAATTCTGTGTTTTCAATATCCCATTTACATCTTTATAAGGACAATATTAAGGTACTTCAAATTAAACCCATATACATCATAATGTGGTTCTTAAAAGCAGCATTAAAATTCTAACTCCTCTAAGTCCATATTTTCTTATCTGTAAAACAGGGATTATGACAGTATCTACATCTTAGGTAGGATTAACTAAAGGTTCAAAGACTAAACCATTTAAATTACTGAGTGGAAAATAAGCAGTATATAACTGTTTAGTTATTGACCATAAAGCGCCTTTACAGTTTTATTGATGATTAATTTACTATCACATTTTTATACATTGTGAAGATATTAAAAAAATTATGATATTTCAACAGCTTTAAAAAGTAGTATGTTTTTTGAGTAATCAAAGTGTAACTATGGATTTTTTTGATGGCTAGCTCTCATTTATTTACTAATATTTAACACTTATAATGTACCAAACACTATATTAGATATTAAGAATTCTAAATATTCGTGAAACTTAGTATCTTTTCTCTAAGTACTGAAATTGTGACATGACATTCAGGGAAGAAAATATTTATTTGCATTAGGAATTAATAGTGATTATATTGCAGACATATTCAAGGCACTGGATTTGAGTTCAAGCTTGATATATCTTTTATTAATACTTAATATCCAGTCTCAGTTTCCTTATTTGTAAAATAAGTTGTTTGACTATATCATCTATAATAACCATCCCATGAATAAATGTTATTTGCAAATAAATGGCCCATTAATTAGTGTAGTATACTTATCTAAAACAAGAAGGATTTGATGTCACTTACATCTACTTCCATTTATTTTTTAAAATTGTGAGAGGATATTTTCTGTGTGTGTTTGTGTGTGTGTGTTTTGTATTGGTATAAAGCTGCAGTAGAACAGATTATCTATCATGTCTTTTATTTTTATAATAGGCTAAAAAATATCAATATTCATTTCAGTGGAGAGACTATACTCATGCTGTCAACCCTTTCCCGGGTCAAAGTATTTACCTGTTGTGAATGTTACTGCTTTGCTATGTAGGATTATAATAAGATGTCAATCTGTGAGTTTCAACAGTACATGAAATCACTGTGGGGAATCTCCTCGATGAAAGAGCAGCCTTTGTTTAATATCTTTATTCCCTCAACAGAGCTGTAGGACTAATTGGCAAGTTGGATTACTCCCAAAAGCCAAACGTTTTTTAATATGACAGCAGGAGGTATTGGATAAATTATAAACTACATCTCTGAAATTTTCAAGTTGGTAGACAAGAGAACTCTGATAGCTATTAAACTTGAGTATCCATTCTCAATTACAATTCTAGTAACTAGAACAAATTCTTTGCAATTTTGAATCAATTATTCTCTGCTTGTAGAGTTGACAAAGCAAAAGATTTACTAATTAGTTTAAAATTTGTTAAGATAATAATTTGCAATTATTAGTGTTGGTTTTACTTGAAAAGGAGCTTCTACAAATTAATAAATTTAATTGTTTTAAACTATGACTTCTTGAAAATGTTCACACCGTTAATTGGTTATTAGATTTTTAAAAATGTGTTGATGATGTTTTTAAATGTTTTAAAAATATTTTTAGTATTTAGGTGTGGGGAAAATTCTGTAGCATGTACTGTCAAAGGCTTTACAGTAACCATTTCTCACCTTTAAAATCAAAATACAAAGTGCAAATATTTAAATTTTAAAATGCCAAAGACAATGTGATTCCCCAAATAGAAAATTCACATTTTTTCAGAATATCTTGGAAAATAAAAACAAACCAAGCAATATTATTTGCATTAAGCAGCAGTAGCTAACTAGGAAATGTAATGGAAAAAAACCATGCCATGGAACATTGTATCAACACCAACACCCCCCCAAAAATTACTCCAAATTAATATATAAATAAGTAATTAAAAATGTCTATGTGGTAAACGTAAGTAATAAACTTGTAAATGTGATATATTAACTCTTCCAAAATATATAGCTCTGGAAGATAAGACAACAGACAATCAAAACCAAGGGTATTTTGCCATTTTTTACGGATGCAATAAGAAAACTTTGTATCCGGCACAATATTGTCATTTGAGAAGTAACATCTGATAAGTGTTTATCATTAATTTATCCTAGAGACTTTCAAACCAGCTTCAAGAATAAAGCAACTAATCAATTAAGATTCATGAATTTTAATTCTTAAGTGTTCATACTGGTTAACAACATGTATCCTAGAGACAGGTTCATAGGCTGAAAAGACTTTGGATCGGAATGGCATATTTATGTACTGGCATAGTAATTCCTTGAGTAGACTAACTCTGGGAGATATATCAAGAGAATGTATAATATTTCCTATGCAACTAATTCCTTTTATTATTATGGAGTGTTCCTATTTATCTGGATTAAAGATTCTTGTCTTACAATTGGCGTTCCATAATATGATGTAAGGCTGCCAGCTTTTTTGGGTTCCTGCTTGCACGTATGTTGCTTTCATTCTGTGTAAATTTACAGAGTGTTGTTTTTGTAAGCTACATGAAATGGAGATACATTTTTATCTGATCTGACAATTTTAAATGTTTACTAAATATATTTTTATTTACTGTAATTAATAATATATCTTTGTTTAGATCTATTGTCTTACTATTCATTTTCTATATGTCTCATGCTTTTTATAATCTAGTATCTTTTCTGTCTTGATGACTTTTAGATTGTTCAAAATTATCATTGCTTTTTTTCCTCCTATAACTTGTCAGTTACACTTTCTTTTACCTGATTTTAGTGATTACACTAGAGGCTACCATATGTATCCCTTAGTCATTATGGGGTTAGGATCAATCATTATTTTTTGAACATTCTCAACTCAACAAAAATTTTGAACTTTTAAAGTAAATTCATATTTCCTGTGTTTTACATTATTTCATATATGTAAGCCTTCTCTCTCTAATGTGTGTGTGTGCATGTGTGTGTATTTCACACAATGAATTATTTTATTTTACACTATCAACATATATTAATCTTTGCCACATCTTTACTTTAGATACTGTTCTTTTCTCACTAACTACTTTAATCCTGGCTTACTGTTCTCAGGCCTAAAGAACTACTAGTAACTCTAGTTGTTCTCAGGTATAGACCTGTTGGGTGATATATTTTTGGTGACACAGTTGGTGATACAGTTTAGTCTTAAATGTCTATATTTTGCCTTAATATTTAAACAGACTTTTATGTTGATACGGAAAGATAAAGTTAGCTCCCCCTTTTCTTCTCCTGCACTTTATTGATGTCCCATTATCATATTTTGGCTTTCCTGCTGAGACACCAGTTCCACTGAAGTTAATTTGTTTTTCCATATGACTATTTTAAGATTCTTTTTGTCTTTGATTTTCAGCCATTGTTTAAAATTAACTCATGATTTAATTTTTAAAATTTCAGTAGCTTTTGGGATATGAGTGGTTTTTAGTTACATGGATATATTATATAGTGATAAATCCAGAGATTTTAGTGTACTGTCACTCAAATAGTGTATGTTGTACCTAATATATATTTTTATAGCCCACACCCCCCTCTCAACCACCTGCTTCTGAGTCTCCAAAGTCCATTAAATCACTGTATATGCCTTTGTATATTCATAGCTTAGCTCTCACTTATAAGTGAGAACATATGGTATTTGGTTTTCCACTTCTGAGTCACTTCATTTAGAATAATGACCTTGATCTCCATCCAAGTTACTGCAAAATAAATTATTTCATTTTTTTTTATGGCTGAGTAGTATTCCATGGTGTATATATACCATATTTTCTCTATCCACTCATTGGTTGATGGGCATTTAGTTTTATTTCATATCTTTGCAATGGTGAATTGGGCTGCAATAAAAATATATGTGCATGTGACTTTTAAATACAATGATTGATTTTCCTTTGGGACAAGAAAGTAGAAAGATTGCTCAATCAAACTGTAGATCTACTTTTAGTTCTTTAAGGAATCTCTGTGCTATTTTTCATAGAGGCTGTACAAATTTACTTTCCCAATTTTAAGCCACTTAACTGCACTGTGCTCGTTTTTTGTTTGTTCATTTTGTTTTAGAATGTATTCTACTTGGAGTTAACTTAGATTACTGAGGTCTATGATTGAAAACCTTTAATTTTTGGAAAATTTTCATTCATTATATTCTCAGAAAGTCCCTTTGTTCCCATTTTTGTTTCTCATTATGTAACTCATATAACAAGTGTATTAGACGTTTTATTGATTCTTATAATTCCTTTATACAGCATTTTTAAAAAATATTCTTTTATTTACATTTCAATTTCTATATGTTCTATTTATCTGCCTTTGAGTTCACTAATCAAGTATGCTGCTGTTCAATGAGTTTAGCAAGTGTTTAATTTTAGATATGATATTAAATGATTTTTAAGGAATCCAGTTATTTGTTGAAATTGTCAGTTCCTTCAATATTTTGAAAATATTTTCTCATTTAATATACTGATCATTGATTCTGACCTACTACATTATATTAATAAGCTCTATATTGTAAATTTGTACTTATTTATGAAAACCTTGATATTTTACAAGATATATGAAATAAAGAAAAATAAAATATTGTATGAAATTTCAATTTGCTTATGAAATAGATATTTTGGGAAATCTCAAAGACATCAACTATGTCACCAAGTGGCAGGGAAAATATTGGTCATATCTCAAGAATTTACTAATGTAACTTTTGATATAAAAAAAATTTATGGTAACCTTTAACTTCATAGCCTGAAAATTATGAAGAGTGATGAATCAAGGAGTTTGAGGAACTCTCAAAATTGAAATCTACATATGTGAGACCAGAAAATGAAATAACCTATTTAAACTAATGAATGTGATTACACGTGCAGCAATCTGATGCTAATGAGATGAGATTTTAAAATTATACTTAAAGCATGGATCTATTGAAAAACCCAAGGACCAATATAAAAATAATAAAAACAAATGCAACATGATAATATATTTATTGATTAAAATGACATCAAGGCAGCGTTGCATGATACCCTTCATGACAAACTTCATATTAAAATTACAATGGGAAGTGACATCAGCAAGATGGATGAATAGGACTTTCCAAGACTCTTGCCCTTATAGAAATATCAATTCACAACTATTCAAGCACAAAAGTACCTTTGCAAGAGCTGTGGAAACCAGATGAGAAATTACAGCTCCTGAGTGTAGTACAAAAATAATTTTTAAAAGATGCATGAAAGAGGGTGGGATGGACAGTTTTACGTTGCTTGCATTTTACCTGTTGCAACCCCATGCAACACAGTATGGAGTATCCTCCACAACGAAAAAGACTGTAACCTGAGCACTAGACTTTGTCTTGGACCCCAACACTGAGCTTACTGTAGTAAAATCTAACACCAAGCAGGTCCTCACAGCTCCAGGCCAGTATCTGAGGACAAAACCTTCAAGTCTGCTCCACTGCCATGCTGGCCCCCACAGTCTCAGGCATTAGGTCCATCCCAGCACCTGGCTGACCCTTACATCTCTAGACTCTATGCTAACAAACTGCAGACTCAGTTTCTGGACCTAATCCTTCACTAAGCTGGCCCCACACCCTTAGGCTCCAGGCCCATCACAGGGCTAGGACAACTCCAGAAGCCTAGCCCTAGCAAGCACCTGCAAACTCAGGGTCAAGGCCCACTCTACTACCAGACCAATGCCAGTGGTACTGGGCTCCAGACTGTCCTCAGCACTGAGTCAGACCCCTTGGTTCTAGGTTTCTGGCCTTCTCCAGGGCCAAGCCAATCTCCACAGTGCTAGTTGCCAGACTGGCATCCATGGACCCAGCCTATTTGCTAGCTCCTTGGCCCCAGATAGCAAGCCAGTATTTGAAGTTGCAAAGCCTAGAACTTCCCCTGGATCCAGCCTCTATACCTACCCCAGCACAGGGCCAGCCTCTTAGCCCCAGACTCCAGATTAGAACCCACAGCTTCCAGGTCCTCCCCAATATCAGATCAGCACCCACAGACTTCAGTTCCAGACTAGGACCTGCTGAACCAGGACCCAGTCCACTTCAGTGCCAGGCTAACTTCTGTGTTTTCAGGCACCACACCAGCACACTCAACCTCAAAATACAGGTTGGGCACCAAGAACTTATATTCCAGCCCCACCCCAGGCACTAGAGCAGCCCAGCATCAGGCTGATTCACATAGACCCAGCCTCCAGGCCAACCCTAGTGCTAGGTTGACACCTATGGATAGCAAGCTCTATGATGGCCACTGTGGCTTATAGCACCAAAGTGGACTAACAAATCTGACCTCTAGGGCAACCCCCGTGGACACAGACTTCAGGCACACTCCGTGTTAGGTTGACGCTTGCAGCCTCATGGTGGCTGACCCATGCAGAGTCAACCTGTAACTTCTGTGCCAGGTTGATCCATGCAGACCCAAGGGCTAGGACTGCTTCAGAAGACTCAGGGTCCAAGCTCATCCCCGTAAGCCTCAGTGCTTGGCTGGCCCCCACAGAGCCAGGCTCAAAGAACACCCTAGTAGATATAGCTGTTGAACTTGTAC
Organism: Colobus angolensis palliatus; assembly: GCF_000951035.1. NCBI lineage: Eukaryota > Metazoa > Chordata > Mammalia > Primates > Cercopithecidae > Colobus > Colobus angolensis. The sequence continues at coordinate 2,831,852 of NW_012120376.1, read as the reverse complement.
CCTGTGACTCAAGAACCCAGGCCAACCTCCACAGACACAGACTCCAGGCCCACTAATGCCAAGCCAGCCACCAGGATCCCACACTACTGGCCATCCCTCACAAACCTAGCCTCCAAACCATGACCTATGCCGTCAGCATTTAGGGCAGTGCCATAAATCCAAGCCCCAGGGAAGCCCCTGTTGGTTGAGGCACTAGATCAGCACTCGTGTCTCCAGGCTCTGGGCTCATCCCCATGGCATCAGGTTTCAGTGGATTCAAGGTCCAGGAGAAGATGGCACCAGGCCAGTCCCCATGGACATAAGCTCCAAGGCTTCCCCAACAGAAGACTTACCCCTGTGGATTCAGGCTCAAGGGCTGTTCTTATGCACCAAGCCTCAAGGCCCATCCTATAACCAGTCCAGTGACTACAGACTCAGGTTCAAGCTTCACCGCAGATCCATATTGTCCCTCATGCACCCAGGATTCAGGTTGACCTCTGTGGACACGAAACCCACGCCTGCCCTAACAGAGTCAATTTCATGCCCACTGCAGTAAACCCAGATTCTAGACCCAGCCCTACAGAAACAAATGCCAGCTCTATCCTCCTACTTACTCCAGGAGAGTGGCCTTAGGACTGCAATGGTAATCCCACATGCAGACCACACTTCACAAACTTCTAAGAATCTCTGGACAGACTGATTGTCGAAGCGCTATTTGAGATTACCATGTCAGAGGAACCAAAAGGAAAAAAGAGTGAAGAAAGCCTAGAGTAACTATGGTACACCATCAGGTAAACCAATATACATAATAAATATCTCAGAAGAAGAAGAGAAAAAGAAAGAAAAAGAAAGCTTACTTTAGGGAGGGGCCAAGATGGCCAAGTAGAAATAGCTCTGGTCTGCAGTTTCCACTGAGGCAAATGTAAATGGTGAGTGATTTCTGCATCTCCAACTGAGGTATGCAGATTTTCTCATTGGGACTGACTGGGCAGTTGGCATGACCCATGGAGATCAAGGACAATCAGGTTGGGGAGATGGCCCACCCGGCAGCTGTGTGGGGCAAAGGGACCTCCCTTCCCCAGCCAAGAGAAGTGGTGAGGGACTGTGCTACCCACCCAGGGTTCTACACTTTTCCCACAGCTATTTGCAATCTGTGGATCAAAAGATTCCCTCATGTGCCTACACCACCAGGGCCTTGGGTCTCAAGCACAAAACTGGGCAGACCCAAGGCAGCTGCACCAACTGGTAGCTGTAGGGATAAGTGCTAAGCTGAACTCCAGGGTGGCAGGAGAGCCATCCAAGCCCATGGAAAGTGGGATGAAGCCAGGGAGTCAAGCAATTCAGTGGGTCTCACCCCCACTGAAATCTGCAAGCTAAGGCCCACTGGCCTGGAATCCCCACTGGCCAGCACGACAGCCTGGAGTCTGCCTATGATGACTGAGTAGCCAGGGAGAAGGACAACCACCATGATTGCAGCTCTAGTTGGCAGTTTCCCTTGCCAGTGCTAGGGAGGCTGGGCAATTTGGGCTGGGTGGTATTCACCACAGTGCAGCACAGCGGCTGTGGCAGATTATGGCCAGACTTCTTCTTTGGTAGAACCTGGATTTATCCCTCATCACCAAATAGGGCCTCCATGCAGGAATTCCAGCAACTCTAACCAGGGCTTTCAGACAGAACTTTCACCTCCTTGGGACAGAGCACCTGGGGGAGGGGTGACCACAGTCTCAGGTTCAGCAGACTTAATCTTTCCTCATGCTGGCTCAGAAGAGTCCAGAGAGTCTGGACCAGGGGAATTTCCCCCAGCACAGTGCCCCAGCTCTTCCCTCTGATCTCGTGTCTCCAGACCTCCCATCAGGGGTAGCCAGACAATGCATATAGGGGTATTCCAGCTGGCATCAGGTTGGTGCCCCTCTGGGATGAAGCTTCCGTAGGAAGAAACAGACAGTAATTTTTGCTGTTCTGCAGCCTCCACTGGTGATACCTGGGTGAACAGGGCCTGAAGTGAACCCCCAGCAAACTGTAGCAGACCTGCAAGAAAAGGGCCTGACTATTAGAGGAGAAAGAAACAGAAAGCAATGACAACAACAACATCAACAACACCACCACCACAAAACCCCCAAAATTCCCATCTAAAGGTCAACAGCCTCAAAATCAAAGGTAGATAAATCTATGAAGATGAGGAAAAATCAATGCAAACATGCTGAAAATTCCAAAAACCAGAGTATTGTTTCTCCTCCAAATGATTGCAACACGTCTCCATCACAGGCACAGAACTGGGCTGAAACTGAGATGGATGAACTGACAGACATAGGCTTCAGGAAGTGGGTAATAAAGAACTTCACTGAGCTAAAGGACTATGTTCTAACCAAATGCAAAGAAGCTAAGAACCATGACTAAAGGTTACAGGAGATGTTAACTAGAATAACAAGTTTACAGAGGAACATAAATGACCTGACAGTGCTAAAAGCCAGAGCATAAAGACTTCATGACGCGAACACAAGTAAAAATAGCCAAATTGATCAAATAAAATAAAGAATATCAGAGCTTGAAGATCACCTTGGTGAAACAAGGCATGCAGACAAGGTTAGAGAAATAAATAATAAAAAGGAATTAAAAAAAAAAAAACAACTACAAGAACTATGTAAAAGGACCAAGCCTATGACTGATTAGAATACCTGAAAGATATGGAGAAAATGGAACCAAGTGGAAAACACACTTCAGGATATCAATAAGGAGAGCTTCCCAAACTTAGTAAGACAGACCAACATTCAATTTCAGGAAATTCAGAGAACCCGAATAATACACTCCACAAGAGGATCAACCCCAACACACAAAATCATCAGATTCTCAGAGGTTAAAATGAAGGAAAAAAAGTAAAGGGCAGGCAGAGAGAAAGACAAGGTTGCCTACAATAGGAAGCCCCTCAGACTAAGAGTGGACCTCTCAGCAGAAAGCCTATAAGCCAGGTAAAATTGGGGGTCAATATTCAACATTCCTTTTTTTTTTTTTTTTTTTTTGAGAGGGAGTCTTGCTCTGTCACCCAGGATGGAGTGCAGTGGCCAGATCTCAGCTCACTGCAAGCTCCGCCTCCCGGGTTTACACCATTCTCCTGCCTCAACCTCCCGAGTAGCTGGGACTACAGGCGCCCACCACCTCGCCGGCTAGATTTTTGTATTTTTTAGTAGAGACGGGGTTTCACCATGTTAGCCAGGATGGTCTTAATCTTCTGACTTCATGATCCGCCCATCTCGGCCTCCCAAAGTGCTGGGATTACAGGCTTGAGCCACCGCGCCCGGCCTCAACATTCTTAAACAGAAGAATTTCCAACCCAGAATTTCATATCCAGTCAAATTAAGCTTCATAAGCAGAGGAGAAAACAACATTTTTTAGACAATCAAATGTTGAGCGATTTTGTCACCATCAGGCCTGCCTTGCAAGAGCTCCTGAAGGAAGCACTAAACATGGAAAGAAAAAAACCTTTACCAGCCACTACAAAAAGACACTGAAGTGCATAGACCAATCACTATGAAGCAACTACATTAATAAGTCTGCAAAATTAGCCACCCAGAATCGTGACGACAATATCAAATTCAGACATAACAATATTAATCTTAAATGTAAATGGGCTAAATGACCAATGAAAAGACACAGAATGGCAAGCTGGATAAAAGGACAACACCCATTGGTGTGCTGTACTCAGGAGACACATCTCACGTGCAAACACATATAGGCTCAAAATAAGGGGAATGGAGGAAAATTTACCAAGCATAGAAAACATGGAGGGGGAAGGGCATCTGCCATTATTGAAGCTTGAATAGGCATTTTCCCCCTCACAGTGTAAACAAAGCCTCCAGGAAGTTAGAATTGGGCAGAGCCCACCTCAACCCCACAAAGCTGCTGTAGCCATACTGCCTCTCTAGATTCCTCCTCTCTCATCAGGGCATCTCTGAAAGATAGACAGCAGCCCCAGTCAGAGGCTTACAGATAAAACTCCCATCTCCCTGGGACAGAGCACCTGGGGGAAGGGGCGGCTGTGGGCGCAGCTTCAGAAGACTTAAAGGTCCCTGCCTGCTGGTTCTGAAGAGAGCAGCAGATCTCTCACCACAGCACTTGAGTTCTGCTAAAGGACAGATTGCCTTCTCAAGTGGGTTCCTGAACCCCATGCCTCCTGACTGAGAGATACCTCCCAGCATGGGTTGACAGACACCTCATACGGGAGAGCTCTGGCTGGCATCTGGCAGCTGCCCCTCTGGAATGAAGCTTCCCTAGGAAGAAACAGGCAGCAATCTTTGCTGTCCTGCAGCCTCTGCAGGTGATACTCAGGCAAACAGGGTCTGGAGTGGACTTCCAGCAAACTCCAGCAGACCTGCAGCAGAGGGACCTGACTGTTAGAAGGAAAACTGAAAAACAGAAAAGAACAGAATCAACATCAACAAAAAGGAAGTCCACAAAGAAACCCCATCCAAATGTCACCAACATCAAAGATAAATCCACAAAGATGAGAAAACCCAATGCAAAGAGGCTAAAAATTCCAAAAACCAGAATGCCTCTTCTCCTCCAAAAGATCACAGCTCCTCACCAGCAAGGGAACAAAACTGGATGGAGAATAAGTTTGATGAATTGACAGAAGTAGGCTTCAGAAGATGGGTAATACCAAACTCCTCTGAGCTAAAGGAGCATGTTCTAACCCAATGCAAGGAAGCTAGGAAACTTGAAAAAAGATTGGTGGAGTTGCTAACTGGAATAAACAGTTTAGAGAAGAACATAAAACAGCTGATGGAGCTGAAAAACACAACATGAGGACTTTGTGAAGCATACACAAGTATGAGTAGGTGAATGGATCAAGTGGAAGAAAGAATATCAGAGATTGAAGATCAACTTAATGAAATAAAGCATGAAGACAAGATTAGAGATAAAAGAATGAAAAGAAACAAACAAAGCCTCCAAGAAATATGGGACTATGTGAAAAGACCAAACCTACATTGTACCAAAAAGTGATGGGGAGAATGGAATCAAGGTGGAAAACACTCTTCAGGATATTATACAGAAGACCTTCCCCAACCTAGCAAGACAGGTCAACATTCAAATTCAGGAAATACAGAGACCACCACAAAGATACTCCTTGAGAAGAACAACCCCAAGACACATAATCATCAGATTCACCAAAGCTGAAATAAAGGAAAAAATGTTAAGTGCAGCCAGAGAGAAAGATTGGGTTACCCACAAAGGGAAGCCCATCAAACTCACAGTGGATCTCTCTGCAGAATCCTACAAGCAAGAAGCCAATGGAGGCTGATATTCAACATTCTTAAGGAACAGAATTTTCAACCCAGAAATTTTATATTCAGCCAAACTAAGCTTCATAAGTGAAGGAGAAATAAAATCCTCTACAGACAAGCAAATGCTGAGAGACTTGATTCACCACCAGGCCTGCCTTACAAGAGCTCCTGCAGTAAGCACTAAAGATGGAAATAAAAAAAGCCAGTAACTGCCACAGCAAAAAAAATACCAAATTGTAAACACCATCAACACTATGAAGAAATTGCATCAACTAACTGGCAAAACAACCAGCTAGCATCATAATGGCAGGATCAAATTCACACGTAACAATATTAACCTTAAATGTAAACTAGCTAAATGCCCCAATTAAAAAACACAGACTGGCAAATCAGATAAAGAGTCAAGACTCATTGGTGTGCTGTATTCAGGAGACACATGTCATGTGGAAGGACATACATAGGCTCAAAATAAAGGGATGGAGAAATATTTACCAAGCAAATAGAAAGTAAAAGAAAGCAGGAGTTGCAACCCTAGTCTCTGATAAAACAGACTTTAAACCAACAAAGATCAAAAAAGGCAAAGAAGGGCATTACATAATGGTAAAGGGATAAATGCAACAAGAAGAGCTAACTATCCTAAATGCATACACACCCAAAACAGGAGCAGCCAGATTCATAAAGCAAGTTCTTAGAGACCCACAAAGAGACTTACACTCCCTCACAATAATAGTGGGAGACTTTAACACTGACTGCACTGTGAATATTAGATCAATGAGACAGAAAATTAACATGTATATTCAGGATGTGAACTCAAGTCTGGACCAAGCAGATCTAACAGACATCTACAGAACTCTCCACCCCCAATCAAGAGAATATACATTCTTCTCAGCACCACATCACACTTACTCTAAAATTGACCACATAATTGGAAGTAAAACACTCCTCAGGAAATGGAAAAGAACAGAAATCAAAACAAACAGCTTTTCACACCACAGTGCAATCAAATTAGAACTCAGGATTAAGAAACACACTCAAAACTGCACAACTACATGGAAACTGAACAACCTGCTCCTAAATGACCACTGGGTAAATAATGAAATTAAGGCAAAAATAAATAAATTCTTTGAAACCAAGGAGAGCAAAGACACAATATACCAGAATCTCTGGAACACAGTTAAAGCAGCGTTTGGAGGAAAATTTATACCGCAAATGCCCACAGGACAAAGCAGGAAAGATCTAAAATTGACCCTCTAACATCACAATTAAAAGAACTAGAGAAGGAAGAGCAAACAAATTCAAAAGCTAGCAGAAGACAAGACATAACTAAGATCAGAGCATAACTGAAGGAGATAGAGACATGAAAAACCCTTCAAAACATTAATGAATCCAGGAGCTGATTTTTGAAAAGATCAACAAAATAGATAGAACAGTACCCAAAATAATAAAGAAGAAAAGAGAGAAGAATCAAATAAACACAATAAAAATAATAAAGGGGATATCACCATTGATGCCACAGAAATACAAACTACCATCAGAGAAGACTATAAACAACTCTACACAAATGTACTAGAAAATCTAGAAGAAATGGATAAATTCTTGAACATATACACCCTCCCAAGACTAAAGCAGGAAAAAGTCGATTCCTGAATAGACCAATAACAAGTTCTGAAATTGAGGCAGTAATCAATAGCTTACCAACCCAAAAAAGTCCAGGATCAGACAGATTCACAGCCGAATTCTACCAGAGGTACAAAGAGGAGCTGGTACGATTCCTTCTGAAACCATTCCAAACAACAGAAAAAGATGTACTCCTTCCTAACTCACTTTATGAGGTCAACATCATCCTGATACCAAAACCTGGCAGAGACAACAACAACAACAACAACAAAATTTCAGGCCAATATCCCTGCTATCAATGTGAACATTCTCAATAAAATACTGGCACATCAAAACTAATAAGACATCAAAAAGCTTATCCACCACTGTAAAATTAAACAAATTTACAAGAAAAAACCAACTTTATCAAAAAGTAGGTGAAGGATATGAACAGACACTTGTCAAAAGAAGACATTTATGCAGCCAACAATCAGATGAAAAAAGCTGATCATCACCGGTCATTAGAGAAATGCAAATCAAAGCCACAATGAGACACCATCTCATGCCAGTTAGAATGGCGATCATTAAAAAGTCAGGAAACAACAGATGGTGGAGAGGATGTGGAGAATTAGGAACACTTTTACACAATTGATGGGGGTGTAAATTAGTTCAGTCATTGTGGAAGACAGTGTGGCGGTTCCTTGAGGATCTAGTACCAGAAATACCATTTTACCCAGCAATCCCATTACTGGATGTATACCCAAAGGATTATAAATCATTCTACTATAAAGACACATGCATATGTGCTTATTGCAGCGCTGTTCAAAATAGCACAGACTTGGAAGTAACCCAAATTCTCATCAATGATAGACTGAATAAAGAAAATCTGGCACATATACTCCATGGAATACTACACTGCCACAAAAAAGGATGAATTCATGTCCTTTGCTGGGACATGGATGAAGCTGAAAACCATCATTCTCAGCAAACTAACACAAGAACAGAAAACCAAACAGTGCATGTTCTCACTCATAAGTGGGATTTGAACAATGAGAACACATGGACACAGGGAGGGGAATATCACACACCGGGGCCTGTCAGGGAGTGGGGAACTAGGGTAGGGATAGCATTGGGAGAAATACTTAATGTAGATGATGGGTTGATGGGTGCAGCAAATCACTACGGCACGTGTATACCTATGTAACAAACCTGCACATCCTGCACATGTTTCCCAGAACTTAACGTAAAATACAAAAAAAAAGAAAGAAAAAAGGAAAAGAAAGTGAAAAAAGACAGCCAATGTACTGAGAAATCAAACAACATACTTCTTAACAGTGCATATATATAAATCATACATATAAACCAAAATGTGTCTGAGCCAAGTCTCAATCAGCGTACAAGTTTATTTTGCCAAGGTTAAGGACATGCCCATGACAGCCTCAGGAGGTTCTGCCAACCTGTGCCAAAGGGGATAGGGCACATGGTTTGGTTTTATACAGTTTATGGAAACATAAAACATCAATTAATACGTGTAAGATGTACATTGGTTCAGTCTAGACAATCAGGACAACATGAAGTGGGGACTTCCAAGTCATAGGTGGATTCAAAAATTTTCCAGTTGGGAATTGGTTGAAAGAGTTTTCTTAAAGACCTGGAAACCACAGAAGAGAGGGTGTTGGTTAAGATAATGTTGTGGAGACCAATGTTCGTATGCAGATGAAGCCTCCAGGTAGCAGACTTCAGAGATAATAGATTGTGTATATTTCTTATCAGACTTATAAAGGTGCCAGACTCTTTATCTTATTCCAAGAGAGTTAATTGTCTCCTGGATCGGGGAAAGACCTTAAAAGGAAAAGCAATTCTCTACAGAATGTAGAGTTTTCCTCAAAAGAGACAGCTTTGCAGGGTGTTTTTAAAATAAGTAAATATATTTCAGTTTAAAATATTTTTATTTCCCTCAGAATCTGCTATTGATCATGTGATGCCATACTAGGGTCAGGCTGAAACTTGCTTTCTTAAGGCATTTTTCCTGCAAAAATGTCTTAAAATATCTGTTTTAATGTTAATGCTGGTCAACTGCGCCTGAGTTCCAAATAGAAGAGGACATAAAGGTGCATGTTTGACTTCCCCTTCCTATCATGACTTGAACTAGTTTTTCAGGTTAACTTTGCAATGTCCTTGGCAGAAAGAATGGGTCTATTCAGATGGTTGGGGGAGCTTATGATTTTATATTTTAGTTTACAATTCATTTGATAAGGGTCTAATATCCAGAACATATAAGGAATACTTACTTATAACTCTACAATACAGGATCAACATCCTAATTAGAAAATAGCTGTAATACTTAACAGACATTTCCCCAAAGAAGGTATACAGATGCGCAAAAGACAATAAAGAGATTTTCAACATTATTACTCATCAGGGAAATGCAAATCAAAACTCTAATGAGACAATATTTTATATCCTCTAGCATGGCAATAACAATAATAATACAGAAAATAACACATATTGGTAAGGATGTGGAGAATTTGGAAGTCTCATAGTTTCCTGGTGGGAATATACAATGGTTTAGCCTCTATGAAAAAAAGCCTGGTAGTTGCTCTAATAGTTAAACATAAAATAAACATATGACCCCAAACTGTCACTCCTAGGCCTACACCCCAAATAATTAAAAACAGGTACTCAAATACGTACATCTTCACACACGTCACAGAAGCACTTTTACAATAGTTGAAAGCTGGAAACAACTTAATTGTCTTTCAACAATGAATGACTAAGCAAATGTGGCATATACATAGAGTATTATTCAGCTTTAACGATAATGAAGTATTGATACCTATTTTAATGTGACTGAAACTAAAAACCTTATGCTAAGTGAACGAAGCCTGATACAAAGTTCATATAGAGACAGAAAGCTGATTGATAGTTGTCAGGGCCTGGAGAAAGGGGAATATGGAATAAGTGCTTAATATCGATGGGATTTTCTGGGGGGTATGATGAAAATGTTTTGGAACTAGATAGAGACAGTCGTTGTACAACATCATGATTTTACTAAAGCCACTTATTCATTTACTTGGAAATTGTTAATTTTATGTCAATTTTACCTCAATTATGAAAAATTAAATGGAATTTTAGAAATGATCCATACGTAACTCAGGAAACTTGGCAAATCAGTTTTGCTAAGAGTCAAAATGTTAAAGCACTAATAATGAGAAGAGGCTAGATCAGCCAAATAAAGAAAAGAAATCCTTAAGGACAAGAGCACAGCTGTCCGAAACCACCTAGCATTAGATATTATGGGGATCTAGATGTCCTCTCACAAAGATGGAAAAACCCCAAACTTCTGTTACTGCATTGTCTAACATATAAAGCGAAGATGTGAAGCATTGTAGTGGTGATGGTTCTATGAATACATTTTGGATTGAATTGTGTCTCCCGAAAATTTATATGTTGAAGTCCTAACTTCCAGTATCTCAAAATTTGACTGTATTTGGCAATTGGGTCTTCACAAAGAAAACTAACATTAAATGAGGTGATATGGATGGGCCCTACTCCAACATGACTGGTATCATTCATGTTTAGCATAGTCTATGGCTGCATTATTTGCAATGCATTGATTTGCATATGGTTTATAGGAATATTCTGGGAGCATGAGACAATATATTTCTAATTATAGTTTATAGTTATGTTATAAGCAATGTGACTTTTTATTACATAGTTTAATGCATTCTATATAGTCAACCTAATATATGTCATTGGAACCTCTGCATGTACAGATAATTGTATATGGAATATTTGTAGCTTCTGTAGGTGCATTCACTTCACTCAGATAAAACAGGTAAGAAGTAAAAATCATGCAATTTATCTGTTTCATATTCAAAAGCATAGTGGAAAAAATTTCTTTAGTGAGGCTGGAGGCACATAATTTTTAGAGAACGACTTATTTACTAGTATTATTTTATTTCAAGAGGAACAAATAGAGGAAATTTACATGTGGCGATTGAGATTACATGCAATTACCAAAATCTTCTAAAAACTATTTGATATTCAACTGATTTCATGATTTACTTCTATTTATAATAAATACTATATCAATAATTGTTTCTGATAGATATCCATAATGCAAAGTTATATAAAAGCTAATTCCACTTTTAATGTAGAAATGTATTTAAATTAATGTAAAGAAATAGTGTTTCATTGGAAGTTAATTTCACTAATGGATAAAAGTATTAAATTCAAGAAGGTATCTGAAATTTTAAGGAAGAAGGATTATGTTATGGTCAAAGTCATTTGCAGTTGTCTCTGTGAAGAATGAGAGTGATTAAACCACATAACACATAGTGATTTCTAAATCTCAAAGAAGCTAGAACAAAAAGTATTCTCCCATGTTTTACAGAATTTCTCAAATGAGTTATTCACTCTAATGGATGGTCATTCTGTTAATATGGAAGGCAAGCACAGCATTCTAGTCTACCTTGTTTCTGTGTATGCATGACAGGCCTTGTGAAGAATTTAGCCTGCCATTAAAAGAATGAAAGCCTTTGGAAATTACGAGCCATATTTGCTGCTGAGTATAATTTAAACTTCCAAGGTTTTTAAATAAAATTTCTTTCAATTAACAGTGCTTAATAATGTATTGCAGTTGGATAAAAATTGTAGCAAGGCAAGCCATAAATATAGTTAAGCTAATCTTTAACAATATTTCTTAGTATCAGTATAAGTAAATTTGTAGCTATGGGAGATGTAAATATAATGTTAGAACCCTCAGAAGTACTATCTGAATGTCATCTCAATGAGAGAGAACTTGTGATGTACATATAAATATACTTAAATTGTTTGTTTCAAGGAGAGAAAAGGAAATGGCTTTTATTATTTATTATTGCATTATTGTTTAGAGACAAGGTCTCCCTCTTTTACCCAACCTGGAATGCAGTGGTGCAATCAGAGCTCACTTCAACCTTGACCTCCTGAGGGCCAGTGATCTCCCCGCCTTAGTCTCCTGGGTAGCTGGGACTACACGTATGACACTACATTCAGCTAACTTTTGTTTACTTTTTTGTAGAGATGGGGGTCTTACTCTGTTGCTCAGGCTTGTCTTGAACTCCTGGCTTCAAGTCATCTTCCTGCCTAAGACTTCCAAACTATTGGGATTATAGGAGTGAGCCACCATGCCCAGCCCAAAACAGCTTTTATTTGATGTATGAGGCTTTTTCAAAGATTGGAAATAGAAAATACTTGGTTAAGTGCAAAATTTTGTAATAAAAGTAAACTAAATTAAAATTCAATCAAAGAAAGTCATGCCTAGAGGAAAATACATGATAGCAAAATTTGGACAAACACGATTATGCAGCCAAATTTTGATTGGGTCTCCAATAATATGTTAAAATAACAAAAACAGCAATAACATCAACAAATTAGCAAGCAAAAATACTGATCTGCTGTAGATGTAATTTAAGCATAAGAATATAAAATTCTAACACATTCTGTAAATCACTGTGGAGCTTAATTTTTCATTTCAAGGAAAAGGCTTCAAATCTAATTTGACACACCATCATGCTGTATCGCAGTAGTCCCCCTTATCTGTGATTTCAGCTTTCATGGTTTTAATTACCCATGGTTACTGTGGGCTGAAAACATTACATACAATAAGATATCTTGAGAGAGAGAGTACATTCACATTATTTTTATTACAATATATTGTTATAATAGTTCTAGTTTATTATTAACTATTTTTAAGCTCTTACTGTGCCTAATTTATCAATTAATTTTTATCAGAGGTGTGAGGTATATAAAAATCATTATATGTATATAGGTTTGGTACTATCTGCAGCTTTCGGCATCCAGGGGGGTCCTGGAATGTATCCCCTGTCAGATAAGCAGAGCTACTCTATCTATTTTATCACCTCAGGTTTCTCAAAGGAAATTTATTACCCTTAACCTCAAGTATTTTGCATGAATTTATATAACTGCACAAAGATTTTGTGTTCTCGACAAAGTTGTTAGCTTAATCAGAAAAAAAGATAGATAGGTGAGAGTGGTAGTTTACTTGTGAAAATACAAATGATGAATCACATGAAATCAGATTATATAATTTTTGAATTCAAAGAGCCCATAGAGGTCATTTTAAAATTCAGCCTCCTAATTTTATAGATGGAGAAGCTAGGAATAAAATCAGTCATAGAATACAATTCCTCATGTAACTTGTTCTTTTTACATACACTTTCTTTTATTGTTCCAGTGACCTAAATCAAGGCTTATTTCCCCCCAAGGACCATACTTCATTTTTTGATGCAGCCTAGCTTTATATAGGAAAATTTACATAAAATGATATGGTTCCTAATTCCCTAACTCTAAATGAAGTTGCCAGCATGAGCCACACTCTAATTCCATACCACAGAACATGATGAATAAATGACAAAATATCAATTAATAAACTGTAGCTAATTGTTTTAAATCCAAAATTTTTCACACTTTATTCAAGCAATCTAATCCTGAGAAAATAAAGACTTCTTTATAAATTTTCTGCAAAGTCATTATGACAGAATAAATTTGAGTAAGGGTGTTGTCCAAGGCTAAGAATATTATTCAAAAATATAAACAAAGAAGATAATAAGTTACTAAGCAGAGAGAGTATATGAGACATGGGTGTGGAAATAAATGTCAGGTTGTTGAGCCAACCTCGATAAGGTAAGATGATTTCAGGAGCTCCATAAGACAAACCAAAACACAAGCTTAAAGTGGCTACAGGATTACGATCAAAATGCAATTTGCTTGTACTGTAGGATTATATAACTACCTATTATCTTTCTTTCTAACTGATTTACCTCTGGGATAACCACTGCATACTCATCATATCTACGAATATCCAGCGTTCTGGTTCTTATGACAAAAAGCATTAGGCAGCATATGCTATTTTCTTATGTATCCATTTTATTTGACCTTTTACTGATGAGAAGAATTTTTCTATGTTGGAAGCAAAGATTCATGTTTTTACCTTCTCCTTTTTATCCCAAGTTTATTCAAATTCATGATCTTCTACTTGTTGAATTTGTAACAAGTTTGCGATAAAAACTATTTCTTAATCAATTAAAGCAGTCTTTATGCTGTTACAGGAGTCAAGAAAAAATAAAGCATAAACATGCCTTTGAATTATAAAGTATTATAATATTACATAGGTTTTGTATACAATTACACAACAATGAATGCCTCTTGGAATAGTATAATGAGTATGTGTGACACTGATGGAGAAGGAATATTTGCAGAATGAAAGAATATAAAGAGCATTTATGAAAGTTCAACATGACCTTTTTCTTGTTTTTTCTTATTAAAAATAAATTATGGAAGAGAAAGGAAGACAGGAAGAGATATCAGAAAGATGACACACAAGAGAAAGTAATAATGGCCAAATTATTACTGGAGAAAATGGCACAAACTCATGTATTTAAGTATAAATCAGTTTCTTATTTGCTCTCTTATTATAACTTTAGCAAGAAAGGGATTGAAAGGAGGAAAAGACCAGAAAGAAAGCAGTATCCCACCCATTTCACAAAACAAGAAGTTGGAAGGCAGGTCTCTCTCCAGTATTCTCCTTAGTAAATTTCTCTCAATCTGGAGGAGAAGTGAAAATTACTCTTTCCTTTCTGAAAGTCCCAGTCAGCAACATGAATTAATATTATTTCCAGTAATATAATTTTTCATGTGTAAAAAATTAAGTAGAATTCACAAGTACTGAAATACCTAAATCTTAAATGTATAGGTCAAATAGTTTGGACAAATGCATATGCCAGCGTAAGTCATATCCTGATCAACAAATGCTTCTGTCAACAAAGAAAGGTTATTGGTGATACTCCCCAAGCAGCCCTCTCCTCTCACCAAAGGAAACTATTTTTCTGACTCATATCAAAGTAGATGTGTGTGCATGTGTGTACGTATACATGTGTCCAGATTATTTTTCTGTACATAGTGTCTTGGAGATTCATTTATGATGTTTATGTGTCCATGGCTCATTGCTTTTCATTGCCAGATAGTATTTCATTTATTTTTTTAGAAGCTTCAATTTATTTATGCATGCTCCATTGGTAGATATTTGTGTTGTTGTTAGCTTGTTTCTGCTATGAGAAGAGACAGTATTAATCTTCTTGAATATGCTTGGAACATATGTTTTAATATTTCTTGGATTAATTTCTAGGACTGAATGGCTGTCTTATAAAGGATGTTTATGTCTAATTTGCAAAACTCTGCCTAAACTTTCTCCAGAGCCATTGCACATGTTACCTTACCTCCAGCTTTTTAGTTCTCCAGCTTTTTTCAGTTCTGGATGCTCCATAATCTCACCAAACAAATCTAGTGTTATTAGACATTTAAAAATACTTTTAGCCTTTCTACAGATTTTATAATACATCACATTGTGTTTTAATTTGCGCTTCCACGTAACTTTGCATAATATCTATTTGCACTTTTCACTCTATATAGTCTGAAAAGCTACAATAAATATTTCCCTAAGGCATAGTATTTTAATGGTGTTTTCTAAGGACAAGAAATTTTAAAATGAGATATAGCCTAACTTTAAATTGTTTGTTGTTTTGTTTAATGGTTAGTGTTTTGAACTGACTATATGGTGCTGATCTATTTCTGTGTTATCTACTTAGTTTTTTTAGTTCTGTTGATCTATTTTTTAATTTTTGCACCAATGCCACATAATCTGATTACTCTGTCATACAATAATTCTTGAAATAAGACAGTGTCAGGCCTCAGATATTGTGTTAGGTCATTTGCATTTACATATAGACTTTTAATATTCAGAATATACAAAATAACTCAAGAGTAAAAACCCCCAAACAATTCCATTAAAAAGTGGACAAAGGACATGAGTAAACATTTATCAAAAAAAAAAGGCATTCGAATGTTCAAGAATTACTTGAGAAAAATGCTCAACATCACTTATCATTAGAGAAATGGAAATCAAAACTGCAGTGAGATATCATCTTACCCCAGTTAGAACAGCTATTATGTAAAAGACAAGATAGATGCTGGTGAGAATGTGGGGAAAAGGGAACTCTTACATACATTAATTTTACACACATTAGACACCTAGAAGTACATTGTTATCATGTTTCCTTCAATGTTGGTATATATTTAAAGAAATCAAGATGAGAAAAAAACTGCATTATATTTACCTATGTGTTTATCATTTCTGGTAAATATTATTCTTTCAGTAAATCTTATTTTCTCTCTAGTATTATACCCTTTAATATGAACATTTTTTCAAAGTTTTTTTCTCTAGTTTTAAACTTGTTCATATTTTATCATAATGCATCTTTATTTTTCACTTTTTGAAAACTGATATTTTGGTTTCATGTAAAATTCTAGGTTGATGTCCCCCCGACCAGAAGCTAAGGGGTGTCATTGGCTGTTTTCTGACTTCCATTGTTTCTGATGAAAATTCAACAGTCATGTTTATTATTCCCCTCTTTACAGGGTTTATTTTTTCTCTTATTGGTGTTTTTTTTTGTTGTTTTTTTTTTTCTTTTCTCTCTCTCTTTTGCTTATTATAATTTGGGTCTGACCTGTAATTCCAGCACTTTGGGAGGCCGAGGCGGGCAGATCATGAGTTCAGGAGATCGAGACCATCCTGACTAACAGGGTGAAACCCCGTCTCTACTAAAAATACAAAAAAGTTAGCCAGGCGTGGTGGCAGGCGCCTGTTTTCCCAGCTACTCAGAAAGGTGAGGCAGGAGAATGGCGTGAACCTGGGAGGCGGAGCTTGCAGTGAGCCAAGATCTCACCACTGTACTCCAGCCTGGGCGACAGCGCGAGACTCCAGATCAAAAACAAACAAACAAAAAATTAATAATTTGGGTCTCATATGCCTCAGTGTGTATTATATATGTTTATGTTTGTTCAGCCTTGAGTTCAGTTACCTTGTCAGATCTGTGTGTTAACATTTCTAAGCAAGTTTGAAAACTTTGGAGTCATTCTTTCATTCAATATTTTTCTGTACCAATATTTTGCTTCTCTAATTTTCTTTCAGGACTTCAATTACAAAGTGTTAGACATGTTAATATAATCCCACGAGCCATTGAGACTCTGTTCATTTACTTTATTTTTCTTATTTCTTTACTTCTCTTTTTAAAAAAATTATTACATCTTTACGCTTTTGTTTGCAAATGTTCTATTTGATGGGCAATTAATCATTTCTCATGCATCTTTTAATCTTTTCTAAGTGTATCTAGTGGTATTTTTCTTTCAGATATTTTATTTTTTCCACTTATATTTTCCACTTGATATATTTTTAAACTTTTTATTTCTCTGTTAATATTATCCTTTTCTTTACTCATAATATTCTTTTTTCTGTTATATAAATAAACCTATTTACAATGCCTAATTTAAATTACTTATTAATTCTAACATCTGTGTCTCTTCTCATTCTGTCTCTGTGATTGTTTCTTTTTTCTTGTTGTAGATTTTTTTTTGCCTTTCTTTGTATACATTGCACACTGGTTTTATGCTTGGTATACTAGATACTCTTGTCAGTCAGTGTTCTCCAGAAAAATAGAACCACTAGGAGATTCTGTTTAAAACTGAAGGCTTGTGGGAACCACACATTGAACAAGACTATAGGAGCTATTTTTCCAATACATTGTGCTAACTTCACATATCTATGTTACACTTTGGTAATTCTCACAATACTTCAAACTTTTTTATTTCTGTTATGTCAATTATGGTTATCTGAGATCAGTGATCTTTGATGTTACTAATACCATTGTTTGGGAGTGAGTGTACCACTGTCATGTGACACAGTGAACTTAATGGATAAGTGTTGTTTGTGTGCTGACTTCTCCGTTGATCAACTCTTTCCCTATCTCTCTGCCTTTCATTGGGCCAACCTATTCCCTGAAAAATGACAATCTTAAAATTAGGTCAATTAATAACCCTACAATGATCTCTAAGTGTCCAAATGAAAGAAAAAGTTGCACATCTCTTACGTTAAATCAAAAGATAGAAATTATTAAGTGTAGTGAGGAAAGCATATCTAAAGCTGAGATTGGTCAAGAGCCTTTTGTGTCAAAGAGCTAGCCATGCTGTGGATACAAAAGGAAATTAAAAGTGCTACTCCAGAGAATGCACGAATAAGAAAGCAAAACAGCTTTATAGTTGGTATGGAGAAAGTTTTAGTGGTCTGGATAGATCAAACCAGCCACAGTATTCGCTTAAGCCAGAGCCTAATCCAGAGCAAAGCCTTCACTTCTTAAATTCTGTGACATCTCAGGGAGTTGAGGAGGCTGCAGAAGAAAAGTTTAAGCTAGTGTAGGTGGGTCATAGTTTTAAGAAGCCATCTCCATAATATGAAAGTGCAAGGTGAAACAGTAAGTGTGGATGTAGAATCTGCAGCAAGTTATCCAGAAGATATAGCTAATGATGGAGATGGCTTCACTTAATAACAGATTTTCCTTTTAGACAAAAGAACTTTCTGTTGGAAGAACATCCCATTTAGAACTTTCCTAAGTAGAGAGGAGAAGTCAATGTCTGGCTTTAAAATTTCAAAGGAAAGGTTGAATCTCTGATTAGGGCCTAATGCTGCTGGTGACTTTAAGTTGAAACCAATATTCATTTACCATCCTGAAAATCCTAGGGCTCCCAATAATTATCCTAAATCTACTCTGCCTGTGCTTTATGAATGGAACAACAAAGTCTGGACTACAGTACCGATGTTTATAACATGATTTACTGAATTTTTGAAGCCCTCTTTGAGAACTACTGCTCTGAAAAAAAGATTCCTATCACAATATTACTGTTCATTGACAATGTACTTGGCCATCCAAAAGCTCCGGTGGAGATGTGAAAGGTGATTAATGTTAACTTCATACCCACAAATACAACACTCATTCTCCATCCCATATGTCAAATAGTAATTTTGACCCTCAAGTCTTATTATTTAAGAAATACATTTTATAAAGTTAATGATATCACTGATAAATCTGGTCAAAGGGAATGGAAAACTTTCTGGGGAGAATATACTATTCTAAATACCATTCTAGAACATTTGTGATTCATGGGTGAAGGTCAAAATATCAGCATTAACATGAGTTTGGAGTAAGTTGATACAACACACATGAATGACTTTGAGGGGTTCATGACTTCAGTGGAGGAATTCACTGCAGATGTGGTGGAAATAGCAAGATGCATAGAATTAGAAGTGGAGCCTGAAGATGTGACTAAATTGCTGCCAGCTTGTGATAAAACTTCAATGAATCAGGAGTTGCTTTTAATGGATGAACAAATAAATTGATCTTTTGAGAAGAATTTACTTCTGATGAAGATGCTGTGGACATTGTTGAAATGATAAAGGATTTAAAATATTCCACAAACTTAGTAAATAAAGCAGTGGCAGGATATGAAAGATTAACTTCTATTTTAAGATAAGTTCTACTGCTTATAAAATGCTATCCAACAGCATAGAATGCTGCAGAGTAACCGTCTATGAAAAGAAGAGTTAACTGATGCAGGAAACTTCACTGTTGTCTTATATTTAAAAAAAAATATTCACAGCCATCCCCCCAGTCTTCTGCAACCACTATCCTGATCATTCAGCAACTATCAACATCAAGGCAGGATACTCCATCAGCAAACAGTTTACACTTACTGAAGACTCAAATGATCACTAGCATTTTTTATCAATAAAATTTTTAATAATTCAATTTTAAATAATTGAAATATATATTTTTTTCTCTTAAACATAATGCTATTGCACACTTCAGAATCTGGAATATAGTGTAAATATAACTTTTATATACTCTAGGAGACTAAACAATTTGTGTGTTTGACTTTACTGCACTATTTGCTTTACTATGGTGATATGGAATAGAAGCCACAATGTCTCTGAGATATGTTTCTGTTGTGTGTGTGTATGTGAGAAAATGTGGGTGATTAATGTATACATATATACATGTGTCACGAGAGTTAATTCTATACATACATATATATTATACACATATATAATTACATAAATATGGAATTAGCTCAGATGATTATGGAGAATAAGTGCCATAATCTGCTATCTGACAGCTGGACATCCAGGAAAGCCAGTGGTATAGTTCAGTCTCAGTCCAAAGGCCTAAACCTAGAGGACTCAATAACGTAAATTCCAGTTTGAGAGCATAGAGATGAGATGAGATGTCCCAGCTCAACAGTGAAGCTGAAGAAAAGGAGTCCTTCCTACTCTACCTTTCGTTCCATTCAAGCCCTCAGTGGATGTGATGAGGCCCAACTATGACGGTGAAGGCAATATACTAAGTTCACCAATTCAAATACTAATCTCATCCATAAACACCCTCACAGACACATGCAGAAACAATATTTAATGTGGCCACCCCTGTGACCCACTCAAATTGGCACATGAAATTAACTATCACAATGCTACATTGTTGAGATTCTGAATTCTCTTATCTTCCTTTAGAAAAGAAGGACTTTTGTTTTTGTGGCACATCTCCATGTTTTTGCCTCCTATAGTTGATCTGTCTTCTAGGCCCAATCACTAGTCTCTGTTTTCTCTGTTTTTCTGGACTCCTACTCTCTATTTGGTGTGTACTTTTCTATGCCACTCTGGAACGTCCCCACCTCCCCAGTAGAAAGCTAGTGTTTATTTGATGCAATGGTTGATACTGAGTGTCAACTTGATTCAATTGAAGGATGCAAAGTATTGTTCCTGGGTTTGTCTGTGAGGGTGTTGCCAAAAAAGACTAACATTTGAGTCAGTAGACTAGGGGAGACAGACCCACCCCCAATCTCTACAGGCAGAATAGAAAGCAGGCAGAGGAATGTGTAGAGATTAGATTGGCTTAGCACTCAAGTCTACCTTGTTCACTGGTGTTGAATGCTTCCTGTCCTCGAACATGGAACTCCAAGTTCCTTAGCTTTGAGACTCAGACTGACTTCCTTGATCCTTAGCTTGAAGCCTATTGTGGGAACTCGTGATCATGTGAGTTAATACTTCTTAATAAACTCTCATATCTATCTATCTATCTATCTATCTATCTATCTATCTATCTATCCATCTATCTATGGATATATTCTATTAATTCTGTCCCTCTAGACAGTCCTGACTAATACAGATTTTGGTACCAGGAGTATTACTAGAGGAACAGAATATTAAGGATGGAGTTCTTTTGCTGGTCTTGGGGTTTCTGTAGTTCGCCACGTAACATGATTAGACCCCAAAATACTAAGGACTCTATTCTAATAGTATGGAGAACACTGATAGCCCTTGGTAGGAACTGTTTAGGGAGTTCCACAAAATAAATGAATTTGACACCCCTGATTCACTGCTTATGAGAGGCAAGCAGTTTAGTGACTCTATACATAATACCTTTGACCATATGTGGAGCAACAAGGAACATAATAAAGTTGGTTGGTTGCTTCTGAGTTCACTGGGCAAAGTGATGAAAGAAAATGATGAACTCAGATATTCTGTCGACTTCAGAAGCAGATACTGAGCCTCAAATCTGCAAATATTGCTCTGAGTGAGCGTTTTATCTCCTGTAGAGAAAAAACTGAAATTGTGGAAAATCAGTGTCTGATATGTAGTACTCTGTTTCTCCCAAAGCCAGGATTCATGGGTTTAGAAATCAAGGGGTGGAAGTGGAAGTGACACCACTCCTTGTCACCCTTAGTAATCCGCTAACAAAATTTTTGCTTCCCATTCCCACAACACTAAGTTCTGCTGGACAAGAGGTCTTAGTTCAAGAGGGAGGAACGCTGCCACCAGGAGACATAACAATGATTCCATTAAACTGGTGGTCAAGACTGCCACCTAGACACTTTGGGCTCCTCCTACCTTTAAGTAAACAGGCTAAGAAGAGAGTTAAAGTGTTGACTGGGGTGATTGACCCAGACTATCAAGATGAAATTGACTACTCCACATTGTAGGTAAGGAAGAGTATGTGTGGCATACAGGAGATCTCTTGGGGCATATCTTAGTATTACCATCCCTTCTGATTAAGGTCAAAAAGAAACTGCAACAGCCCAATCCAGGAAGGACTATAAATGGCCCAGACACTTCAGGAATGAAGGTCTGGGTCACTCTACCAGGAAAAAAAACCATGACCTGCTGAGGTGCTTGCTGATGGCAAAGAGAATGCAGAGAAGAAGATAATCATTAATACTAGCTATGACCACATGACCAGTTTCAGAAGCAAAGACTGTAATTGTCATGAGTATTTCCTTCTTCTTTTGTTAAAAATCATGTTTGTGCCATATATACACTCGTATTAAGGAAATATCTTCATTTTATTTTTTCCTTTATCATGTGAGATAAGATTTATTGACTGCATATCAGCATTTAAGTGTTGTTAACTTCATGTAATAGCATTTGAATTGGGGATAGGTATGTTTCTGCTTGTACGAAGAACAGTTGTATCATGTTACAGATAATTATGGTCTTATTGTTTTTATGTGAAGATTATGTATGATCTCAGGAGATTTGTACGGGTCCAACTTGACAAAGAGTGGACTTTTGATGGTTAAGACTGAGTGTCAACTTGATTGGATTGAGGATGCAAAGTATTGATCCTGGGTGTATCTGTGAGGATGTTGCCAAAGGAGATTAACATTTGAGTCAGTGGACTGGGAGAGGCAGATCCACACTTATTCCGGGTGAGCACCATCTAATCAGCTGCCAGTGCAGCCAGAATAAAAAGCAGGCAGAGAAATGTAGAAAGATTAGACTGGATTAGTCTCCTAGCCTACATCTTTCTCCCATTCTGGATACTTTCTGTCCTCAAACGTGAGACTCCAAGTTCTTCAGCTTTGTAATTCGGACTGACTAGCTTGTTCCTCAGCTTGCAGATGGCCTATTGTGGGAACTTATGATCATTTGAGTTAATACTTCTTAATAAACTCCCATATATATATATGTATATATCTCCCATTAGTTCTGTCCTTATGGAGAACTCTGACTAAAACATTTGAGCATATCTAATCGTTACACTCAAAGACAACAGTTCTGTGTTGTTTGCTATCCAAGTCCTGAAAACAGTTGCTTTAAGTGTTTTCCAGTTGTATAGTTTTTTGTTGTTTGTTTTTATGGTTGGAGAATATGTTCAGTATTCATTAATTTTTCATGGATAAAATTATAAGTACCCTTTGTTACTTCAGCTAGACAAAAAATCCAGCACTGCAACTAGGAGGTAAAATTGGGTTTCAAACATTCAACCATGGCACTATTTGTGCAAATTTGTCATTTCATTAAACTTGATATAACATAGACCCACACAATATAATTCTTGAATTTTATGTGTCTTGTAATGTGGATAGTATATAATGCCAAAGAGAATATAATCAAGTTTCTCTCTCTTTAGCATTCTTGGTCTATACTCTATGTATCATTTGGTAGTTTTAATGTAAGTAAATGAGACCAGGTGACTATTTATCTGTTTTAAAACTGAAAAATCAGAGAATAAAATGACAGAAATATGTGTTATGGATATGGTGAAACCAAAACTAATATTTCCTTGTCATTATGAGTGCAATAAAATACTTTAAATACTAAAAAATCTACTGTTTTGGAACAGATGCTTGCCATTTTAAATATTAGCTATAGACTCTATTGTGTTCATTTTTATGTCATTTTCATAACAGCGTTAAATTTATAGCCATGTGACTTAGAATAGATGGTTGTAAAATATTATTTGTGACACCAAACTGCTTACCAGCACTGCCTTAAGAAAATTACATTCTTCTCCTCACTAAATTGAAATTCTACTTTCTTTTTCCATCACACTGTATTTGTTTGCACATATATGTTCAACTTACAGTTTCAAACATGAACTGTAAAATAAAGTGTATTTTTTTGAAAATATAAATTAGGAGTGTGCTCTCCCTTTGGAATGGGAAAACTTCTAATGAAATTATATTGTTCTGGAGAAAATAATATTCATATAATGCATTTTTATCTCATGGGTACATCACCATTTTAATCATGAAATTCAGTATTACATCACATTATAATATATGTAAACATATTTGTCTTCAATGCTCACATTTCAGATTTTGAGGAAGTTATAGAAACTTAATCATGCCATAATTCTATTGTTATATAATTACATCATTAATATTATGATAAGAATTTGATCGCAGCATTAGGGTAATAATAGTTATATAGTAGCTCATTTTTAAGCTAGCTTAGAACATATTTTGTTTTTGTGAGTGCCTTAAATATGCATTATTTTATTTCAGCATATTATTAATATTGAATTTTTTAAATAGATATTTATAATGCAAATGAGAAAAACAGCATGAAATTGTATACAATAAATTTCTTTTTTTCTTTGAACCCAACTTGTCAGCCCCCCATTTTATCTCCTTAAAAATTCTATCGTAGAAGTTAGCAGATATGTCACTTCAATTATCCAATACCAACTAGATATTTTTCAGTTGCTAAGAAACTAAAATAAAAGATCCTCCTGGATTTTTTCTGGATAAACTTCACTGGTTGACCTGTGTCTTCTTTTCCTTAATTATGTTTGGTAGAGAGGTTGAATATTTATTTTTATTATCTGGGGAAATAGGCAATACCATTGAAATGCTTAAACTTTCAATAACAAGCAATTATTACAAAAACTGAAATAATTAGAACAAAACTATGTGCTTAAAAGTCAAGATAACAAATCATTCCCAGAGTGGGTCCTAAAAGCCTCACAAAGAAGACTGAATTTGAGTTAAACTTTCTTAATATAAACTAGTTTTTAGTGAGTATTTACTGAGTGGTAGGTGCTAGGCTAATACTTTTGTGTGGGTATATTAAGTTCTATGAACAATCTGTGAGTAAACAGTCTATGGCATTTTCCCTTAATTTCCAAATAATGAAATTAAAAATTGATAACAATTTAACAAAGGTCATACAGCACACTTGCTGCTGAGTCAGAATTTATTATGTGATATAGGGTAAAAGTCTGCTTTGTTAACCACTGTGCTTTAAAGCAGAGTTAAAAATTGACTCTGTTGTGTGAGATAATCAATATTAATGTTGTAATATATGGCAGTGATTGGTAAAATTTTTCTTTAAAGAGCCAGACAGTAAATAATATTTTAAACTTTTTGAGCCATATAGTTTCTGTGGCAATGACTCATTTCTGTAGTTGTAGCACAAAAACAGACTTACACAATGCACAAACAAATGGACATGGTTGTACTCTAATAAAGCTTATTTACAAAACAGGCAATGGACCAGAAGTGGAATGTGCAGTACATAGGCTGCCAACCCCTGAAAATGGTCCCAGCTGATTATTATTTCATTCTTATGATGCTAGCAGTAAACAAACATTCTAATTTAAAACATACAATGGAGTTTCTTACACTCTGTATCACAGAAATACACACACACACACATATATATATATATTGAGATGGAGTCTCGCTTTGTTGCCAAGCTAGAGTATGGTGGTGCAAACGCGACTCACTGCAACCTCCACCTCCTCGGTGCAAGTGATTCTCCTACCCCAGCCTTCCACGTAGCTGGGACTACAGGCATGAGCCACCATACCCAGGTAACTTTTGTATTTTTAGTGGATAGGTGGTTTCACCATGTTGGCCAGGATGGTCTCTATCTCCTGACTTTGTGATCCACCCACTTCGTCCTCCCAAAGTGCTGGTATTACAGGGGTGAGCCACTGTGCCCAACCCACAGAAATAATTTCTACAACACAGCTAAAGATATAGATGCTGAAGGCATTGACACAGCACCTAATAATATATAATGTACCTGTATAACACATACAAAGTGTTTGATAAATAATTTAAAGAAAGCATTGAGAATCTACGTGAGTGTTTTCCTTGCCTCTTGTCACCGTTCCTTCATTCACCAAACATTTTTAGCATCATACAATGTATGAATCTTATAATATATCGGTGGTCATAGAGAAATGTCACAATTAGTTACCACTAATTAAATTGTTTGAAACATCTTAGCCTCTTCAAATTTTTAGTCAGCCTATTGGCTTAATTGTATGGTTAATTTAACTAAGCTGGGAAAAGGAAGAATCTAGGACTGCATTATAATGTTAATAGAATTAGCATCTATATCTAAGGTGGTCAAGTTGAATTAGGCAATGTGAACAAACAGCAATGGAATCACATGGTTGGGTTTCAAGTTTATATAGCTTTTTATACTAAGATGTTTGCTAAAAACTAAGCATTTGAGATAACTATTTCTTCTTATTTATTTATTCATTTATTTTGATACAGAGCCTCACTCTGTTGCTCAGACTGGAGTGCAGTGGCATGATCTCAGCTCACTGCAATCTCCGCCTCCTGGGTTCAAGCGATTCTCCTAGTCTCAGCCTCCCGAGTAGTTGGAATTACAGGCACCCACCACCATGCACAGTTACTTTTTGTATTTTTAGTAGAGACAGGATTTCAACATGTTGGCCAGGCTGGTTTTGAACTCCTGACCTTAAGGAATCCACCTGCTTTGGCCTCCCAAAGTGCCTAGTCGTTCTTCTCTTTTAATAATGAAGCAGTGCTGTTTGTCCAGGGAAATACCTGAGGTTCATTGTCTCATGCCAAGGAAACTGAAGATGTGAACACACAAGAAATGAGTTTAAGAGCAGTTGTTTAATAGATGAAAGAAAGAGAAAAGAGAATAGCTTTCACTCCTGCAGAGAGAGAGAGGAGCTCCTTAGAGGGACTTCCAGTCCACAGTGAAGTGCATGGAGTTTTATAGACTGGCTTGAAGAGGCAGTGTCTAATTTACATAGGGCTTAGTGGATTTGTTGGACCAGGTGTGCCATTTATATAATGCATGAAGAGGCTGACATTATTATGCAAATGTCGTCTTTACCTGGCTGGTGTCATGTTCCCTGCACATGTGGCAACAAAAGGGAAGAGGGGACCTCCATGTTGAATATACCTGGCTTCCAGGTGTCTCTTTTCTATTGGCACCATTGCCAACCTTCATCTGTGAAAGCTTCCAGCTTGCTTATCTATGCTTGCAGCTTGATTTTTTTAGGCTGCTTTTTGTTAGAAAATAAATGACTTTAAGGCTGCTTTCATTAAAAGTAAAACCTTACAGAAGACTTTCTTACCCTCACTATCTGCCTAAACAATTTCTTTTTAACTCCTACATCATTCCCCCCATCAGGAGTGGTAACTCTGACTGCTGTTAGAGGTGTTGAATGATGACTCTTTCTGGCTACTTCCCACTGAAAAGGGTTGTTGTGTGGAAACGGTGGCTGGGGTTCCTTCTGGGGCCTATCTAAGAGTCCATGGAAGAAAGGCATGTCTATCCATGATTCTTTCTGCAGCACCATTTGGAGTTTGATTGCTTCCATGCAACAAGAGATACGTTTTAGTTTAAATATCAGTATTAAGATTACTACTATTATTGGGGTTACTATAGGCCACAACCACGACAGTAGAGTTTGATACGCATCAGCCATTTCAATGGGCTTTAATACGGTTTACCTCCACCAGATGTTGCTGAACTTTACCAGAAGTGTTGATATAAAAGTAATATTTTTCTTTGAGAAAAACATATAATCCCCCTTGACTTGCCATTCAGGGATAATTTCAGGTATGGGCCATCTTTTGTAATTTGTGATATATTGGGAGAAATACGTTATTGGGTGGCTAGAGTAACTCTAGTGTTACCCTTGGCTAAATCTCTCCTGCAATTATTAATAATTCCATAACTTTCACATACCATCTACCACATGCTTAAACTTTCTGACTTGTCTTAAACATCCCTCTTTTTAAACAACCAATTATCTCTTTAGGACAGGTGTTTGCCATACAGGATCCTATCTTATATAAAATCTCTTTTCTTTATAACCTTCTTTGCATAGCTAGGGTGTGACATATTACCAAACCTGATAAAATGTTCTAGCAGACTCAGGGATAGTAAAACTTTCATGCTATTTTTTGTTGGTAACTATTATCCCTGCTAAAAGGATAATAATTAAGCAAAATATTACAGCAATGGAAACCCTCTGTCTGGTATTCCAGTTAGAAGGTGTTATTATGTATAACCATAATGCAAATAGTAGAGTGTGTATAGCAATTCCCACAAGTGTGGTGTAGTAGAAAATTTCCACCTAAAATTTTACTCGCCAAGATATAACATTTCCCTTTGGGGGTGTCTAAAAGTTACAAATGCAATCCAATAAATAATTAAAATCTCCCTGCAAGTGTGCATCAAAAAGAAGCTCTAACATCTGGTGACAAATCTCGAGAGGAAAGGTAGAAATAACTGAAAGTATCTGGTAAGGCAGAGGTGGGACTGAGTAGGATAAGTACCCCTTACTAATTTACTTATCTTTTATGATTTGCAGCTTAAATCTCCCATTTCTTCACATTGATATTCAGGACATTCCTCTGGGCTGTCAAGGGTTGCTCTCTCAGCTTTTCAGGCTTTGACTAAAGTGTGACGCATCCACAAGTTGATACCTAAACTTTTACTGCTGAGGGGATTGAAAGGCAAATAGCATAAGGCCCGTCCCAGTTTGGGTTTAGGGAGGGAAAGAGAGAAGGGAGAGCTTTTACCAATATCAAACATCCTGGGATAAATAAATGCCATCCTATTTCTTGGGGTTTGGCTTTTGCTAGTTGAGTAAATTCCTTTGAAAATGACCGAAGAGGTTATATGCTTAACCAATTCAGAAGTATCTTGGTCTAAAAAAATCATTGGTAAGGAAAGGTTATCCATACAGTATCTCCAAAGGGCTCAGACCTAACATTAAAGGGGTATTTCTAACATGAAGTAAGAGCATGGAAAGAAGAGTGAACCAAGGAAGGTGAATTTCTTGGAACAATTTGCTGAGATGTCTTTTGATAATATCATTGGTCCTCTCCAACTTTTCTGAGGACTGGGGTCTCCAATCACAGTGGAGATGATATTATATGCCTAGTGCCTTTGAGACCCTTTTGGTCACTGCTGACTTAAATAAGAGGCAATTGTCACTTTGGAGATACATAAGCAGACCAAAATGGGAAGTAATTTTAGTAATTAACACTTTTATTACCTAAGAGGCCTTTTCTCTATGGCATGGAATATCATACAGAAAAGTTATTGAAAGTATCTACCCATTCCCAAAGGCATTGGATGCCCTTTGTCTTTGGCATTTGCGTGAAGTCTATCTGCCAGTCCTCCCCTAAATAATTTTTTGTCCTCTCAGTCTGAGGAGGAAGGAGCTATTTCTTGAGGGGATTATTTTTAAGAGAGATTTCACAAGCATTAACAACCTGTTAGACTGTTCTTCATAAATTCTCTCCTGAAAACAATCTCTGGGAACACTGATAAACTTTATCCTTTCCCAAGTGAAAAGCCTGGTGAAGGATTTTAAGGACTTTCTATTGGCTGGAAACTGTTAAGTGGAATTTGCCATTCTCTGACTGTAGCCATCCTGAGGGCTTGATATTGTACCCTGGAAGTGGCCTGTTCTATTTCTGTAAGGGCATTCTGAGGCTTAATTTCTCTTATGGAGCCTTCCCAGATTAGAGGGGCTTCAAGTGTTTTGATGCCCTGAGGCTTTTTTGCTGCTGACTTGGCTGCCTGATTAGCTAACTTGTTTCCTTTGGCTATTTCATGTTTACTTCTTATGTTCCTTACAATGCATCAGTGCTACCTTCCATGGAGGGAAATCTGAGGACAATAATCTGTTAATTTCCTGATGGTAATTTATAGGGGATCCATTAATGGTAAGAAGGTGTCTTTTCTTCCAAATGGCAGCATGAGCATGGAGAACTAAGAAAGTATACTTGCAGTCAGTGTAAATGTTAGCTACCGTTTCCTTACTTAATTCAAGTGCTCTTATAAGAGCTATCAGTTCAACTAATTGAGCACTTGTACCTGGAGAGACAGACACACTTTCAATGGTGTTATTTAGAGTGACTACTGCATATTTTGCCATATGGACTCCCTGATTTATGAGAGAGCTCTCATCTGTGAAGAGGGTCCAGTCTGGATTTTCTGGGGGAGTTTCCTTGAGATCAACTCTAGATGCATAGGTTTGCATTGTAACTTGTCCACAACCATGGTCAGATTCCCCTGTTTCCTCAGGGAGAAAAGTGGATGAGTTTAGGTGAGAACAAGTTTTTAACTGCATGATGGAACCCTCTAACAGCAGAGCCTAATGTTTAAGGAGCTGGCTGTCTGTTAGCCAAAGGCTTCCCTTGGAGTACAGTAATCCTGCCACATTATATGGCGTGTAAACAAGTTACTTCCCAAGGTTAACTTGGCAGCTTCTGGGCCCAGTAGGGCCACTATGGTGATGACTTGGAAGCATGTGTAAATAGTAGGTTCCCCCAACTGCAACTAAGGAGTTGAGAAAAATATTAGATTAGAGTTTTTCCTGAGATGCCCTTCACAGTCGTGCCATAGGAAGAGTGGAAGCCTGGATTAGAGAAAATAATGGAGAGACTGGCTCTAGTGTCCAGAAGGGGATTTACTTTTTTTCCTTCAATTTATAGAATCACCCAAGAGTCTTGTGCTGTGATGGCAGTTTGAGCCACTGGAGTCAGAGGTTTGAGCCCTGGGACCTGTTAGTCTGTTGGTCCTGTTGGACCATCTGTGAGACTTGTTCTGAACCTGGTAGCCTCCATCTCTGGGAGCAGTTGGATGTCCA
>NW_012120376.1:2784330-2800761 GCF_000951035.1 Colobus angolensis palliatus | reverse complement strand
CCAGTAGTGGGATGGCTGGGTCATATGGTACATCTAGTTCTAGATCCTTGAGGAATCGCCATACTGTTTTCCATAATGGTTGAACTAGTTTACAATCGGTTGGGCACTCCTTTTTAAAGTGCCCTGATTTGCCACATCAATAGCAACTAGTGGATGCACCTTGGGAATCCTGGACTTTCCACACCTGCAAAGCAGCTACTAGACCCTCTGTCCTTCTCTTGTGTTTTCTCTCTTTCTCCTGGGTCGTTTTCTGGTCCCTATTATAAAAGACCAAAGTGGCTACCTTCAGGAGGTTCTCCAAGGTGCCTATCTGATCCTATAGCCTGCTTCAATAGTTTTCTTCTAATATCAGGAGCTGTGTGTGTAAAAAACTTGTCCTTTAAGATGAGCCATCCCTCAACTGAATCAGGGGATAAGGAGGTGTGTTTTATTAGTACCTCGCTCAGTCTTTCCATAAAAACTGTGGCATTCTCATCTGGCTTTTGGTCTATTATGGACGGTTTAGAGGTTTGGTCCTAATTTTTTGTGGGCCCTCCGATATTCACATTAAACAGTTTTTCCTTTTCAATTCATTTGCAGAGCTATTGGGATTCCATCAAAGTTGTCAAGAGGAACTGCTTTGCTTCCTATTGGGAATAGTGTTTCCATTCCTTCTTCACCTGCCCTATCTCCTTTTTTCCTTTTCAGTCTACTATAGAAGACATGTTGCTTGTTTCTGAATTTCTCTTCTGCCTATACAGCTGCTTGTTTTTCAGCTGAGGTGAGGGTTTGGTTTAGGAGCAGAATAACATCCCTCCATATGAGGTTAAACACCTGCGTTAAATTTTAGAAAGCTTCTATGTACCCAGCGGGGTCATCAAAAAATTGTCCTAAGTCTCCCTTTATTTGCATAAATTCTATAATAAGAAGGGAACCTGAGGGAGTCCCAACTAAGGGTGATCCTCAGATGGTTCCCTTAGAAGTTACTTCGTTAATTTTGGGGAATCGTTCTCTATAGGCCTGCCTGATATGACTGCTAAAAAAGCTGAGTTGATTTTGCAGTGCGTCAAAGGTCTAGTAAGAATGCCATCCCCTTTATGCAAAAGCAAATGAGCCACCTTTTCTTCAAAGTCTTGGAGTAAAAGGAGGCCCCCTGCTTCAGAATGCAGTCCAGAGGAATGCAGGCCAAAGATGGTTTATTACCCATCTATAAAGAGAAGTGGAAAAAAAAAAAAGCATCTTTTTAGTCTCCTTCCTTTTGTTATAACCCAGGTCCTGATACCTTGTTAAATGTGCCACACATGGTTTTGGGTATGACCCCCCACCAGCTATGGAATTGGGAGAACTAAGTAATGTGTTTAGTCACACATACCTATGCAGCCCTAGTTCTCCACTTGTGATTCCCCTTTGACTTCCTTCACTTTGCTGGGGTCAGTCCAGCCTTCAGATAACACCAGGGGATAGCACTGACCAGAAATTTTAAGCTACTTCAGAATCTCTTCTAGCCCCCTACAACAGCTGTGTCCTCTGTGAAAGGAAACTAGTTTGAAGCATGGTCAACATGCCCAGTAACCCATGAGTACTGGAGGATTCTCTGTATTCTCCCTAGCAAGCCTCTTCCTTCCTTGAGTTTTGTAAGGATGGCAGCCATGCTAATCATTTTTAGAATGGTTGGCAGAAGCACAGCATTCGGTTTGATTTGATTTTAAAATGGAAGCCGAGAGCCTCAAAATGAAAGGACAGAGTTGAGGTCTGCTTCTATACTCACCATTCTGATGAATTTACCTTCCAATCCTGAGTAAGGTCCCACAGTGAAGCAGTGTTGTTTGTCCGGGGAAACACCCAAGGCTCATTATCTCACACTAAGGAGACGTGGACACACAAGAAATGAGTTTAAGAGTGGAGGTTTAATAGGTGAAAGAAAGAGAAAAGAAAATAACTTTCTCTCTTGCAGAGAGAGAGGGTTGCTCAAGTGGGATGTTTCATCTATGGCAGAGTGCAAGGGGATTTATAGACTGGCTTGAGGAGGCAGTGTCTGATTTAAACAGGGTGCAGTGGATTGGTTGGACCAGGTGTGCCATTTACTTAGTGAATGAAGAGGCGGGTCATCCCACCATCATCTTTTCTGCAAATACAGTCTTTATCTGGCTCAATGTTGTCTGCATATGTTGAGATAAAGAAAAGGAAAGAGGAAACTTCCGTGTTGAATATACCTGGCTTTCAGGTATCCCTTTCCTATTGGCATTACTGCCAGCATTCACGTATGCAAGCTTCCAGTTTGCTTATCTATGCTTGCAGCTAGATGTTTTAGGTGGTTTTTTGATAGACAAGAAATGACTTTGGAGCTGCTTTCATTGAAATGAAAACCTTACTGAGGACTTCCTTACCCTCAGTATCTGCCTAAATAATTTCTTTTTATCTTCTATATCAATGAAATATGGATATTCTCAACAGTGTTTTCGTTTTGTTTTGTTTTTGTATTTTGTTAAGATTATCAAGTTCAATTGGGAATGCCTTTTCCTTAGGGATTTAGAATAACAAATAAGAATCTTGTGAAAACAATTCTATCATATAGAATATTGATGTGACAGTAAAGGAAATCTTATAATTTAGTATTAGTATTAATGCTCAGGGTTTTAATATACTGGGACTATAAAGTAACACTCTGGAAACAAACATTTAGATTGTGTTGTCTCCTAAACTACTTTGTGCCTTGGTCAGTCTTGACTCAAAAATAAGGACTGAAACTATTTGTATTTGTTTTCATGGGTTGCTGTAAAAAAAAAAAAAAAAAAAAAGCATCACAAAGTAGGTGAATTATACAATAAAAAGTGATTGGCTCAGAGTTCTAGAATCTAGACGTTCCAGATGAAAGTATTAGCAATAATGGTTGCTTCTTTCTTAAGGCTGTGGGAAAACAAGCAAACAAACAAACAAATAAAAGCAACTTTTTTCCATGCCTCTTTTCTACCTTCTGGTGGTTTGCTGGCAATCAGAGAGCCCCTTGGCTTGCAGAAGAATCATCTAGTCTGTGCCTTCCTTTTTCACATAGTGTTCTTCATGTATGTGTGTTTTCATTTGTTTTCTTTTTATAAGGGCACCTGTCATATTGGATTAGGGGCTCACCCTGCTCCAATATGACCACATATTTTCTAAGTGCAACTGCATTGACCCTATTTTCAAATAAGCTCAGATTGTGTAATATTGAGGATTAGAACTTCAGCATATGAAGTTTGGGGGAATACAGTTTATCCCATGATAGGATGCACAATAATCATGATGGAGTTTTAAGTCAATAATACTGGTTTAGTTCTGCTGATAGGAAAGATTCAGTTCTATGGGAGAGATTCTGGTCTATCTTTTGTTATCAAGTAAATGTTGGGTGTGTCCTTGTTGTTCTCCAATGTGTATTAATACTAATGTTAAATATAACACCATAGAAATATTTTAAACTTTCTATTTAATATCAATTATTAAAAACTCCTTAAATAACAGTCAATCCAAGATATCTGAAACTATTCCAAAAGTTATGTGTCATTCTTTCACATATAATTTACTATTGCAGTTAGAATAAAAATCTGAGGTCTATGATATAATCACAGGTAATGACTTATAAGCTAGAGAAAATTAGTTAGATTATACATTTATTTTTATCAGTAAGAATTTAATAAAAGCCATTTTCCCAGTGGTATTTATATACTATGATTATTGAAAGCATTATTATATGTGTAAGCTTTAACCTGCATTTCTAGTACTTTAAAAACCCCTTCATATAAAATGTTTTAAACCATTTTATTGATTCAACACTAATAGTAGCACCTCAGTTTAAAAAAAAATCTTGTATTTTATGAATTAAAAACTACAGAAATTTAGTCTTTAACTTTTCAGTAAGTGCCATATAAACTCAAAGCAGTCATCACAGATTTTAATTATTATACTCTACATGTGTTATATTGTAATTTGTGTAACATTTAGCTGTGAAAATAGACCAACACATTTTTTGTGTGTCAATGATCTAGTAGTACATTTTCTCAATATTTAAAGAGGTGATGATCACAGGAATATAAATTAATTAACCTTGTCAAATCTTTTACACCATATAATCTGATGGCATTAAAGAAAAACATATTTTTTTAAAAAAAGCAGTATTGGTTTTTTCCTATACTAAATTAAAATCTGGCACATACCTTCCATAACAATGGTACTTCCTTCAAAACTAAGAAATTAATATTAGTTTGATAGTATTAACATAGACTTTATTCAGGTTTCAACATTTTCCACTAATGTTCTTTATCTGTTGTTCCAGGAGGCATTTTAAAAACTATATCTTCACTTCTTTTTGCATCTTCTCCAAACTGTAATAGTTTTTCAGTCTTTGCTTGTATTTCATAACATTTTTAAAGATTAATATTAAAAAATGTTGTAGAATTCCCCTCAATTTAGGTTTGTCTAGTATTTCCACATGATTGGAATAAGTGTACTGATTTTAGGGGGAAATAGCATAGAAGAAAAGTTCTTTTGTCATCACATCATATCTGGGTACATGATATCAGCATGAGTTATTCATAACCTTAAAGTTGATCACTTACTTAAGGTAATGTGCCAGTTTACTTCAATGAAAAGTTACTGTTTTATTTTTCATGCTTGTTAGAAACAAATGCTTGTTCCTTGGTGCTGAAAAGAAGAACAAGCTCTCAAAGAATTTAATTCTCTCAGCAAGGCAATTTTTACTTCTATGTAAGGGTGTGACTCCTGCATGGAGCAATGGCCAGAGCACACCTGAACAAGGGAGGGGAAGGGGTTCTTATTCCTGACGCAAGTAGCCCCTACTGCTGTGTCATTCCTCTGTTGGCTAGGGTTGGACCTCACAGTCTAAGCTAATTTCGATTGGCTATTTTAAAGAGAGCAGGGGTATGAGTTGGAGTGGCAAGGTGAATATTTTGATGGGAAGGATAGTTATAGAACAGGTGACTCAGGATGAATCAGGACGGAGCAGGTGACCAAGGGTGACTCAGGGCAAAGCCGGTGACCAGGGGAACAGATGTAAACTACTGATTAGTACTGGCAGGAAAGTGGTTTACTAAAACTAGAGGCAAAGGGGCAAAGAGAACCAGGAAGTTAAACTTTAAAATGGAGAACAGAGGGACGGGCGCGGTAGCTCACGCCTGTAATCCTAGCACTTTGGAAGGCCGAGGTAGGTGCATCACCTGAGGTCAGGAGTTAGAGACCAGCCTGAACAATATGATGAACCCTGTATGAAAAATACAAAAATTAGGTGAATGTAGTGGTGTGCACCTGTAATGCCAGCTACTCAGGAGGCTGAGGCAGGAGAATCGCTTGAATCGGGGAGGTGGAGGTTGCAGTGAGCTGAGATCAGGCCGCTGCACTCTAGCCTGGGTGACAGAGTGAGACTCTGTCTCAAAAAAAAAAAAAGCATAGAGAATTAGAGAATAAGAGAGTTGAGCATACTGACAAACTGATTACTTGAAGAGAAACTTGGGGTTCACTATATTTAATATACCTATTCTTTGGAAATGAGTTATTAAATCCAGTCTATATTCAAGAGGACAGAAATTAAGCTTTAACTCTTAGAGAAAAGAGTATCAAAGGATTTATGGACATGTATTAAAACAGGTACAGTATACATGCTAACCTGTTTATAAACCCATGGCTATATGTTTTCTATATCTATCTATAGCCAAACATGAGTTTACACTGATACCTCTAAATTAACATTATAGGATGCACTCTGACATTTATTATTGCTTATTTATAACCTCTTGATTTGAGAATTAGAAATCTGGTTCTAATCATCTTCAATCATTTTATCATTTATTGAACCCTAACATATATGAAAGTTATTTTTAAAATTGCTAAATGACACCCCGGTGAGAAAGAAATTTACCAACTGGAGTATACCAATTGTCTTTAACCTTACATTATCTACACAAAATACCATTGCACAGTGATTCTTTGATTACTTTCATCAATTTTTGTACTTTTAAGCATACATATTCTGCACATTTTATAAGATTATACAAAGTATTTCATTTTAAATGTGTCTATTGTTGATTGATTTTTAAGCTTAAATTCCACATGTTCATCGCTATACAAAAATTAGATTGACGTTGTATATTACCTTGTATACTATAAACTTGCTAAGTTAAACTTTTAATTACAGGACATTTTATATATTATATTGGATATTGATTTATAAATTGTCTGTGGTTGGTTTTATGCTACACAGTCAGAAATTAACAGTTTGACAGAGTTTGTGTGGACCTCATAGCCCAACATGCTATATGGCATTTTACGTAGTTTTTAAAATACTTACTCTACAGGTTTTTAACTTTTTTCCTGTGGTATTTTTGTTAGTTTTAGCATTCAGGTAATGTTGAACTCATAAAATCAGCTGGTAAATGTTTTCTTCTTTTATTTTTTTTGGAAGTGATTATATCAAATTCGTATCACTTCTTCTCTAAATGCTTCATAGAATTCACTAGTTAAACCATATGTACCTGGATTATTCTTTTTCGTAGGAGTTTCAGTGACAAAATTCAGTTTATTCTGGTGGGGCACGGTGGCTCATGCCTATAATCCCAGCACTTTGGGAGGCCGAGGCAGGCGGACCACAAGGTCAGGAGATCGAGATCATCCTGTCTAACACAGTAAAACCCCGTCTCTACTAAAAATACAAAAAAATTAGCCACGCGTGGTGGTGGGCACCTGTAGTCCCAGCTACTCGGGAGGCTGAGGCAGGAGAATGGCATGAACCCAGGAGGTGGAGCTTGCAGTGAGCCAAGATGGCAGCACTGCACTCCAGCCTGGGCAACAGAGTGAGACTCCTACTCAAAAAAAAAAAAAAAAAAAAGAAAAAGAAAAATTCAATTTATTTTATATGCATTAGGCTGTTTTGGTTATTTGTTTCTTCTTGAGTTAAGTGTTTTTTTGTTTGTTTTTGTTTTTGTTTTAGTTAGGAGTTTTTGGTTTTTTGTTTTGTTTTGAGACTCTGTACTCCAGGCTGGAGTGGTACAGTGAAGTGATCTCGGCTCACTGCAACCTCTGCCTCCAGAGTTCAAACAATTCTCCTGCCTCAGTCTCCTGAGTAGCCAGGGTAACATCTTCACACCACCATGCACAGCTAATTTTTATATTTTTAGTAGAGACTGGTTTCACTATGTTATCCAGGCTGGTCTTGAACTTCTGACCTCAAGTGATCTGCTTGCCTCAGCATCCCAAAGTGCTAGGATTATAGGCATGAGCCACCATGCCCTGGCTTGAGATAGTTTTTAAGTAATCTCTTTCAAGGAATTGGAGCATTTTATCTAAGTTTGTAAACTATACACGGAATTGTTTATCATATTTTCTATTTTACTTTTAATGTATTTAGGGTATATAACAACATTCCACGTTCATTCCAACATTGACAGTATCTGTCATTTTCTTTAATTTTTGTTTTGTTTTGTTTTGTCTTGGTTAGATTAGCTATGGTTATATCAGAAACTAAGGTAACCAATTTTATTTCCTGTTTTTCTAATATAAGCGCTTGATGCTATACATTTTCCTTTCAGTTTGTCAGCTACATTTGAGAGTTTTGCAATGTTTTATTTTCATTTTTGCTTAGGAAAATGTTTCTAAAGTATACTTTCAGTCTTCCTTATTCATTCGAGTTTATTTATCTTCTTTTAAATTTGATAAGTTTTTTTAATGGCACATTTTAGTGAATGTCCATGTGTCCTGGTGGACAATATGTATTCTTAAGTTTTTGAGTTGAGTTTTCTATAACTTTCAATTAGGTCAAGGTGGTCAATAGTGTTTATCAGGTCACCTGTATTCTTACTAATTTTGTCCCAGTTGTTCTTTGAATCATTGAGAGATGATTATTGAATCTGACAACTATAATTGTAAATGTGTTTATTTCTCCTTTTAGAGCTATCAGTTTTAGCCTCATTTATTTTGTAACTCTATTGTTAGGTGCATACACATCTATGATTGTTATGTCTGCGTAAAGAATTTATTCCTTTATTGTGATAAAATGTTTTTCTGATTTTCCTCCTTATTTTAAAGTCTACTCTGTCTGAAATTTATATACCATTTCTGTTTTTGTTCTGTTTAGGGTCCGTATGACATATGTTTCTCATCCTCTTAATTTATATATGCCTTTATAGTTAAAACATGTTATTTGGAAAAGGTAAATAGTTCCAAGAGGTTTCCTCCAGTGTCCTAAGGTGGTAGATTTTGTTGTCCTTGTCTCTGCAGATTAAAACTTTAATTCCACAAATAAGAGAAATGGCAAAGGAGGGGAGTCTTGGCAGAATATCAGCAGTAGCTTTTTTTCCTCTCCCTGAGCCAGTACTACAAGAGCAGGTTTCCCAGTATTCTTCCTGATCTTTCCTAGTTTGTTTACAGTTTATAAACTGTAAAGTTTGTGGAGGAAAAAAAGTCTGCAAGAGGCTACAAATTTCCCTATGCCTCTGGCCTTTAGGGGCTTGAAATTCGCACACTAGTACACATTCAGCTTAACAAAATATAGCTGAATGTTTATTATCAGCATGTACAATTTCCAACAGCATCTACCCTGGTGAACTAATGCATGGATACTGTTGCTGTCTGCAGGCATCTAGCACTCGGAAGATTCCATGTTGGTTATTTGTCCTGTTTATTAGTTTTTCATGGGTTCTATAACAAATTACCAAAAACTAGAGACTTAAGCAACACAAATCTAATATCTTACATTTCTATATGTCAGAAGCCTGGCATGAATCTTGCTGGGTCAACATAAAGGTACTATTAGGGCTCTTCTATTCTGTAGGCTCTAAGTAGGATTTGTTTTCTTTATCAGGTTCTAGAGAAGACTCACATTCTTTCACTCATGGCTCCTATTCTTCACCTTCAAAGTTAGCAAAAGTGAGGTGAGTCCTCATATCACATCACTCTTCTGCCTGAATCCCACTTTTCCGTGTAATATAACATATTCACAGGTTCTGGGATTAGGGCATATACATACTTGGAGAGACCATTATTCTACCTACCACAGTTTGTCTTCCAGTTCCCAAAAATGTATGTCTGTCCTACATGAATGGTCCTTTTTCATGGTCTCAAATTTTCTCAACCCATTACACTCTGGACTCAGGTCTTCAATGGGTTCAAGAAAAATTATCTTTGTGTATTTCCAGCTTTTTTGTTTAAGCACGAGTTAGAGTGATGCTCTTTCCAGGTTTCTACATATCTCTGATAAAACTTGAACCCTCAAACCACATTTTGTGTAATAATAAGATATGAAATAAGATATAATAAGAACTAACAAGGAATTAATGTATGAACAAGCAATTGGCTTAAAATACTGGTGAATAATGGTAAATAATTAAATGACTATTGTTATGATTTTGCTCTGTGAAAATCATAACATTGATTTCCACCCAAATCTGT
This sequence comes from Colobus angolensis palliatus, assembly GCF_000951035.1. Lineage (NCBI taxonomy): Eukaryota > Metazoa > Chordata > Mammalia > Primates > Cercopithecidae > Colobus > Colobus angolensis. The sequence goes on along the minus strand of NW_012120376.1, from coordinate 2,791,353 downwards.
TGAATTATAATCCCAGGACAGTGTTGAAGGTAGGGCCTAGTGGGAGGTGATTGGATTATGGGGGTGGTTTCTAATGGTTTAGCACTATTCCCCTAGTGCTGCCCCATGATAGAGTTCTCATGAGATCTGGTTGTTTAAAAGTGTATAGCACCTCCCCACTTCATCATCTTCCTCCTGCTCTGTTCATGTGAAGACATACCTCCTTGCTTTTCACCTTCTGCCATTATTCTAAGTTTCCTGAGGCCTCCCCAGGCTTCCTGTACAGACTGTGGAACTGTGAGCCAATTAAACTTTTCTCTATAAATTACCCAGTTTCAGGTAATTCTTTATAGCATTGTGAGAATAGACAAATACAACTACCTTTGACTTTCTGTAATATTTCCATGTTATAATACTAAGTATATTTTGATATGAAGTACAACTCTTCCCTACACAATCAGGAAGATTACTAACATCATAAAATACCATTTTAAAACATAAATTACTTTCACCAGATGTAGGAGCAATATACTCAAAACTATATAAGATATAAAACAGCTAGATGTCACGAATATATGTCTCTCCAGCAGTATGTAGCTAAATATCTCTATATTATAATGTTTATGTTTTATTTAGATACTTAGAGTTATGGTCATGTTATTAGGAAATACATTTCATGCAGCATTTACATAATTATTGAGGTACTTAGATAATAGCCTATTGCACAGTTGGTTACCTTTATATTTGTCAGCCAACATACAAGCTGTCCACAGAACATCACCAAGCACTTCAAAGTACATATCAGAGAAAGATATGTTGTCTGTCCTACCAAAGGAATATCAAGTATTAAGAGAGGCAGAAAGAAAATGATGCTTAAGGACAATTAAGCATTATAATTATGATTCATGTGAATTAAGGGGAAATAGAAAATGTAGTGATTTTTTTGGGAAAGTGGACAAAAAGTAAAATTCCCAAGAAAATCTTTTGGAGAAAATGACATTAGGTGTTTATAAGAGATTTTACGGTTTTTAGCTCATATTTCTGTACTTATATATGTTATGACTGGAGCCGATAAATTCTAAAAAATGTATGAACAAACTGCTACCCAGGAACATAAATTTATTCTCATATATATATATATATATATATGAAGCAAACTATATCATAACCATCTCTCAGTGTAGAAGATGACATATAAGAAATCCAGGAAGAATATAGCCAGGCTTTTTCTTTCTCAGGTTTTTTCTTTTTTCTTGAATGTAGCAAGAACACAATCAATCTGTCTCATTTTGGCCAACATGCCGCAAATTCTAAGGGCTACAAGAATCAAATTTCACACGGACAGAAAAAAACAATATCATACTATTTATACTATTTTCTTTACAATTTTCACTGCATAAAATACCTTGTCACTGTTAGCTACAAGATGTCACATTATCATATTTTTCTATTTGACTTTCCATCAAGCACTATGTTCAAGGAAAAAGAAAATTTCCACACAATGTGGTCAAAATAATAATTTCATAATCTGTGAACTTTCTGTGGAATCTTTAGAAAACAGAAGCTTACTTTGTTTCATCTTAAATGCTTAATTTCTTCCTGGATCATCCTCAGAAGGCAAACAATTATGATACATTTACAGAAACTCAAAAGAGGTCAACAATATCTGCCTGCTTCTTTTCTGACTGATAGTGCTTGATATGATGTAGGGTCTAAGAACTACAGACCCTACATTATAACAAAACTAATTAAGAAACCCTGCAGTTCTTATATACAAGGGTCAACACGAATTGGTTTTGGTTCAACTCTCTCTTGAATTTCCCCAGAAAAAAAGATTATCTGGCCTGGCGCTCAAGCCCATAATCCCAGCACTTTGGGAGGCCGAGACGGGCAGATCAAGAGGTCAGGAGATCTAGACCATCCTGGTTAACACGGTGAAACCTCGTCTCTACTAAAAAAAAAAAAAAAATATGAAAAACTAGCCGGGCGTGGTGGCGGGCTCCTGTAGTCCCAGCTACTCGGGAGGCTGAGGCAGGAGAATGGCATAAACCCGGGAGGCGGAGCTTGCAGTGAGCCGAGATCCGGCCACTGCACTCCAGCCTGGGTGACAGAGCGAGACTCCTTCTCAAAAAAAAAAAAAAAAAAAGATTATCTGAATCAGTTCAATTCAAGAACAACGTGTGGACTCCATTCACTCTGTAGTATGTGTCATGGCATGATTTTATGAACACCCTCACCTTAGAGGTGAAAAAACTGGCACAGGTTTTATCTGACTCATTTGTTTCACTTATCTCCCAGTAGTTTTACGCTAGTTTGGTCTCTTCAAAACTCTTCTGGCCACAACAGGTCTATAGCAGGGGCAAATTTAATGAAAATAAGAATGCATTCGAGTCCAGATGAAATTCTATACATTATGCAGTGTTATTCTAGTTTGTTTTTTTACTCTACTGTATTCTTATATTTACTCCGATGATGTTTCTTGCTTTCAAATACTATGTTTAGCATAGCATTTAATGATATATAGTGCAATTCTTAAGTAAAAAGTAACTGCAAGCATCATCTATTGTAATATATTTCTGTGAATGCAATAATAATTTTTTTCTCTATGTATTTTACTGTTACACCTGTGTGCTTGACAATAAGTGTTTTGCTAACTATTTGGAAGTTCCCAATTCTACTCAACATTAAAACAACATAGAAATGGAAAAACCTATCACTTGATAACCATAGATCTTTTATATACATTTCAATTATGTACAGTGTACGTTGGGGTTCATGGAAAAGTTTTATGAGTACTGAATGCTAATTCTCTGTAGGTACCTTAGCAGTAATTGTTAATTCTCTTCAAGTTTTAGGTTCCCGGGTTATTTTAAAATATTAAATTCAAAACCTTATTAAATATAATTTACAGATTCAAACATTATTTATGAAACTTTAAAAATTCCAATTCCACACAGTTAAAGTTTTGCATTTTTAAAAATCTTTTACTGAGTCAAATTATTCCTTTTTGCAATAGTCTTTGAAAACTTTGGGTGAAATTTTTGAGCTACACCAAAGTCCTTTTTTATGTGACGATCTTTTCAAAGTTCCTAAAAAATTGTGACATCTATACCAAGCACAATAATGCAGGTATGGAACTTTGAAAAATAGCCTGGAAGAAGATAACATTTGGGTTAGAATTTGCCTAATAAACCTCATGAGTTATTTCTGAGGACGCTAATGGCAAGAGGAGACAAAAACTAATTTAAACACAGCACTCAAAAGATTATCACATTAATCAAAAGATTGGAAGGAGAAGTTGAAAAATGGCACAAGATAAATAGATGTTGAGTTATTCCAGCATATGATGGTCACTATGACATGATCAATATATAGTAAATGTACAGGTTGTATGCATGTTGATGGAAAGATAGATCTTAGGATATCTTGGTAATTTTTTTCTAAAATGATTAAAAAATAGTTACAGAAATATTTCATTACAGGGGTTCTAGAATGTTGTTGAACTATGAAAATATTTAAAGACCTTTATTTTATATCTTATCCAAATCACTTGATCAGAGAATTATGGCTACAAAATACAAGTGAAAGTAAACAGATGTTACCAATTTGATGGTTCAGAATGAAAACACCAATTCAGTTTATTCACTATAGTATTCGCTAATATATATAGTCTCACTACCTAAATTACTGGCTGGGATTACAGTAAATGAGGCACTTTGGAGGTGCTAGTAGCTTAAAAGTGACACATTCAGTATTTTCATATAAATTTTAAAACTTTCTAACCTGTATGTTTGCAAAATCCTGGGAAGATCTTAGTCATTTACCTTTAAAAATTACAGACAATTTATAGACAAAAAAATCTAGTGAGTATAAATATTTAAGAATGTGACTGCCTTCATGGCATGAAAGAACCACATCTATGGTAAATTCTAGTAGCTTTAGGAATTTGAATAATTGGCAACTTAGGTAATTTACTATATATCGCATAAACATAGTGGTATGATGATAGTAAAACATTAGGATGACATTGATAAAGTATTTTTTTTATTAAAAAGGGAGACGTGATTACTTTTGGGATATCCTAGGGTTTTAGTTGATTCAGTAATTCATTAAAGTGGTGACTAGCTTATTTCTGTCTATTCACTGACTTGTGATGTAATGATGTGCTTTGCAGAGGTAAGTTGGTTTAACAAGCTGACCTGTTTACATAGGATCTGTAAATATTGCAGGAGGTGAAACTAATTAGGTCTCTTGATTGCACAGATGGAAATGAAGGGTTTCTCAGAGGAGTTTTGTGCCTTCAGTAGCATTTTTCTTCAGTTTAACCTCATTCAATAAAAGGCCATTAGCTTGAAATGCCTTCTGAACTTCTGAGTTTACTTTGTAAGCATCATTCTAGGTTCCTGTGTATAATACTGGTTGTTACCCAGTAATAAAACTGTTGCCTTCATTAATCACTAAGGTCTCATATTTTTTAGCTCTGATGAAAGAAAACAAAAGAAGTATTAAATTATTTATTTTGAAAATATTTCTCTTTAATTAATTTGGAACATAGATAGTAAAAAAAGGAATATAGATAATAAAGGTCATTATTTGCTCAGGTCTTTGTCATAGGAAAAGTAAATTAAAACTTTTTACTACATGTATAACTCGTATTTGTTTGATATATAGCATAGAAGAATTCTTGTAACAATTATCTTACAAGTAATCTTGTAGAAATGATGTATAGAATACAGTCTTATAAAAACGGTGGCATGCCTTATTTTCTAATAGCGAATAAAAACAACAGTTAACTTGAAGTTTATGAGCATACATCATAACTCTACAATTAGATATATATAAATTTTTTCATGCTAATTTACATTCAGGGGTACAAGTGCAGGTTTGTTATGTAGGTAAACTTGTGTCATGGGAGTTTGTTGTATAGATTATTTCATCACCCAGGTATTGAGTCTCAAATTTCTTAGTTACATTTTCCTGATCCTCTGTCTCCTTCTTCCCTCCCCCTTCTGAAAGGCCCCAGTATGTGTTGTGTCCTTCTATGAGTCCGTGTGATCTCATCATTTAGCTCCCTGAAAAGGTGTATTTTCAGGGTACAAATAGAACATAAAGAACATTTTTTGTCCCTATTCTCAAAATGGATTTTGAAACCACTTCTGAGGCATCTCAGATATCTAAATGCACTTTGGTAAACATTAAAATGCCATCTCTGTCCTTGTTTAGCCATTATTGATTTTTTATTAAAAGTAGATGAAAGGTCCATTTGGGGAATACTGCCGTATAATTGCTGCAATGACCTAACCATCTAATACTACTTAGGGCAAAAGCCATTTGATCAAAATCAATGTAAAATAGGCATTTATCCTCCTGAAACTTCTAGGGTGTGGTGGAAAGGAAGGGGAATACACCAAATATTAAGAGGTATATTTAATAATGTGACATCAGAAGTAAGAGCAATCACATTTTTACTAACTCTCCAATTCAAACAGCTCTATGTGACTGAATTCTGGAGTTATATGACTTATTGACACCAGAATAGACAAATCAATAGCTTCTTAAAAAAAAAGAGTTTTTTTAAAAACAAAGAATTTCTCATTAGAGCCAGGAATTTAGCTTTACAAAACTGCCCAAATATGCTTTTTTGTTTGTTTGTTTAAGCACATGGTTGTATATCATATGCAATTAATGTAACATATCTAATAAATATGTAATGTATTCAGGGCAAGGCTGATATTTTCACCTTTTATTATACCTTCCCTAACTCTTTTTTTTAGTTTGGGGATCCATATTGTTAGCATTTCATATCCACATGAAAATTATGCCTAGGTTAGGAATATTAGTCAGATTTGTAGTATTCAATTTCTGCTCTATCAAGTCCTAATTCTCATTTGATCTCAAGAACAGGAGAGTGTTATTAGACACTGTTAGTGGACATCCTTTATAGACAAAGGAGGGCTTGCCATGAGCGAATGTATTAAACTTCTGGCCTTCCAGACAGAGCTTTTTCTGTGACCCTGGAAAAGGTTCTCACAATGTGTACATGGATTCACATATGTTTGTAAAATTTATGTTCGTAAAAATGTGTTTACTATTTGCTGCAGTTACTTTCCTAATTCTATATTATATAAATACCTTTATTTTGTTTTATAATTCTTACAGAGTCCAGCATTTTATTAGCCTAAGGCCCACAAATACCGGATTTGCTTGAAAATATACAAATTGAGTGTGTGAGTAGGGGAGCACCTGATATATGACTGTAATACCAACGATGTGTATTTGGTCTAGAGGATATTATTTAAAGTGTACATGTTTTGTTACCCTTAACTAAGTCCCAACTGAAAAAGGTCAGCCTGTATGAAAACAATATTTCAGCATTGCTTTTTAACAAGACTTAACTTTTTAACTCACTCTAAAGTAATTTTATTTTAATAACTTGCAATACTCTTGTAAGCAGGAATCCATCATTTCTAGCAGCTATAGTTTCCATCCCTACTACTTCTCCCACCTTCCCATTCACACAGTTATATGAAAACTTTCCCGATTGGACATTATCTGTGAGAGAGAGTCTGAGCAGAATGATCTCTAATACAATCTATGGCATCCCAAGAATGTACACAAGGTGAGAACTTACCTGTAGTATGTTAAGTAATTCATGTAATTAGAAATTTTTCAACTGAGTTGGATGTAGGAAAACATCTTCCTACATTCTAGGAAAGAATCTTGGACATTCTTTTTTTTAGTTAACTTAAGAAAGATTAATTGAGCACATTTCCGGGAGAGGCATTCTTCTAAAAATGGAGCAAGACAAATGCATCTGCTGCTTCTTAAAAAGATAAATCTGGCAAAAACTCTAGTGCCAGATATCCACTATCATGTCAATTGAAAAGATCAGTTGTAAAGAAGTAAGAGTAGAAAATCATCTTTTCCCTTGGAAATGCACCTAAATTTTCTACCTGACACACCCAGAGCAACTCAAGCTTCATCATTTAAGGAAAGGCAATTTTGATGGAGGATGGAGAAGTATCTTTCATGATAGAGTTTTAC
>NW_012120376.1:2774540-2781295 GCF_000951035.1 Colobus angolensis palliatus | reverse complement strand
AACTGGTGGTAATATAACATTTCCAAGCATAGAGTTGAATGAACCGTGGACTTGAATTCAGGTCATACCAGAGGTAAATTCAAGGTCAACACTTTAAAACTGTGTGATACATTCCTTATGCTTTATATACTTCAAGGTTCATTCATAACATAAAGTTAATAATGCCCATTTGATGAAGATGAGTCTTTTTTTAGTTTTTAAATAGATTTGCTCTCATTTGTTTTTTGATAGATACATAATTGTTTGTATTTATAGGGTACATAGTGATATTTCAATACATACAATGTAAAGTGATCAAATCAAGGTAATTAGCATATCAATAATCTCAAACATTTATCATTTTTTGTGTTGGGAAGACTCAATATCCTGCTTCTAGCTCTTTGAAAATATAAAGTATATTATTGTTAACTATAGTAACCCTACAGTGCTACAGAACACTAGAACTTATTCCTCATATCTAGCTATAATTTTACATCGTATAACAAATATCTTTCTATTCCCCTATCCCCATATACTTCCCAGACTCTAGCACTCTCTATTTTACTTTTTACCCCTATGAAACAACACTGTTAACTTCGAAATAAGAGTGAGAATATGAAGGGTTTAAGAGTCTGTTACTGGCTTATTTCATATGACATAATGTACCCCAGGTCTAACCATGTTACAACAATGAAAAGATTTTATTCTTTTTTTATAGATGAATAGTAGCATTTCTGTTTGTGTGTATAACCACATTTTTAAAAATGTATCTGTTGGACACTTGGGTTGATGCCATACCTTGACTATTGTAAATAGTGCCACTATAAACATAGGGGTACAGATGACTCTTTGAAATACAGATTTCCTTTCTTTTAGATAAATGCCCAGTAGCAGGGATGCAGATGACTCTTTGAAATACAGATTTCCTTTCCTTTAGATAAATACCCAGTAGCAGGGTTGTGGATCATACAGTAGTTCTATTTGCAGTTTTCTGAGACTCCTCCATGTTGTTCTTCAAACTAGTTGTACTAGTTCACATTCTTATCAAGAGTGTATAAGAATTTCCTTTTCTCCACATCCTTGCTAGCATTTGTGATTTGTCTTTTTTATAATAGCTGTCTTACCTGGTGTGAGATGATCTCTCATTATGATTTTGATTCACATTTTCCTAATGGTTAGTGATGTTAAGAATTTTTTCATGTATTTGTTGGCTATTTGAATGTCTTCTCTTGAGAAATATCTGCTCAGACCATTTGCCCTCTTTAACTCATTTTTTTTTTTCCTGTTGAGATAGTTGAGTTCCTTGTATATTCTAGACATTAATACTGTGTAGGAAGAGGAGTTTGCAAATAATTTTGCTCATTCTGGAGGTTGTCTTTTTACACTGTCGATTATTTCTATTGCTATGAAGAAGTTTTTAGTTTGATATAATCCTGTTTGCTTGTTTTTCCTTTTGTTGCCTGTGATTTTAAGGCCTTATTCATAAAATATTTTCTCAGATCAATGTCTTGAAGTTTTCTCTCTGTGTTTTCCTTTAGTAGTTTTTAAGTTTTAAGTCTTACATGTAGGTCTTTAACCCATTTTGAGTAGATTTTGGTTTCATTTGTGGTGAAAGAAGAAGTATAGCTTTATTTTTTTGCACATAGGTACCTAGTTTTCCCAGAAACATTCATTAAAGTGACTGCCTAATGAGTGTTCTTGGTGTCTCTGTCAAAAATAAGTTGGTTGTAAATAAATGGATTAATTTCTGGGTTCTTTATTCTGTTCCATCAATTTGCATACATGCTTTTCATTGGTACCACGCTGTTTGGCTAATACAGGTCTATAGTATATTTTGAAGACTGGTAGTGAAATGTGTCTAGTTTTGTTCTTTCTATTTAGGAGTTATCTATTTGGTTCCTTGTGGCTCCATATAAATTTAGGAATTTTTAAAATATGTGTAAAATATGTCATTGGCTATTTGATAATGATTGCATTGAATCTGTAGGTTGCTGTGGTTAGTATGCTCATTTTAATAATACTAGTTACTCAAGTCCACGAACATGGGATGTCTTCTCATTTTTTTGTGGGTCTTCTTCAGTTTCTTTCATCAGTGTTTTATATTTTATATTTATATCATAGATATATTTCTTCACCTTAGTTAAAGTTAATCCTAGGCATTTTTATAGTGGTTATATGTTGAATTGTCTGCCTATTTTTTTTAGCTAGTTCATTGTTTATATATAGAAAAACTGCTGATTTTTGTATGTTGATTTGTATCCTGAGACTTTACTGAATTTGTTTATCAGTTCTAAGTGTTTTCTCTCTCTCTCTCTCTCTCTCTCTCTCTCTCTCTCTCTGTGTGTGTGTGTGTGTGTGTGTGTGTGTGTGTGTGTTAGAGCTTTTAGGTTTTTCTATATATAAAGTAATGTCATCTGCCAACACAGATAATTTTACTTTCTCTTGTCTAATTTGAATGCCCTTTATAATTGCTCTGGCTAGAATCTCCAGTGCTGTGTTGAACAAGAGAAGTGACAGTGGGCATCTTTGTTTTGTTCCAGTTCTCAGAGGAAAAGCTTTCAGGTTTTTCTTTTTGTTTTCTATTTAGTATGACGTTAGCTGTGGATTCATCATGTATGGCCTGCCCTCATTGTGTTGAGTCACTTTCTTTCTAAACCCAAATTATTGAGAGTATTTATCAAGGAGAAAGGTTGAATTTTATCAAATGCCTTTCTGCATCTATTGAAATGATCATACGGTTTTTGTTCTTAATTTTGTGGATGTGATGTATCACAGTTTTTGTGGCCTTATATAACTAGTATCAGTTATATACCAGTTGACCTTTCAGAACGTGTTTGGAAAAATTCCCTCTCATTCAAATGTTTGTAATAGTTTCAGAAGGATTTGTAGTAATTATTTTTTAAAAGTTTGGTAGAATTTAGTGGTGAAGCCATCTGTTACTCAACTTTAATTTTTTGGAAAACATGTTTTTTCTTTTATTACTATTTCAACCTTGTTATTACTTATTGGTCTGTTCAGAATTTCTGTTTCTTCTTGGTTCAATATTGGTAGTTTGTATGTGTCCAGGAAGTTATCTATTGTTCTCTTGGTTTTCAAATTTATTGGCATATAGTTATTTATAACAGTCTTTAATGATCCATTGTAGTTCTGCGGTATCAGTTGTAACATCTTCTTTTTTATATCTGGTTTTATTTGTTTGAGCCTTATCTATTGTTTTCTTAATTAGTTTAGCTAATAGTTTTTGGATTTTGTTTATCTTTACAAAGCTTTTTGTTTTGATATTTTTTTCTAATATTTTTAATCTCAATTTTATTAATGTGGGCTCTGATCCTCATTACTTCTTCAGTTCTAATTTGGAGTTTGTTTTTTTTTCTTCAATTTGTATTTTAAGTTCAGGGGCACATGTGCAGTATGTATAGGTTTGTTACACAGGTAAACGTGTGCCATGGTTGTTTGCTGAACAGATCATTCCATTACATAAGCATTAAGCCCAACATGCATTAGCTGTTCTTCCTGATGTATATCCTCCTCATAACTGCAACCCAACCCCCACATGGCAACAGATCACAGTGTTAGTTGTTCCCCACAATGTGTCCATGTGTTTTCATCATTCAATTCTCACTTATAATTAAGAACATGTGGTATATGGTTTTCTATTCCTATGTTAGATTGCTGAGGATAATGGCTTCCAATTCCATCTATGTCCCTACAAAGAACATGATGTCATTCTTTATTATGACTGCATAGTCATGGTGTATATGTACCACCTTTTTTATATCCAGTCTATCTTTGATGGGTCTTTGGGTTGATTTCTTGTCTTTGATATTGTGAATAGTTGTGTGCATGTATCTTTATAATAGAATAACTTATATTACTTTGGGTATATACCCAGTAATGTGTTTGCTGGATTAAATGGTGTTTCTGACTTTGGGTCTTTAAGAAATTGCCACACTGTCTTCCACAATGGTTGAACTAATTGATATTCCCACCAGCAGTGTAAAAGCATTCCATTTTCTCTGTAAGCTCATCAGCATCTGTGGTTTCTTGACTTTAATAATAGCATTCTGACTGGTATAATATGGTATCTCATTGTGGTTTTGATTTGCACATCTCTGATGATCAGTGATGTTGAGCTTTTTAAAATATTTTTGTTGGCTGCATGTATGTTTTCTTTTGAAAAGTGTCTGTTCATGTTCATTGTTCACTTTTTAATTCAGTTGTTTGTTTCTTTTTCTGGAAAATTTGTTTCTTTTAGGCTCTGGATATTAGACCTTTTTCTTTTTTTTCTTTTTTTTTTTTTTTGAGGCGGAGTCTTGCTCTGTCACCCGGGCTGGAGTGCAGTGGCCGGATCTCTGCTCACTGCAAGCTCCGCCTCCCGGGTTTACGCCATTCTCCTGCCTCAGCCTCCGGAGTAGCTGGGACTACAGGCGCCCGCCACCTCACCCGGCTAGTTTTTTGTATTTTTAGTAGAGACAGGGTTTCACCGTGTTAGCCAGGATGGTCTCGATCTCCTGACCTCGTGATCCGCCCGTCTCGGCAAAAGTTTTCTCCCATTCTCTAGGCTGCCTGTTTTCTCTGATGATAGTTTATTTTGCCGTGCAGAAGCTCTTTAGTTTAATCAGATCATATTTGTCAATTTTTGCTTCTGTTGCAATTGCTTTTGGTGTTTTTGTTAGGAAAAAATTTGTTTGTGCCTATGTCCTTAATGGTATTGCCTGGATTTTCTTCTAGGGCTTTTACAGTTTGAGATTTTACATTTAAGTCTTTAATCCATGTTGAGTTAATTTTTGTATATTGTGTAAGAAAGCAGTCCAGTTTCAATCTTTTGCATATGGCTAGCCAGTTACTTTGGAACCATTTATGAAAAAGGGAGTCCTTTCCCTATTGTTTGTTTTTGTCAGATATGTCAAAGATCAGATGGTTGTAGGTGCATGGTCTTATTTCTGAGTTCTCAATTCTGTTCTATTGGTATATGTGCATGTTCTTGTACCAGTACCAGGCTGTTTTGGTTACTGTAGCCTTGTAGTATAATTTGAAGTCAGGTAGTGTGATGCCTCCAGCATTGTTCTTTTGCTTATAATTTTCTTGGCTATTCTGGCTATTTTTTGGCTTTATGTAAGTTTTAAAATAGTTATTTCTAATTCTTTGAAGAATGCAAAAATATAAATTATAGTTTAATGGTAATAGCATAGAATCTGTAAATTACTTTGGGCAGTATGGTCATTTTCACAGTATTGATTCTTCCTATTCATGATCATGGAATGTTTTTCCATTTGTTGTGTCCCCTCTGATGTCTTTGAGCAGTGATTTGTATCTCTCATTGAAGAGGGCCTTCACTTCCATTATTAGCTGATTCCTAAGTATTTTATTGTTTTGTATAAATTGTGAATGTGAGTTCAATCATAATTTGGCTCTCTGCTTGTCTGTTTTTGGTGTATGGGAATCCTAGTGATTTTGCATATTGATTTTGTATTCTGGACTTTGCTGAACATGCTTAACAGGTTAAGAAGTTTTTGGGCTGAGACAATGGAATTTTCTGGATGTAGAATCATGACATCTGCAAACAAAGATAATTTGATTCCCTCTTTTCATAAATAGGTTTTATTTCTTTCTCTTGCCTGATTTCCCTAGCCAGAACTTCTAATACTATGTTGAATAGGAGTGATGAGAAAGGACATCCTTGTTTTGTGCTAGTTCTCAAGAAGAATGCTTCCAACTTTTGCCCATTCAGAATTATATTGATTGTGGCTTTGTCATATATAGGGCTTGTTATTTTGGAGTATATTTCTTCAATAACTACTTTATTGAGAGTTTTTAACATGAAGTGATGTTGAATTTTATCAAAGGCTGTGTCTGCCTCTATTGTGATAATCATGTGGTTTTTGTCTTTAGTTCTGTTTATGTAATGAATCACATGTATGGATTTGTGTATGTTGAATCAACCTTTCATTTCAGGGATAAAGCCAACTTAATCATGTTGGATAAGCTTTTTATTGTGCTGCTGGATTCAGTTTGCCACTATTTTATTGAGGACTTTTCCATCGATGTTTTGCAAGGATATTAACTTAATATTTCATATCTTTATGGTATGTCTGCCAGGTTTTGCTATCAAGATGAAGCTGGCCTGATAGAATGAGTTAGGAAGGAGTTCTTTCTTTTCAAATAATTGAAACAGTTTCAGTAGAAATGATGCCAGGTCTTTTTTGTACCTCATGTAGAATTCAGTTGTGAATCAATCTGGTCCTGGGCTTTTTGGGGTTGGTAGGCTATTATTACTGTTTCAATGTCAGAACTTGTTATTGGTCTATACAGGTGTTCAGTTTCTCCCTGGTTCAGTCTTGAGAAGGTCTATGGGTACAAAATGTATCCATTTCTTTTAGGTTTTCTAGTTTATGTGCATAGAGGTGTTCATGGTGTTCTCTGATGGTTGTCTGTATTTCTGTGAGGTCAATGGTGATATCCCCTTATCATTTCTGATTGTGTTTATTTGACTTTTTTCTCTTCTTATTTATGAGGCTAGCTAGTGGTGTATCCTACCTTTGCTTTTTTTTTGTTTGTTTTTGTTTTCTCAAAAATATTGTTCCTGGATTTGTTGATTTTCTGAAGACTTTTTGTATCCCTGACTTCTTCAGTTCAGCTCTGATCAGCTTTGGGGTTCATTTGCTCTTGATTTTCTAGTTCTTCTAATAGAAATGTTAAGTTGCTAATGAGGTCTTTCTAGCTTTTTGATGTGGGCATTTAGTGCTATACATTCAGTTGCAGCCCAGAGATTCTGG
>NW_012120376.1:2644840-2774450 GCF_000951035.1 Colobus angolensis palliatus | reverse complement strand
GCACCCATCAACTCGTCAGCACCCATCAATTCATCATTTATATCAGGTATAACTCCCCAATGCAATCCCTCCCCCCTCCTCCCTCCCCATGATAAGCCCAGTGTGTGATGTTCCCCTTCCCGGTTCTCATTATTTTCAAAGAATTTCTTGATTTCTGCCTTAATTTCATTAGTTACCCAGGAGTCATGCAGGAGCAAGTTGTTCAATTTCAATGTAGTTGTGTAGTTTTGAGTGAGTTTCTTAATCTTGGGTTCTAATTTGATTGTGCTGTAGTCTGAGAGACTGTTTGTAATTTCAGTTCTTTTGCATCTGCTGAAGAGTGTTTTACTTCTGATTATGTGTCCAATTTTAGAGTAAGTGACATGTGGCAATGAGAAAAATGTATATTCTATTGTTTTGGGATGGAGAGTTCTGTAGATATCTATTAGGCCCTCTTGATCCAGAGCTAAGTTCAAATCCTGCATATTTTTGTTAATTTTCTGTCTCATTTATTTGTCTAATATTGTCAGTAGGGTGTTAAAATCTTCCAATATTATTGTGTGGGATTCTAAGTCTCTTTGTAGGTCTCTAAGAACTTGCTTTACTAATCTGGGTGCTCCTTTATTGGGTGCATATATATTTAGAATAGTTAGCTTTTCTTGTTGAATTGAACACTTTACCATTATGTAATGTCCTTCTTTGTATTTTTTGATGTTTGTTGGTTTAGTTTGTTTTGTCAAGCTAGTATTTAAACCGCTATTTTTTTCTCTTTTTCTGCTTTCCATTTGCTTGGTAAATTTTTTTCTGTCCCTTTATTTTGAACTTGTACACATCTTTGCAAATGAGCTGTGTCTTTTGAAGACAGAATACCAATAAGTCTTGGCTCTTTATCTGGCTTGTTATTCTGTGTCTTTTAATTGAGGAATTTAGCCTGTTTACATTTAAAGTTAGTATTGGTATGTGTTAATTTGATCCCATCATCATGATGCAAGATGATTATTTTGCAGACTTGTTCATATAATTGCTTCATAGTGTCATTTGTCTGCATACTCCAGGGTGTCTTTGTTGTGGCTGATAATGGTTTTTCCTTTCCATATTTAGTGCTTCTTTCAGGAGCTCTTGCAGGTCAGGCCTGGTGGTGACAGATTCCCTCAGCATTTGCTTGTCTGCAAATAATCTTCCTTTATGAAGCTTAGCTTGACAGGAATAAAATTCTGGGATGGAAATTTTTTTTCTTTAAGAAAGTTGAATATTGGCCCCAATCTCTTCTAGCTTGTAGGGTTTCCACTGAGAGGTTCATTGTTAGTCTGATGGACTTCCCTTTGTAGGTGACTTAACCTTTCTTTTGGGCTGCCCTTAACATTTTTTCTTTCATTTTGACCTGGGAAAATCTGATGATTATGTGTCTTGGGTTTGAGCTGCTCATGGAGTATCTTACTGGAGTGCTCTATTTTTCCTGGATTTGAATGTTGGCCTGTCTTGCTAGGTTAATTAAGTTCTTCTGGATGATATCCTGAAGTATGTTTTCCAACTTAGTTTTGTTCTTCCCATCTTTTCAGGCACTCTTAATTAATTGTAGATTCGGTCTCATTACACAGTCCCATATTTCTCAGAGGTTTTGTTCATTCTTTTTTATGCTTTTCTCTATTCTTGTCTGTCTTATTTCAGAAAGATAGTCCTTAAGCTTTGCGATTCTTTCTTCCACGTGGTCTGTCCTGCTGTTGACACTTGTGATTGCATTATGAAGTTCTCAATTTGTGCTTTTCAGCTCCATCAGGTTGGTTAAGTTTCTGTCTAAACTGGCTATTCTGGCTATCAGCTCTTGTATTCGATTATGGTTATTAGCTTCTTTGCATTGGATTACAGTACGATCCTATAGCTCAATGAAGTTTGTTATTACACACCTTCTGAAGCCTACTTCTGTTACTTTAGCCATTGCAGCCTCAACCTTGTTCTTTGCCCTTGCTGGAGAGGTGTTGCAGTCATCTGAAGGAGATGAGGCACTCTGGAATTTTCAGTTTTCAGTATTTTCACATTTATTATTTCTCATCTTTGTGGACTTATCTACCTTCAATCTTTGAGGTCGCTGACCTTTGAATGGGGTTTTGTGGGCTTTTTTTTTTTTTATGTTGATATTTTAAGTTTGTTCATTTTTCTTTTAACAGGCCACTCTTCCATAAGGCTGCTGAAGTTTGCTAGGGGTCTGGTCCAGACCCTAGTTGCTTCAGTATTTCTCATACCTGGAGGTATCTCCAGTAAAGGCTATAAAACAGCAAAGATGGCATCCAGCTTTTTCCTCTGGAAGCTGTGTCCCAGGGGCATACTGACCTGTTGATGGCCCAAACGCCCCTGTACAAGTTGACTAGAACCCCTATTGAGAGGCCTCACACAGTCAAGGACCTGCTTAAAGAAGTAGTCTGGCTGCTTTTTGGTAGAGCAGGTGTGCTTCATTGAGGGGAACTCTTTCCTGTCTGGACCATTTATATTCTCCAAAGCTGGCAGGTTGGAACAACTGAGTCAACTGAACAGAAGACATGGTGGCTGTCCCTTCCCCTGGGAACTTCATCCCAGGAAGAGATTAGACCTCTATCCTAGAACTCCTGCTGGAGTAGCTGAAGCCCCATAGGGAAGTCCCACACAATGAGGAGGAATGGATTGGGGTCTCACTAAAAAAGTAGTCTGGCAACAATCTGGCAAGGCAGCTGGCTGTGTTGTGGTAGACCTCCACAGGGAGGTACCACCCAGTAAGTAGAAATGGATTGGGGTCCCGCTTAAAGAAGCCATCTGGCTATGATCTGGTAAGGCAGCTGTACTGCATTGTCGGGATCCTTTCTTGTCTGGATCATTTGTAGTCTCCAAAGCCGGCAGGCTGGAATGGCTGAGTCTATCAAACTGCAGAGATAGATAGTGGCTGCCCTTTTCCCGAGAAACTCAGACACATCTCAGGCAGATTCCAGCCTGTTGTCATTGGCTGGCTGAAATTCCAAGCCAGTGGGTCTTAAGTTGTGAGTTGCCATGGAAGTGGGGCCCACAGGAAAATGCTGCTTGGCTCCCTAGAGTCAGCCTCCTTTCT
Source organism: Colobus angolensis palliatus (assembly GCF_000951035.1). NCBI lineage: Eukaryota > Metazoa > Chordata > Mammalia > Primates > Cercopithecidae > Colobus > Colobus angolensis. The sequence continues at coordinate 2,771,398 of NW_012120376.1, read as the reverse complement.
AGGGATATGAATGGATGGATTTCCTGCCTTGCTGGGGATTGCTGGGCTGGAGTATGTAAAACTCCTGGGTCTCTGTGTGTGCCTGAGCAGCTGCTCTGCCGAGACTCCACACAGCTGTGTGTATCAGACCCAAGGGCCTCCCTGGTGGTGTGGGTTCATGAGGGTATTTCCTGATCTGCTGATTTCAGAGATCCATGGGAAAAGCATGGTTTCCCAGCAAGGATCACACAATCATACACTACTTCCCTTGGCTGGCGGTGGGTGTTCCTTTGGCTCTGTGCCACTCCCTGGTAGGCCATCGCTGCCCCTTCCCCCAACTTTTCTTCATTCTCCATTGGTAAAGTTCTTTGTCTAGTCAATTCTAATGCGAGAACCTGTATTTTAGTTGAAGGTGCTGAAGTCATTTGCCCCTTTTCATGCTTCTCCATTAGTGCAGCTGCTCCTAATTGACCATCTTGGATCAATCTAGTTTGTTCTTACTTTTCTAGCTCCTGGAGGGAAATTGTTAGGTTCCTTATTTGAAATCTTTTAACTTTTCTGATGTAGGCATTTATCGCTGTAAATTTGTCTCCTAATACTGTATTTGCTGTAGTTTATAGATTTTGGTATGCTGTATTTCTATTTTCATTTGTTTCAAGGAATTTTAACATTTTCTTCTGAATTTTTTTCTTCACTTACTGGTCACTCATGAGCATGTTGTTTAATTTCTATGTATTTTCATACTTTCAAATGTTTCTTTTTAATTAACTTTTTAGTTTTATTCTATTGTGTTCAGATAAAATATTACATATTATTTATTTCTTATTCAAATTTTAGTTTAGATTCAATTAGTATGTGTATAGGTGTATTGCCTGGGTATATTACATAATGCTGAGGTTTGAGGTATGAATGACTTCATTACTTAAATACTGAGCACAGTAACCAGTAGTTGTTCAATGCTTGACCCCTTCCCTTCATCGCCCCATAATAGTTCCCAGTTACTATTGTTGCCATCTTTATATTTATGAATACCCAAAATTTAGCTCCCACTTATTAGTGAGAACATGTGGTATTTGGTTTTCTTTTCTTTTTTTAATAATTGAAGTGTGTTGTATTTAATTTTAGTAACAACAACAGCAACTTTAAAATGTTGACAGATATCTCTAGAAATCATACATCTTATAAAAAATGAAACTATATGGAGGCAAAACTTCCCAGGAGTGTTGTTGTTTATATTTTACAGTCTGAAGAATGACAAATACTTGAAGATATTTTTGAATCTAATAATAAGTTCTGAGAAATAAAAGTGAACAAACAGACTTCTTTTTCTTAACTTAATAGGGTTGAAATACTTCTTAAATAATTAGGTATTTGGTTTTCTTTTCTTGTGTTATTTAGTTTGGATGATAGCGTCCAACCACATTTATGTTGCTGCAAAAGACATGATTTTATTATGTTTATGGCTGCCTAGTATTCAATGTTGTATATATGCCACATTTTCTTTATCCAATCCATCATTGATGGGCACCAAGCTTGATTCCATTTTCTTGCTATTGTGAATAGTGCTGCAATGAAAATGTGAGTGCGAGTATGCGTTTGGTAGAATGATTTGTTTTCTTTTTTCTGTATACCTAGTAAAGGGAGTGCTGTGTTAAATGATAGTTCTGTTTTAAGTTATTTGAGAAATCTCCAAACTTATTTCCACAGTGGCTCAACTAACTTACATTTCCACCAACAGAATATAAGTGTCCATTATTCTCTGCAGCCTTTCCAGCATCTGTTGTGTTTTGACTTTTTAGTAATACCCATTCTGACTGGTGTGAGATGGTATCTATTTGTAGTTTTGATTTGCATTTCTCTGATGATTAATAATAGGCAGCATTTTTTCACATTTCGTGGCCACTTGTATGTCTTCTTTTGAGAAGTATCTGTTCATTTCTTTTGCCCACTTTGAATGTAATTATTTGGTTTCTGCTTATCCAATTATTTAAGTTCCTTGTAGATTTCTTAGACCTTTGTTGGATGCATAGTTTGTAAATGTTTTCACCCATTCTTTATGTTGTATGTTTACTCTGTTGATTGTTTCTTTTGCTGTGCAGAAGCTCCTTAGTTTAATTAGGTCTTACCTGTCAATTTTTTGTTTTTGTTGCAATTGATTTTGAAGACTAATGCATAAATTCTTTCCCAAGGCCCATGCCCAAAATGATGCTTTCCAAGTCTTATTATAGGATGCTTATAGTTTGAGATTTTACATTTAAATATTTAATTCATCTTGAGTTAATTTTTGGATATGGCAAAAGGTATAAGACCAATTCCATTCTTCTGCATTTGGCTGGCCAGCTATCTCAGTATCCTGTAATTAATAGGATGTCTTCTGTCATTGCTTATTTTTGTCAACTTTGTCAAAGATTAGATAAGTTTAGGTGTGAGGCTTTACTTCTGGGTTTTGTATGCTTTTACATTAATCTTTGTGTCTGCTTTTTGTAACAGTACCATGTTGTTTTAATTACTGTAGTCTTATATTATAATTTGAAGTCAGATACTGGGATGCTTCTGGCTTTATTATTTTTACTTAGGCTAGCTTTGGCTATTTAGGTCTTTTTGGTTCCATACGAATTTTAGAATAGATTTTTCTAGTTTTGTGAATAATGACATTGGTAGTTTGATAGAAATAGCTTTAGATCTGTAGATTGCTCTGGGCTTCTACAGAACAATATTAATTCTTTCAGTTCATAAACGTTTCAAGTTTTTCCATTAGTTTTGTCATATATAATTCCTTTTAGCACTGTTGTGTAGTTCTTGAGATCCTTCTCATTAGGTTAGCTGTATTCTTAGCTATTTTATTTTTGGGTGTGACTATTGTAAATGTGATTGTGTTCTTTATTTGGCTCTCAGCTTGAATGGCTGACTTTGTAAGTGCCTTAATTCAAAATGATGTCCTGCTGTCAGTCCTGTGTCTGGGAAAATGTTGACAGCTTTTGCCTGTGTGTTTCCCTCACAGTGTCTCCAAACCTTACCCCATGTTAAATACAGAGTGCTCTCTCTCAGCTTGAGTTGGTCAGATTCCTTGTGGAAAGGTAAGTCACAGGGGGAGGCTCTCTACCTCTCTAATGTACTGGGAATTCACTCACATTTATCAGTCAGATAGCATCATGGGGGTTTGTGCTGACATTCTTCTCCCTGGGATCCTGGGTACCCTTCATCATTCTAGTTGATTCCTATTTAGCTTCTTGAATTAAAGCTCACATAAAGAATTCATCTTTATGTATTATCTAGCTACTTCCACGTGGCTGAGGAACAATAAACGTTTCTAGTCTGCCATCTTGGGAAAACAAAACAATCCAAATCAATTTAAATTCTTTTTCAAAACCATGTATTGTGTCCCAACATATGATTAGTCCTGAAGAATAGAATATGTTCTGTTGGAAAATAATATGTATTCTATAGTGTTGGATTAAATATTCTGTCCATGTCTAATAAGTCCTTTTGATCTATTGTTCAGTTTAAATAATGTTTCTTTGTTGACTTTTTTATCTAAATGATTTGTCCACTTCTGAGAATAGGGTGTTGTCGTCCCCAGTGATTATCGCATTGGGGTTTATATCTCCTTTTAGATTTAGTATTAGTTATATATTGAGTGTTCCAGTCTTCAGTGTATATATGTTTATAATTGTTATATCATTTTGCTGAAATAATCCCTTTGTCAATATATAATGATTTTTTTTTATAGATAGCCTTAAAGTCTATATTATTTGCTATAAGTATAGCTATTTTTGTTCACTTTTGCTTTTTGTTTGCATGGAACGTCTGTTTTTATAGGCATCATGTAGTTGGTTGTTCCTTTTTACCATTAGACCAGTCTATATATTTTAATTGAGGAATTAAATCAGTTTACATTCAATGCTTTATTGGTGTGTGAGGATATACTCCTGTCATGTTGTTGATTATTTTCTGTTTTGTTTGTATTGCTTTTTTTCACTTTCTCTTTTAATGTTTATTTTTAAAGTTTTGTAGTTTTCTGTAGTAATTTCTGATTCTTCTTTCTCTTTTCTGTGTCAGATCAAGATTTATCATTTTGCAAGTTTCCATTATCATAGTTATCATCTTTTCACTTCCAAATCCAGTGCTCCATTGAGCATCTTGTAAGGCCAGAATAGTGGTCATAAATCTTCATTTTTGTCTGCTTGGGAAAAAATATTTATCCTTCACTTCTAAAGGATAGCGTTGTTGGTTATGGAACTCTTAGATGACAAACTTATTGTCTTTTGCTTTTTGTTTTTTCACTCTGTAACTGGAATGTATTATTCCATTCTGTCGTGATACAGAAGATTTCTGCTGAGAAATGTGCTCTTAGTCTATGGACATTTCATTACATTTGACTTGACATTTTTCTTTTGCTGTTTTTAGAATTCTTTCTTTGTCTCTATTTTTGAACATGTGATTGTAATGTGCTTTAGACAGAATATGTTTGTGTTGAATCTATTCAAAGGCTTCAAACTTTTTGGATCTGGATGTCCATCTTTCTCCCAAAACTTAGTACTTTATTTAGCCATTATTATTATTATTATTATTATTATTAATTTGTATACTTCTTCCCTTCTTGAATACCCATAATGTAAATATTTGTTCCATAAATCCTATAGCCTTCCTTTCTTCCTTCCTTCTTTCCTTCCTTCCTCCCGTCCCTCCCTCCCTCCCTTTCTTCCTTCCCTCCTTCCCTCTCTTTCTCTCTCTCTTTTCATTCTTTCTTTCCTTCTCTCTTTCTTCTTTTTTCTCTATTTTCTTCATCTTCCTGAATTACTTCAAAAGAACTGTCTTCAAGTTCAGAGATATTTTCCTTTTCTTGGATTAGCCTGTTAGAAGTTCTCAATTGTATTTTTTATTTAATTCATTATTGTTTCAGTTCTAAGATTTCTATTTGGTTTTTTCATAATAAGTCTCTTTTGAATTTCTCATTCTAATTGTAAAATGTTTTTCTGATTTTATTGAATTATCTATGCATATTCTCTTGCATCTCACTGAGTATTTAAGATTATTATTTTGTGTTCTTTTTTGGTATTATATATATTTCCTTATACTTCAGGTATATTACTGAAGACCTATTTTGCTTATTTGGATGTGTCATCTTTCCTTTCTTTTTTCTGTTTATTTTATCCCTATGTTGATTTCTATGCCTCTGGTAGAAAAGTTGACACAGCTAATTTTATAGAGTAGGTTTCATAGGGAAAGACTTGTTCCTGTAGATTAGTCTTGGGGTGTCAGTTGGGTAGGGAGCCTTGGCTATGGTTCAAGGAGGACACAGTAGTAGAATATTTATGCATTTTATTTAGCTATAATTTATGCTAGTAATATTTTGAGTGTCTCAGTAACCTAGGTTGTAAGCGATTGTAGTGGCAATAGCATGACATTACTGAGTGTGAACTTCCTGGGCTGTTTCTCAGGTTGAGCACACATGTATGCACAAGTTGTGTTGGTCTATTTAGGCTCTGGCTTGCTAGGTTTAGGGCCAGAGCTGTTACTCTTGCTGGGGACACAGATGCAGTTGCTTGGCCCACCATGGTTGGTACCACCAGGCTGTTTCTCAGGTCCTGGGTGTAACTACTTGACTGCTGGTCTGGTCTGGGGAATACCTACCAAGAGTGAACTCCTGGATGTTTCCCAGACCCCAGGTATGGGCATGGGGCTGCTAGATAGGCCAGAGGCATGGGCATATAGCTTCTTCACGGGCTTGGAGGTGTGTCAGCTGCTTGGTAGTTTGGGAGCCTCTTTTGTTCTGTGGAAAGTATATAGTGGTTTGGCTGGCTCAAGGGCAGCTCAGACCTTGTCAGGTCTGTCAGACAGTTTCTCCAGCTGGAAATGTGATTGTCAGGGGTTAGTTTCCTTGCTGTGCAGGACCTCGCAGCCAGTTCTGAGCCCAGGAACAGAGCAACCAGGGTTGTGGTTTTGTAACCACTCATATAGGATTGATGGAATACATACAGATTCCCAGTGCTAGAGAGCTGCAATGACTACCAGTCCCCAGAGGAGGGACACTCCAGGAGTGGCTTAGTTCCCAGGATGCCACCATGCTGCAGCGTCTTGAGTAACAGGGGTTGTGTTGTTGGGGAGTGAACATCTCATGCTCATAGTCCACAGAAAAGCATCTGTGTGAATTCCTGGCAGCTCCCCAAACTAAGCTTGGGGCTAGTGACAACTGTGGGATTCTTCTGCAGTAAGGACTTTAGGTGTTTTCAGGGGCAATGGGGATGGCTGGAGTTCTTTTGCTTACCTTTCTCCTGCAAGAAGAAGTTCTTCTTTACTTCAGGCAAATCTAGGTAGGAAAGAGAGAGTGGCAAAGTTAGGGTAACTTCACGGTGCCTTCCTGGAATTCCTTAGCAAAACAGGCATCTCTCCATTCCCTCATTACACTACAGCACTTTCCCTGTGATACTCCATTTGAATCTTGGCTGTTATTTTTTGCCTTGTTGCTTTCTTGTAGAAGAAATGAACTTAAGGCTCCTTTAATCACCCATCCTGTTGATGTCACTCTTTAATCTTTTCTTATTTAATTAATGTTTTAAATATATTCTGTATAATACTATTGTTTTAGTCCATTTTCACACAGCTGTAAAGACATTGAGACTGGGTAATTTGGGAAGAAAAAAGGTTTAAATGACTCATATATCTGCATGGCTGTGGGGGCCTCAGGAATCTTACAATCATGGTGGAAGGTGAAGAGGTAGCAAGGTGCATCTTCCTACAGTGGCAGGAGAGAGAGAGAGAGGCAGTGGGGTGGGTTGGGGGGGGAGGAAATGCCAGATACTTAATCAAACAACCAGATATTGTGAGAACTCTAGCACTAAAACAGCAAGGGGGATGTCTGCCCCAACAATTCAATCACCTTCCACCAGTTAACTTCTCCAACATATGAGAATTACAATTTGACATGAGATTTGGGTAAAGACACAAAGCAAAACCATGTTATTCTGTCCCTGGCCCCTTACAAATCTCATGACCTTCTCACATTTCAAAAACAATCATCCCTTCCCTGCAATCCTCCAAAGTCTTAACTCATTCTAGCATTAACTGAAAAGTCCAAGTCCAAAGTTTCATCTGAGACAAGGCAAGTCCCTTCTACCTAGGAGCTTGTAAAATTAAAAAAAAAAAAAGTTATTTACTTTCAAGATACAATGGGGATACAGGCATTAGGTAAATGCTCCCATTCCAGATGGGATAAATTGGTCAGAAAAAGGGGGCTACAGGCCTAATGCAAGTCTGAAAGCCAGCATAGCAGCCATTAAATCTTAAACTCCAAAATCTCCCTTGACTCCATATCTCACATCCAGACTACACTGACACCAGGTGTGGGCTCCTAAGTCCTTGGGAAGCTCTGTACCTATGGCTCTTCAGGGTACAGTCCCCATGGCTGCTTTCATCAGCTAACATTGAGTGCCTACTGCTTTTCCAGGTGCATGGTGCAAGCTGTTAGTGGATCTAACATTCTGGGGTCTAGAGGATGGTGACCTTCTTCTCAGAGCTCCACTAGGCAGTGCTTCAGTGGGGACTCTGTGTGGGGTTTCCAACCCCACATTTCCCCTCTACATCACCCTAGTAGAGGTTCTTCATGAGGGCTCTGCTTCTGCAGCAGACTTTTGCCTGAACATCTAGGCATTCCCATACATCCTCTGAAATCTAGGCAAAGGTTTTCAAACTTCAACTCTTGTCTTCTGTATACCCACAGGCCCAAGGCCATATGGAAGCCACCAGTGCCTGGGGCTGGCATCTTCTGAAGCAATGGCCCAAGCTGTCAAGCTGTACCTTGCCCCTTTCTGCTATGCCTGAAAAAGCTAGAGTGGCTGGGACACAGGGTTCCATGTCCTAAGGCTGCACAGAGCAGCAGGGTGCTGAGCTCTGCCCATGAAATCATTTTTATTTTTTTCTCTTAGGTGTGTCCAGGTATGTGATGAGAGGGGCTGCCACAAAGATCTCTGAAATTGCTCTGGATACATTTTCCTTATTGTCTTAGCTATTACCATTAGGCTCCTTGTTACTTATGCAAATTTCTGCAGCTGGCTTAAATTTCTCTCCAGAAAATGGTTTTTTTCTTTTCTACCACATGATCAGGCTGCAAATTTTCCAAACTTTTATGCTGTTTTTCACTTTTAAACATAAGTCCCAACTTTAAATCATCTATTTGTGAATGTATGTGACTGTATGCTTTTAGAAAAAGTCAGGCTACCTCTTGAGTGTTTTGCTGCTTATAAATTTCTTGTGGCAGATACCCTAACTCATCTCTCTCAACCTCAAAGTTCCACAGATCTCTAGGGTGGGAGCAAAATCCTGCCAATAGCTTTGCTAAAGCATAGCAAGTTTCACCTTTATTCTGGTTTCCAAAAAGTTCCTCATCACCATCTGAGACCAGTCAGCCTGAATTTCATTTTCCATATCACTATCAGCATTTTGACCAAAGTCATTCAACACGTCTCTAGGAAGTTCCAAACTTTCTCCCATCTTCCTGTCTTCTTGTTATCCCTCCAAACTGTTCCAACACCTGCTGGCTACCCGGTTCCAAGGTCCGTTTCACATTCTCACGTGTCTTTATAGCAATGCCTCACTCCCTCGGTACCAATTTTCTGTGTCAGTCCATTTGCAAACAGCTATAACTACACACCTGAGTCTGAGTAATTTATGAAGAAAAGAAGTTTCATTAAGTCATGATTCCAAATGTTTGGGGAGGCCTCAGGAGTTTTATAATCATAGTGGAAGGCAAAGTGGAACTAAGTCTTCCCATGGTGGCCTTAGAGAGAGGGAGAGAAGGGGGAAGCACCAGGCACTTATCAATCAGATCTTGTGAGAACTCTATCAAAGAAAAGCAAGGGGGAAGTCTACCCCCATGACTCAATCACCTCCCACCACATCATTCACCCAACATGTGGGGATTACATGATATTTGGGTGGGGTCACAGGGCCAAACGATATCAGCCACCTTGCCTGATTTAAATCTGAAAACTCAGATCAGGGATTATACTTTTTAAATAATCATTTTTTCCTAACTACTTGCAATGATAACATTTATTTAATATTTACCATGGTAGACAATCTATTAATCATTTTATGTACTTCACTTATTTAATTCTTACAATGTCCCTAGCCAGTTTTTGAGACTTCACGTTCCACAGAGACTGCTTGATTTTAAAATTGAGTTCTTCGGCTTATAAGCTGTAAAATTGGAAAAGACACTTGGCCTCTCTCAATGTCAGTTTTGAAATCTAATCACAGGTTGTTGTGAGATTAAGGTGAATTAATAAAAGTAATTTACATAAATAGTGCATGGGATATTATCATTATTTATTGAATATAAGGTAACATTATTTCAAAATAAAAAACTAGTATTGTTATTATCTCTAAGTTGAATTATTATGATAGATTCAATGCATACATTGTTTTCTTTTGGAGTTTAGATTATTGTTCAGCAAATAATCACAAGAAACAAACCTCAGCCTCATGTAGATAATTCCATATGAACTTTCTCCTGCTCTATCCCTTCTCTATGGACAAAGTATGCTTCCACACACCATTGATGTTAGCTTTTTCCCATGTGATGTGATTTGACTAATACAATATAGTCTAAAATGATCTGGTGCTAGTTTCAAGCTTGTGCTTCTAGTAACATCACTTGTCTACTCCTCCCTCTGGGAGTTTCTGGTCTCCACCATGGTACATTCCCCCAGACAGCTAATACCCTACATACAGGCCCTGGGAATATCAGATGTGGAGTCAATATGATCTCAAAATGAGGGAAAAAGAGCTATTCCAGCTGACACATAAATCTATTAGTGAATAATAAAAACTGTTTGTTACTGAGGTTATGTGTGTGTATGCCTTTTTATATTGGTAAGACTGGCCAATACACTCTTCTTCTCCAGTAAACTCTTCCACATATTAATCAAAGTAGTCATTTAAAGACACAATTCTAAAATATTATGTTCCCTGTTCAGCACCTCTTAATGGAATTCATTTAAACTTAAATTCACATAAAATTCAAATAAATTCAAATAAAATTATTTGTTACAGTTTAAGAGAATTTTTATCTACTTCTTGGATATCATAGTTTTCTATACACAAGCCAGTTAGGCATCTTTTTTTTATGCCAAGTTGTTTTTCTTCTTAGGGCCTTCTCAAATGTCCTCTTCTCAAATTTTCTCTTACTGAAAAGATATTCTTCACATTACTTTCCGTGATCTTCACACTTCAGGTCTTGACTCAAAAGTCATCTCCCCGGAAATGCATTTCTGACACTTACCTAAGTAAGTAGAATCACACTGTCTTAACACTCACTGCAATTTTAATTATATATTTATTAATTTATCTGTCAGTTATCTGTCTCTTCTACTAGAATCTAAGTTTCATGAGGTCAGCAATAGGGTTTGACTTATTAATTATTGATTAATCAGAACCTAGCACCATGCTAAATGCTTCTAAGTATTTACAAATTCTGTTAGATAAATTAATTTTATTATGGAAGTTGAGGTATAGATGATGATTAAATACATTTTTTAAGATTATGTAACTAATAACAAAGTACAGAGCTAAGACTCTTAGTCAAATATATCTATTTTTTTTTAAGATTCAAGTATGTGGAGAAAAATTTCAAGAAATATATTGTCCACAATAGATCTAGCCTTGGCTCAATTACAGTTTTGGTAACTCATAGGAAATATTGAATAACTGATCATTAATTTATCCTACGCTATATTTTGACAATTAAGTAGTGCCTAATTATATGGGTTGCACTTATACTCTTTAGAATAATGGTTTTTGATTCTACATATATACTTAAGAAATACCTATTATTAAAAATTCACAACCTAAATATATAGGTTCAATTTTTTTTAAACATACACTCAACATTTTCTATTGTATATTTTTATATACTTTAGTAAGCATCTCTGACAAATATTTTACAATATCTAAATTTTAATTATTTACAACTATTTTATATTTGCACTAATTTTGTATTTTGTACTAAGTTTTATTAAATTCATATATCATTTAGAATAGGGTAGATTGTTCTACATTAAGCAGCAACCTTAAAATATTAAAGGACTAATGCAGCAAATGCTTATTTTCTGCCATATATACGTCATTGGTTGCCTTAGGCCCTTTTCCACATAATTTTTACTGCAGGATCCAAGCTAAATCAATAGCCTCTTTCTGGAACTTTGATGTGGTGAAAGTTCCTAGAATGTGGTGAAACACGAGCTGTCTTTTAGATAAAATCCTTAGGGTACATGTTACTTTTGCTACTGTTTCATTGGGAAAAGCACGTCATTTTATGAAGTTGAAAGTCATTGATATAAATACAAATAATTTTTTCCTGAGGGTGTGGCCCTGAATGTACAATAAAAATACATCTATTGTAGAGAGTCGAAAGCCTGAGGGTCGTGACCAACTCAGCATTCCACTGAGGCTATATGATCAAACAGCCAACTGTTTATCATGATTGCAGAATGTGGGCAAACTTGCTTCTGCGCTGGCTGCCAGAAGGTTTGCTGAGGGCAATCACTCCCTGGCACCATGCTCCTTGAGGTTATCTACTGGAACATCTGGAGACTATTGCTCAGAGAATGCAGTCATGCAGGACTGCACCGAGTCAGGCAGCTGACCACAACCACCCCCTTCTACCTAACTTCTTCACTCAATAAATATGAAGGGCTATAGAAGCTCAGGGCCCTTGTTCACTAGAAGCAAGGAGTCCCCGACCCCTTACTCCAAATATACTCTTTTGTCTTTGTCTTTATTCCCATGTTCATCTTCCTTTGTTCAGTCCACCAAGGCCTGTGGCAATCTATGATGCTTTACTGACTCATTTCTCTGGTATGAATTTTTTATATAATTGTTAGGCTTTTAAAAAATGATTTCTGTGACATTAGCAGTTATATTTTCTCTTTTCAGAAAGCCTATTTCCCTTCCTCTATGATAATTATGAAATCTCAACTGACCATGTGTAGTTTTGAGTACAACCTGATGATTGTAAGTAAAGTATTTCCTAGATAATTTTTGAAATAAAATGGTGTCTGAAATCTGAGAATACGCCTGAAGTTTGATGGAGTAAAAGAAAGTAAATATTTTTCTTACTAAAATCATTTGGGGGCAGATAAACATAGAATATATTTGAATATTTTATTATATTTATCCAAAACTTTAAAGTTGCCTTGAAATGTCTTAAATGTAGCTGAGAGCCATTAAGGTACAAAATTTCATGATCTTTTTTTGGACTCAGTATACAAGGGAAAATAATAATTTAAAAAAAGTCTCTCTTTCCCTGAAGTTGAGTTAACATTCTTTTTTTTTTTCAGACAGAGTCTCACTCCCATTGCCCAGGTTGGAGGGCTGTGGTGTGATCATGTCTCACTGTCTCACTGCAGCCTTGACTGCTTGGATTCAAGTGATCCTACTGCCTCAGTCTCCTGAGTACCTGGGACCACCAGCATGTACCACAATGCACAACTAATTTTTAAATTTTTTTTAGAATGGAATCTTACTTTGTTGCCCAGGCTGGTCTCAACCTCCTGAGCTTCAGTGATCCTTCTACCTCGCTTTCTAAAGTGCTGGGATTACAGGTATAAGTCACACCACCTGGCTGAGTTAACATTCTTAATGCTTTGGAAAAGTAAGGCAGTTACACTCAAACAAAAATAAAATTTATGGTAAGCCATCATACTTGGTAATATAATTTGGATTTGTATCCCCACCCAAATCTCATGTTGAATTATAAAATACCGTGTTGGAGCAGGGGCCTTGTAGAGGTTACTGAAGCATGAAGCAGACATCCTCCTTGCTGTTCACCTGATAATGAGAAAATTCTCATGAAATCTGGTTGTTTAAAAGCATGGAGCACTTCCACCTTTGCTCTCTTCTTTCTCCAGCCCTGTAAGACATGACTGCTTTCCCTTCACTTTCTACCAAATTATAAGTTTCCTGAGGTCTCCCTAGTCATGCTTCTGTACAGCTTGGGGAACTATGAGTCAATTAAACCTCTTTTATTTATAAATTGCCCAGTTTCAGGTAGTTCTTTATAGTAACACAAGAATAGACTAATGCGCTTGTCCATCTTTTTTTGTATGAGGATAAAATATTATTAAAAAAATTACACTTTGGTTCATCAGATTTTAAAAAGAGGGACAAATTCTAATACTTATGGATTCCTTACTGTATACAGAGCTCTGTGCCATTATATATGTAATCTTTAATGTAATCTTTAATATAGATTTTAATCATCATTTTACTAAACAAATGAGGACTAAAACATTGAAATGAATTTTCCTAAAACACATGGCTGGTAAAGGATATTATGAATATAAACTCATACAGTTTTAACTGGGAAGCTATAGTTTTCATTTGCATCATTCAATTAACCTTCTATTTCCACTATTAAAGATGGTATAATATGTATTAGAAACATGAAACTGGGATGGTACTTTGGGAATTATATCATCTCTATTTTTAATTGTTTGTGAGTCTAGAATAGTTATCATCAATTCTTCAATCCAAATAATTGTTTTGCACCTTTGCAAAGTAACTTGATGCATCTGTTAAGTGAAAGTTTGATAGAAATGTGCACAATGTGTAAAACCACAAAATGTGTAATTGATCTCCAAAAACAGTGATGTTAAATGATAATTCCTGGACTTGTGTTTAGGTCTTTGATGCAAATCTGAGTATGGAAAAAATGAATTGAGGATAGGGTATACAAATTCCCCAGAATTCACTAAAATATTATCTAGTCATTAAGAGCATTTTCAGACACACACTGATCTGATTATAACTCCCAGTCCTGCCATCTAGCAGTTACACAACCGTGGAAAGTTATATGACCTCTTTGAAACTTTCTCTCTTTGGAAAATGAGAATAGTAGAAACACTTTCTTCAAATACCTGTCCTGAAAATTAAATAAGATAATACTCTTAAGGTGCTCATAAATAGTATATGGCAAAGTTTACTGTTTCAATAAATAATAAAAGAAAATCTACTTGTTTATCTCATATAATGCCTATATCTGGCCAGGCACCGTGGCTCACACCTGTAATCCTAGGACTCTGGGAGGATGAGGAGAGAGGATCACGAGGTCAGGAGTTTGAGACCAGTCTGATCAACATGGTGAAACCTGGTCTCTACTAAAAATACAAAAATTAGCCAGGCGTGGTCACACGCCTGTAATCCCAGCTACTTGGAAAGTTGAGGTGGAGAATCACTTGAACCCAGGAGGCAGAGTTTGCAGTGAACTGAGATCATGCCACTGCACTCCAGCCTGGGTGACACAGCAAGACTCCATCTCAAAAAAAAAAAAAAAAAAAGAAAGTGACTATATTTACCATCCCTAAATCTGAGACTTTGTTAGAAATGCAATTAAGAAATAAGGTGTTCACTGCTAGAACTCTAGCTCTAATAAATTTAAAATAATCTCTAATCTCTAAGTACTAACATCTTAGGTGACCAGTAGGATATTAGAAACCATGACCAAAAAATAGAAGATGACTGACTAGAAGCAGCTAGTGTGGGCTGCTCTCATGGAGAGAAGAAGAAGTTTCATATAAATACTACATCTTCAACTGAAACATCCAGGAGGAGACATTAGGATTCTTCCAGGAAACAAATTTGGCCCACAGGGAATGGAGAGGAAAAAGACAGGATGATGCAGAAGTAACACTGAACCATAGGAGGCTCCCTCTCCCTGGGGATTGGTGAGTGAGTAAGATACAGAAAGGATGCATACTTATTCCATAGATTTTACAACCCTGGGATCATTCCTCGACGAGCCCATTCCACAAAGACCTTCAGACTGACATGCTGTATTAGTCCATTTTCATGCTGCTGATAGAGACATACCTGAGACTGGGAAGAAAAAAGGTTTAACGGGCTTACAGTTCCACATGGCTGAGGAGGCCTCCAAATCATGGCAGAAGGCAGGGAGGAGCAAGTCACTACTCAGGTGGATGAGAGCAGGAAAAGAGAGAGCTTGCACAGGGAAACTCCCATTTTTAAAGCCATCAGATCTCATGAGGTTTATTCACTATCAAGAGAACAGCATGGGAAAGACACACCCCCTTGATTCCATCACCTCCCATCAGGTTTCTCCCATAAAATGTGGGAATTGTGGGTGTTACAACGCAAAATGATATTTGGGTGGGGACACAGCGAAACCATATTATTCCACCCCTGACCCCTCCCAAATCTCAGGTCATCACATTTCAAAACCAATTATGCCTTTCCAACAATCCCCCAAAGTCCTAAGTCATTTCAGCATTAACTCAAACGTCCAAGTTCAAAGTCTCATCCGAGACAAGGCAAGTCCCTTCTGCCTATGAGCCTGTAAAATCAAAAGCAACTTAGTTAATTCAAAGATATAACGGAAATAAAGGCATTGGGTAAATACAGCCATTCCAAATGGGAGAAATTGGCCAAAACAAAGAGGCTAGAGGCAGGCAAGTCCAAAATCCAGTGGGGCAGTAAAGTCTTAAATCTCCAAAATAATCTCCTTTGACTCCATGTCTCACATCCAGGTAATGCTGATGTAAGGAGTGGGTTCCAATGGTTTGGGGTAGCTCTTCCCCTGTGGCTTTGCAGCGTACAGCTTTCATCCTGGTTGGTGATGAGTGTCTGTGGCTTTTCCAGGCATGTGGTGCAAGCTGTCAGTGGACCTACCATTCGTGGGTCTTGGGGAAGAAAACCCTCTTCTCACAACTCCACTAGGTGGTGCTCTGGTAAGAATTCTGTGCGAGGTCTCTGACCCTACATTTCCCTCTTGCATTGCCCTATCAGAGGTTCTCCATGAGAGCCCCAGCAGAGGGACCCTCGGCCCAGCCCGTGAAACCACATATTCTTCGTAGGCCTGTGGGCCTGTGATGGGAGAGGCTTCCTTGAAGATGAAGACTCCTGAAATGCCCTGGAGACAGTTTCCCCATTGTCTTGGGGATTAGCATTGGGCTCCTTGCTACTTATGCAAATTTCTACAAATGGCTTTAATTTCTCCTCAGAAAATGGGATTTTTTTTTTCTATCACTTCACCATGCTGCAAATTTGCCAAACTTTTATGCTCTGCTTCCGTTACAAAACTGAATGCCTTTAACAGCACCCAAGTCACTTCTTGAATGCTTTGCTGCTTAGAAATTTATTCTGCTAGATACCCTAAATCATCTGTCTCAAGTTCAAAGTTCCACAAATCTCTAGGACAGGGACAAAATGCTACCAGTCTCTTTGCTAAAACATAACAAGAGTCACCTTTGCTCCAGTTCCCAACAGGTTCCTTATCTCCATCTGAGACCACGTCAGCATACATTTTGTTGTCCATATTACTATCAGCATTTTGGCCAGAGCCATTCAACAAGTCTGGGAGTTCCAAATTTTCCCAAATTTTTTTGTCTTCTTTTGAGCCCTCCACACTCTCCCAACTTCTGCCTGTTACCCAGTTCCAAAGTCGTTTCCACATTTTTGGGTCTCTATTCATCAGCACCCTACTCCTGACACCAATTTACTGTATTAGTTCATTTTCATGCTTCTGAGAAAGACACACTTGAGACTGGGCAGTTTACAAAAGAAAAAGCTTTAATGGACTTACATTAAAGTCTGAGAGGTCTAACAGTCATGGCAGAAAGCAAGGAGGATCAAGTCACATCTTACATGGATGGCAGCAGGCAAAGAGAATGGTCGTGCAGGGAAACTTCCATTTTTAAAACCGTCAGATCTCATGAGGCTTATTCACTCTCATGAGAACAGCACAAGAAAGACCCACCCCCATAATTTAGTCACCTCCCACTAGGTTTCTGCCATGAAACATGGGAATTGTGGGAGTTACAATTCAAGATGAGATTTGGGTGGGGACACAGCCAAACCATATCACATGCACAGCTATATGGAGTCTGAGCAAAACCTCTTCTCAGGTACACATGAAGTCCAGAGGGACTTGAATCCCCTGCATCCCTAATATTAGTGGCAGTAACTCTAGCACATGAGAAAGTTAGGCTCCCTTACACACCCCCAGGAAAAGGGCTGAATCCAGGGACCTAGCAGCAATGGTCTGCAGGCCTTGCTTCCACTGCACGTCGCAGGATAAGGCCCATTGGTTTGGGAATTCAGCCACCCCCTACCAGGGTTTTCAGTAGGTATTAGCTCTGCACCTTTCTGGGATGGATCTCCCACAGAGGGTGAGGGCCACCACCTTTGCTAAATCACAGCTTTAGCCTTTGCTACCTTTAGGCACTGGAGATTCTGAAGTGATTGGAAATAGGTGCAGATATCGAGCACAGCACAAAAAAACCCCACAAAAAAGCAGCTAGATTGTTTCCTACATGGGTCCGCAGTCCCATTTCTCCTTACTGGATGGACTTCCTGACCTGGGACTCCAGCCACTCTGACAGGGTAACCTTGCCACAGCTCCACACCTTCCTGGGACAGAGCTCCCAGAGGGTGGGGCAAGTGACTATCTTTGTTGTTTCACAACCTTCACTCTTCCTGCCTTCAGGCTCTGGAGAGTCCAAGGTGACTAGGGTGTGGCACAGAACTTCAGCATAGTGCAGTCACTCTATGAACAAATGGCCAGATTGTTATTTACATGGGTTCCTGATCCTGTTTCTCTTCACTGTGTGAGATACCTGGAACTAAAACTACAGCCATCCTCCCCCCACACTCCTGGCTCAGGAACGCAGAACAGCTATCCCACCCACAGATAAGCACACCCATTGGCAGTGGCTCTGAGTTTCCCTAGAAATAGGCTCCCAGAGGCAACTGTAAGTCCTTCTGCCACTACCACAGCATGGTTCCACCCGTGTTGCTCTTGGTCTGGGGAACAAAGAGCCCGAGGATTTCACCCAAGCTTATAAGTCAGCACAGCCACCATATATACAGGACCCCAAACTCTCTTCCCTGTGAGCCCTTGACCCCCTCTTCATAACAAGCAGAGCACCCAGCTCAGGCCAGTAATACTGTCTCCCAACACCCTGGTTTAACACTCCCAGTAGCAGCAGCTCTGTGTTTCTCAGAGGTGGAGACCCCAGGGTGTATTAGTTACTTCACTTCTCACACTGCTATTAAAAACGTACTCAGGACTGGGTAATTTTTAAAGGAAAGAGGCTTAATGAGCTCACAGTTCCACATGACTGGGGAGGCCTCACAATCATGGCAGAAGGCAAAGAAGGAGAAAGACACATGTTACGTGGTGGTAGAAGAGAGAGCATGTACATGACTCCTCTTTATAAAGCTATCAGATCTTGAGTTACTTATTCACTCTTATGAGAATGTCATGGAAAATTCCACCCTCATGATTCAATTACCTCCCACCGCATCCTTCTCATGATATATGGGGATTACTACAATTCAGGTGAGATTTGGGTGAGGACACAGAGCCAAACCATATCACGGGGCTACCCCTCTGCCCCTGCCCATGCAGTGGAATCACCCTTGCTATCTTCAGAATGGGAAAGGAGCTAAGACCCTGGGTGCTTTCACCAAAATTCCACATAGCTGCAGTTGCCTTAAGGAGAGGAGACCAGTCTGTCTCTCATGGGTCCAACCAACTCTCCTTGCTTGTCATCAGGCAGGGCCTCCCCAATGTGGGCCCCAGTGCAGCTACCCTATTTAGGGCTGATTGCACTGATGAATTCCAGTTCTACATTTCTCTGCAGACAGCATAAAAGTGGGAGAGATCTCCACACTTTCAGAGCATTGACAGGGAGCATGACTGCAATGTGAGGAAATACAGAGGAGCCGTATGAGCTAGCAACAGCTTACCTACTGACCATTACACTGAAGTGCCACCTACTGGCACACCGCCAAACTTCAACATCAAAAAGTATTTTGCTAACATACCCCACTGTGAAACCAAAGATAAGAAATTGCCTACAAATAATGGCCCTGCACAAAGCCAAGGCCCTCTGAATAAATCCAGAAAATACATTTGCTGACTGTACTCAATTTTTACTGCAGTTAATGGAACACCTGCATGCATAGATGAAAAAAACTAGCAGAACTCTTCTGACTTGAAAGGCCAGAGTGCCTTCTTTCCTCCACACAACTGCAGTAGTATTCCAGTAAGTGTTCTTAACCAGGCTGAGATGGCTGAAATGAGAGATAAAATTCAGAACATGGATAGAAACAAAGATAATCAGAATTTTGGAAAATGCCAAAACTCAATCCAAGAAAGCTAAACATCAAACACATACACACACACACACACACACACACACACACACACACACACATACTCTACAGGTGTTCAGGACTAGTCAGTATACAAAAAAGAAGCATACAGACCTGATAAATTTGAAAAACACACTACAAGAATTTCAAACTGCAATTGCAAGTATTAACAGCCAAATAGACCAAGTTAAGAAAAGAACTTTAACTTTTGAGAAAATAATCTCAAGAGAGCTTGAAGACTGGCTCTCTTAAATCAGACAATTAGATAAAAATAAAAAGAATTACAAGTAATGAACAAAATCTGATAAATATGGGCTTATGCAAAGAGAATAAATATATGACTTATTGACACCCCTGAAAAAGACGGGTAGATAGCAAGCAACTTGGAAAACATTGTATTAGTCTGTTTTCACACTGCTATGAAGAGCTACCAGAGACTGGGTAATTTATAATGAAAAGAGATTTAATTGACTCACAGTTCTGTATGGCTGAGGACGACTGAGGAAACACAATTATGGCAAAAGACAAAGGGAAATCAAAGAATGTCTTACATAGTGACAGGAGAGAGAGAGAGTGAAGGGGGATGTGCCACACTTTTAAACAATCATATCTAGAGAGAGCTCACTCACTATCAAGAGAACGGCATGAGGGAAATCCATCCAATAATCCAATCACCTCCCACCAGGTTCCTCCTCTGACATGTGGGGATTACAATTGGAGACGAGATTTAGTTGAGGACACAGAGTCAAACCATATAATTCCAAAGCTTGTCCTTGCAAAATCCCACGTCTTTCTTACATTTTAAAACACAGTTATGCCTTCTCAACAGTACCCCAAAGTCTTAACTCATTCCAGCATTAACCCAAGAGTCCAAAGTTTAATTTGAGACAAGGGGAGCCCCTTCTGCTTCTAAGCCTATAAAATCAAAAGTAAGTTAATTACTTCCAAGATACAATGAGGGTACAGGAATTGGGTAAATGCTCCCATTCCAAATGGGAGAAAATAGCCCAAAAAGGGGACTATGGGCCCCATGCAAGTCCAAAACCTCATAGGGTAGTCATTAAATCTTAAGTATTTGAAATATTTTTCTTTGACTCCAAGTCTCACACCCAGACCACACTGAAATAAGGGGTAGGCTGCTCTGCCCCCAAGGCTCTGCAGGGTGCAACCTTTATGACTGCTTTTACAGGCTGGCAGTGTGGGCCTGTGGCTCTTCCAGAAGTAAGGATCAAGCTGTTGGTGGTTCTACCATTCTGAGGTCTGGTGAACGGTGGCCCTCTTCTCATAGCTCCACTAGCCAGTGCCCCATAATAATTCTGTATTGGGGCTCCAACTCCATATTTCCCCTCTGTTTTTCCCTAGTAGAGGTTCTTCATGAGGGCTCTGCCCATGCAGCAGACTTCTGCCTGGAAATACACATGTTTCTATACATCCACTGAAATCTAGGAAGAGGTTTCCAAAGCTCAACTCTTGTCTTCTGTGCATCCACAGGCCCAAGGCCACATGGCAGCTTCCAATGCTTGGCGCTTGCACCCTCTGAAGCAATGGTCCAAGACTTACCTTGGCGCCTTTAGCCAGAGCTTGGGCTGGAGCAGCTGGAACATAGGGTCCCATGTCCCAAGGGTTCATAGAGCATCAGAGTCCTGAGCTGAGCCCAAGAAATTATTTTTTCTTCCTAGGCCTCTGGGCCTGTGATGGGAGGGGCTGGCATGAAAATTTCTAACACGCCCTGAAGACATTTTCCACATTGTCTTGACTGTTAACATTTGGCTTCTCTTTCCTTATGCATATTTCTGCAGCATGCTTGAATTTCTCCCCAGAAAATGGGTTTTTCTTTTCTACCACATGATCATGCTATAAATATTCTAAACTTTTATACTCTGCATTTTTTTTTAAAAAACCCTAAGTTCCCATTTTAAATTATCTCTTTGCAAACACATAAGACTATTTGCCTTCAGAAACAGCCAGGCCACATTTTGAATAATTTGCTGCTTAGATATTTCTTCTGGGAGATACCCTGAATCATCTCTTTCAAGTTCAAAGTGCCACAGATCTCTAGAGCAAGAGCAAAATGCTGCCATTCTCTTGCTAAAGCATAGCAAGAATGACCTTTACTCCAGTTCCCAATAAGTTTCTCATCTCCATCTCAGACCACCTCAGCCTGGACTTCATTGTCTATATTACTTTCAGCATTTTGGTCTAAGCCACTCAACAATCCTTAGAAAGTTTTAACCTTTCCCTCATCTTTCTGTCTTCTTCTCAGACCTGCAAACTGTGCCAACCTCTGCCAGTTATCCAGTTCCAAAGTCACTTCTAAATGTTCAGATAGCTTTATAGCAGTGTCCACTCACTCAGTACCAATTTTCTGTATTTGTCCATTTTCACACTGCTATGTAGAACTATCTGAGATGGGGTAATTTATAAGGAAAATAGGTTTAATTGACTCATATTTCCACATGATTGGTGAGGCCTCAGGAAGCTTACAATCATGAAGAATGTGAAGGAAAAGCAAAGCATCTCTTACATCATGGAAGAAGAGAGAGAGAGCAAAGGGGAAAGTGCCACACTTTTAAACCATCAGATCTTGTGAGATCTCATTATCATGAGAACAGCATGGCAGAAATTCACCCCCATTATCCAGTCGCCTCCAGCCAGGTCCCTTTGTTTACAGGTGGAAATTACAATTCAAAATGAGATTTGAGTAGGGACACAGAGCTAATCCATATTGAACATATTTTAGAATGTTATCCTTAAAAACTTCATCAACCTCTCTAGAAAGATCAACATTCAAATTTAGAAAATTCAGATAATCCCTGCAAGATACTACAAATAAAACCATATTCAATAGAGATAATCATCAGATTCTGCAAGGTCAAAATGAAAAAAAAAATGTTAAATGCAGCTAAAGAGAAAGAGCAAGTCACCTAAAAAGGAAACCTCATAAGGCTAACAGTGATCCTTTCAGCAGAAACTGTATAAGCCAGATGAGATTGAGGGCCTATATTCAACATTCTTAAAGAAAAAAAAATCTTTAACTATGAATTTCATAACCAGTGAAATGAAGCATCATAAATAAAGGAGAAATGAGATCCCTTTCAGACAGACAATTGTCAAGGGAATTTATTATCACCAGACCTACCTTACAAGAGGTAAATATGGAAAGGAGTACTTCTAGAAACAATGCGGGTACAGGCATTTGGTAAATACAGCCATTCTAAATGTGAGAAATTGACCAAAACAAAGGGACTGCAGGTCCCATGCAAGAACTGAAATTTCATGGGGGAATCAAATCTTAAATCTCCAAAATGATCTCCTTTAACTTCATGTCTCATGCCTAGATCATGTTGGTGCAAAAGGGGAGTTCCCATGGCCTTGGGCAGCTTCATCCCTGTGATTTTGCAGGGTACAGCATCTGTGGCTTCTTCAAGCTCAGTCCCAAGCTGTCAGTGGATTTACCATTCTGGAGCCTGGACGATGGTGTACCTCTTCTCAAAACTCCAGTATGTGGTGCCCCAGGTTGGAGTCTGTGTGGGACTTCAACCCCACATTTCACTTCTACACTGACCTAGCAGATGTTCTCCATGAAAACTCTATCCCTGCAGCAAACTTCTGACTGGACATCAAGGCGTTTTCATACATCCTCTGAAATCTAGGCGGAGGTTCCCAAACCTCAATTCTTGACTTCTGTGCACCTGGAGACTCAACACCACATGGAAGCTGCTGAGGTTTGGAACTAGTGCCTTCTGAAGCCATGGCCCGAGCTGTATCTTGGCTCCTTTTAGTCGTGGTTGAGACATGATGTATCTCAGGCCCATGAAACCATATTTTCTTCCAAGGCCTCTAAGCCTGTGATGAGAGGGGCTGCCTTGAAAACCTCTGACATGCCCTAGAGACATTTTCCCCATTCTCCCAGGACTAACATTTGACCCATTGTTATTTATGAAAATTCTGCAGCTGACTTGAATATCTCCTCAGAAAATAAGATTTTCTTTTCAATCGCATTGCGAGGTTGTAAATTTTTGGAACTTTTATGCTCTGCTTCCCTTATAAAACTGAATGCCTTTAACGGCATCCAAGTCACTTCTTGAATGCTTTGTGGCTTAGAAATTTTTTCTGCTGGTACCCTAAATCATCTCTCTCAAGTTCAAAGTTCCACAAATCTCTAGGGCATGGGCAAAATGCCACCAGTCTCTTTGCTAAAACACAACAAGAGTTACATTTGCTCCAGTCCCTAGCAAGTTCCTTATGTCCATCTGAGACCACCTCAGCCTGGACTTTATTATTCATATCTTTATTAGTATTTTTGTCAAAGCCATTTGACAAGTCTCCAGAAAGTTCCAAACTTTCCTACATTTTCCTGTCTTTATCTAAGCCCTCAGAACTGTTGCAACTTCCCAGTTCCGAAATCACTTCCACTTTTTTGGGTATCTTTTCAGCAACACCCCATGCTATTGGTACCAATTTACTGTACTAGTTCATTTTCATGAAGACATGATAAAGACATACCCAAGACTGGGAAAAAAATAGGTTTATGGGCTTACAGTTCCACATGGCTGGGGAAACCTCACTATCATGGTGGAAGGCAATAAGGAGCAAGTCATGTCTTACATGGATGACAGCAGGCAAAGAGAAAACCTGTGCAGGAAAACTCCGTCTTATAAAACCATCAGGTCTCACGAGACTTATTCGCAATCACAAAAACATCACAAGAAAGTCCTGGCCCCATGATTCAATTATCTCCCATTGCATCCCTCCCACAACACAGGGGGATTATGGGAGCTACAAGATGAGATTTGGGTGGGGAAACAGAGCCAAACCATATCACCCAGATTCGTAAAGCAGGTTCTAAGCGACCTACGTAACCACATAATAACAGTGGGAGACTTCAATACCCCACTAACAGTATTACACAGTTAATTGAGGCAGAAAATTAACAAAGATATTTATGACCTAAATTCAATACTTGACCAAATAGATCTAAAAGACATCTATAGAACTCTCTTCCTCAGAATAACAGAATATAGATTATTCTCATTGCCATGTATGGCACAGTGTATGCCACATAGCACATACTCTAAAATCAACCACTGAATCAGACATAAAGTAATCCTCAGCCATTTAAAAAAAAAAACCCAAATCATACCAATAATGTTCTTGAATCACAACACAATGTAAAGATAATACAATATTAAGAAAATTTTTCAAAAGCATAAATTACATGGAAATGAAACAACCTGCTCCTGAAAAACTTTTGAATAAATAACAAAATTTAAAGCAGAAATCAAGAAGTTCTTTGAAACTAATGAGAACAAAGATAAAACATACCAGAATCTCTGGACCACAACCAAGTCAGTGTTAAGAGGAAAATTTATAGCATTCAATGCCCACATCAAAAATACAGAAAGATCTAAAATGAACAACATAATATCACAATTAGAAGAAGTAGAGAAGTGAGAGCAAATCAGTCCCAAAGCTATCAGAAGATAAGAACTAACCAAAATCAGAGCTGATCAGAAGGAGACTGAGATACACAAAAGATCATCAAATCCAAAAGTTTGTCTTTGAAAAAATGAGATAGACTAATAAAGAAAAGAGAGAAGATCTAAGAAAACACAGAAATGACAATGATGATGTTACCACTGACTCCATAGAAATATATAACCATCAGAAACTACTATGAACATCTCTATGCACACAAACGAAGAAATCCGGAAGACATGGATGAATTCCTGAATACATAATTGGCCCAAGACTGAATTATGTAGAAATTAAATCTGTGAACAGACCACTGTTGAGCTCCAAAATTGAATCTGTAAGCTATATCCTACCAACAAAAACAATTTCAAGAGCAGATAGATCCACAGCTGAATTTTACCTGAGTTATAAAGAAGAGTTGGTACTACTTCTACCGAAACTATTACAAAAAGTTGAGGAGGAGGAATTTCTCCCTAACTCATTATTTGATGCCAGCATCAACCAGATTCCAAAATCATTCAGATACACAACAAAAAAAGGAAAACTTCAGGTGAATATCCTTTAATGCAAAATTCCTCAGCAAAATGCTTACAAACTCAATCCAGCAGCACATCAAAAAGTCAATCCATTATAATCAAGTAGACTTTATCTTGGGATGCAAGGTTTGTTCAACCTATGCAAATTAGTAAATATGATTCATCACATAAGCAGGACTAAAGACAAAAACCACATAATTATTTCAATAGATACAGGAAAAGGCTTTTGACAAAATTCAGCATGCTTTCATGTTAAAAATCCTCAATAAACTAGGCATTGAAGGAATATACCTCTAAATAATAAGAGCCATCTATGAAAAACCCACAGCTGACACCATATCAAATGGGAAAAAGCTGGAAGCATTCCTCTTAAAAATTGCCGAAAAAACAAGAACGCCCTACCTCACTACTCCTCTTCAACATAATATTGGAAGTTCTAGCTATAGCAATCAGGCAAGAGAAAGAATTAAAAGGCATCTAAATAAGAAGAGAGGAAGCTATCTTTTGCAGATCGCATAATTTTATATTTAGAAAACCCCACAGTGTTAGTTCAAAAGCTGCTTTAGCTGATACATTCTTCAGTAAAATTTCAGGAGCACAATTAACATACAAAAATGAATAGTGTTCCTGTACACCTGCAAGATCCAAGCTGAGAATCAAATCAGGAACACAATCCCACAATTGCCACAAAAAGAAGAAAATGTCTAGGAATACAGCTAACCAGGGAGGTGAAAGATCTCTACAGTGAAAACTACAATACACTGTTCAAAGAAATTACAGATGACAGAAACAAATGGAAAAACATCTCATGCTTATGTTTAGGTAAAAGCACTATTGTTTAAATGGCCATACTGCCCAAAGTGATTTATAGATTCAATGCAGTTTCTATCAGACTATTAATAGCATTCTTCTCTGAGCTAGAAAAAGCTATTTTAAATTTCATATGGAAGCAAAAAGGAATCTGAATGGCCAAGTCAATCCTAGGCAAAAAAGAAAAAAAAGAAAGAAAAAGAAAAGAATAAAAAGAAAAAAAAAATCTGGAGGCATGATGTTATCTGACTTCAAAGTATACTACAGGGCTACAGTAATCAAAACAACACGGTACTGCTTCAAAAACAAACACAAATGAATGGAACATAACAGAGACCAGAAACAGTGCTGCACACCTACAACCATCTGATCTTGGACAAAGCTGACACGATCAATAAATGGGAAAAGGGCTCTCTATTCAATAAATGGTACTGAGACAACAGGCTAGCTATATGCAGAAGATTAAAACTGAACCATTTCCTTATGCCATATACAAAAACAAAGTCAAGATAGATTAAATGGTAAAATGTAAATCCTAAGACTATAAAAAAATCCTGGAAGATAATCTAGGAAATACCATTCTGGATATAGGAACTGGTAAAAATTTTATGATGAAGATGGCAAAGCATTCCAGCAAATGCAAAAATTGACAAGTGGAATCCAATTAAACTAAATTGGTTCTGCATACCAAAGAAACACTAACAACAGAGTAAACAGACAACATACATGAAAGAAAAATACTTGAAAACTATGCATCTGACAAAGTTCTAATATCTAGAATCTATGAGCAATTTAAATTTACAAACAAAAATCATTGAACCCCATTATAAAAGTAGGCAATGGACATGAATACTTTTCAAAGAAGACATAAATGCAGCCAACAAGCACATGAAAAACTGAAGAATGTCAGTAATGATTAAAGATATGCAAATAAAAACCACAGTCAGATACTATCTCATGCAAGTCAGAATGGCTATTATTAAAAACTAGAAGAAGATTTTGGTGGAGTTTCATAGAAAAGAGAACATTTACACATTCCTGGTGGCAGTGTAAATTAGTTTAGCCATTGTGAAAAATAGTGTGGTGATTCCTCTAAGAACTTGAAACAGAATTAACATTCAACCCAGCAATTCCATTACTGGATATATACCAACAGGGATATACTTCATTCTACCATAAGGACACATGCACCAGTATGTTTATTGCAGTGCTATTCAGAATAGCAAAGACATAGTATCAACCTAAATGCCTGTCAGTGATAGAATGTATAAAGAAAATGTGGTACATGTACACCATGGAATAATATGCAGCCTTAAAAAGAATAAAATCATGTCCTTTGCAACAATGTGGGTGGAGTTGAAGATTATTATCCTTGCCAAAGTAATGCAGGTACAGAAAACCAAACGCTATATGTTCTCATTTATAAGTGAGAACTAAATAGCAAGAACACATGGACACAAAGTAGGGGACAACAGACCCTGGGGCCTACTCAAGGGTGGAAAGTTGGAGGAGCAAGAAGATCAGAAAAAATGCCTGTTGAGCACAGTGTTTACTACATGTGTGACAGAATAGTCTGTACACCAAATGCCGTGACACAAGTTTACCTATATACAAAACCTGCACATGTACCCCTGCACTAAAATAATAACTAAAAAACCTTAAAAAACTAAAAAAAAAAAAAAAAATCTTAGAAAACTCATGGTGTTACTACTTCTATTAAGAGCCAGAGGGTTATGAAGATTAATATTGCCTTTATGTTTTATAAAATAATAGATCATTTAAAATGAAGAAAAATATAAGCTATAAAATCCCTGTTAAACACTCCTGTTTAGACCTAGTATGAATTTTAAGAAACTAAGTTTCCTAAAGATGAGAGATCACAAATTAATTCATCTACAGTGGTGACATTAACATAAAGTGATTTTTTTTTTAAAGAACCAGTGTAAGTTCAGGAACTTTTCCCAAAGTTTCTAAGGTTTTTATGTTATCAAGATGTTGTCATAAAGAACTATGAAGCCAGAAAGTCAGTAGTCTAGGAAAAATTATAAGTTTTAGGACTGAATGGCATAGCAGTGACTGGCAAGGTGGAATCTAAGTTATATCATTGGTCCACCAATTAGCCTAAACCTGGTACTCATCAATCTCTCTAAGTCTCGGTCATAAACTAATGGAATTCACATACCCTTTCCCATAAGTAGTAGTCTTCTTCCTGGAAAACTTAAAAATGATAAACATCAAACTTTATGTAGACAGAGTAGTCAATTATTTCATCTATAGGAGATAACAGACATGGTGGCTAGATTGCTATCACATGCACAGAACACATTTTAAAATTCTACACAATCCAATTACTCAGTCTTCCAGTTGTTATTTTATTTCTTCTGGGTGTTTGACCATGCCTTAGAGTTTTTCAGCACAGTTAGACATATACTATTCTTGTCAGGGACATGATCATGTGAAATTCTGTGCCTTGGAGTCACTTGTTAGGGAAAAAGTAATGCTACATCTGGGTGCTGAGTACCTGACCTTTCTAGAATTGTTTAGGGTAGTGTAATTGAAAAGAAGTAATCGTCTTTATGGATCCTGATTTTGCAAACTGGAAAATCCATTAAGGCTTCTTCTTGAGGAGAGCTGTTCTGAAAAAAGTGTATTTGGCATCATTTCTAAGAATAACTAGACTGTAGTGAGACACCCACTTTAGACCCCACTTATGGTACTTAATCCTCTTGTAATTTCTTTGTCAACAACCTTACTACTGTCTATCCTAAGTAGGGCTACCGCTTATTTTCTCCTAAGATTCCTCCATCAGAAGTGAGGTTTTTACTTCACATTATTCACTTACTATTAAGATTTAAGAAGATTAAAGTGATTACTGGCTGAAATGAGATTTGTCTTACTTAAGAAGTCAGATATATTAGTACTAGGAAATATATGCATATAATATACCCACATACTATATCATATATATGTATATAGTTATATATATTATATAGTTTGGGTGTGATTGTATGTCAATGTATGTATAACTCTAGATTTTGTTAATTCCTTTATAAAATCCAATGTATTAATCAAAGCAGGCATTCCACACAATAACATAATTAATATGATTATCACTTCTTTACCATATATTACCATATATTTTGTGGAAATTCCTAAATTAGATCTACTCAATTACTAGTTCTATTCACCTGGGTTCTTTGACAAGTTGTCCACCACTGGATAAAATTTTCATCTATTTAAATAGTCTAGGCATTGATCTAAACAATATTATATACAATTTTCATTGTATTTCATGAACTATAGGTACTAGGTTGAAGTGTTTTCAAAATATTTGCTGTCCCTTCTATTCAGCCCCTCCTTAGGGGAGAATATTTACTATATCATGGATGCCAGGCTTAGGCTCATTATTTGCTTTGCCCACGGATGTGTTGAATGTGTTGAATGTGTTATGTGGAACTTCCGAGCATAAGCTTTAAGAGTCATTGAATGGCATCATCATGTCTCTTTTCCCTTAGTCATGAACTGGGCAATGTTTCAGATATGGCCTGCTCTGTCAGCCTGGTTCTGCAGTGAAGTAGATATGGAACAGAGACTTAGTAGAAGTAAATATCTATTATTGTGTAAGCTACCAAGATTTGAACCTCAATGATTTTTTTTTTAATCACCGCACAACTTAGTCTAAGATTTATAGAGAAATATTTTCTAAAATAATGTAATGATGATGTCATTTATTTGCTTCTGTTATGCAACACACTGGTATTAAGTATACAAAAAATAAAATGATCCTATGCTAATTCTAATGTCATGTAGTACAGTAGTAGAAATTACTGTTAAACATAAAATTGGTTAATATTTAGAACTCTGGCTTTCCATACAGTGCTATGGGAATGTAAGTTGGTGCAACATTTTTAAAGGCTAATTTTCTGTATATAATATATTAAAATTCTTACATTTTCTGATATAGTAATCCTACTTTAAAGAAAAAATAACAAAACACACAAAATATATGCAGAGAAGGGGTCTTTTTATATAAGAATAAAAAGTGATTGAAACAATCTAAATTTGAAAAGTAGAAGAATGGTAAAAATAAATCATCACCCATAAAGTGAAATATTATAGTGGCATTAAAATAATGTTGAAGGAATAGTTAATGGCAGCAATTTTTTAGATAAAATACCATAACCAATTATAAATAATGCATGACCTAAAAATTGTAAACATGTACACAGACACTGAAGGAAATGACTCACCATTTTGACAATGGTTACTAGTGCGTAGTGTACACTTTTAAAATTAACATGTATCACTATTAGACATGGAAAATTGTTCTAAATTTCATTAAAAATAAAGTACTAAAAAAATGAAATGAGATAAGACTTTTCTATACTTAAGATTTCAAAATGTACCATGAATATGGAAAACTCTTTCCTTGGTTTTCAGAGTCCAGTTCGCCTATATTTGTGTGTGAAGTGTTAAGTGTTACTGCATCACTCTCATCCTGACATGATATTTTAATTTTACTTTTCTGGTATAGAAATTACATAATGGTATTGTTAAATCAAGGAATTCCAATCTTTAAAGTTAGATGCAAGTCTCTTAATTATATTCCCATTATCTCCTTTTCTAACTAATGTAGAAATAGAGAACTCTTGGTAATTAAATATTATTTAATCACTAATTCTAACTACACTGCTGATAATTATGTCCCAATATGATTTCCTCTAAGATATCTCACAGATCATTGATAAACAGCTAAGAAGAAAAAAATCAGGAGATTAACACTAATTATAGCAAAGTGGTTTGCTATTAAATTAATTGAGTAAATTGTAATGGGATTATGTATGTTCTTCAGCAGCTACTAGAGTTTTAATTTTAATTAAATTGTCATAGTCCTCATTCAAAAATGAATGTTTGGGCATAAACTATTTTTAAACAACAAGAATAGCAGAATATTAATCAGGGCAGCTTATACCAATAACCTCAAGTTGAAAGCTCTATCAGAATGATTACTAACCAATTTTCCACACCCTAAAATCGTTGGGAAAAATGTGCTGAGTGATAATAATCGTTTATAGGCTTTTCAAATATTATTACTTGATAGGAAATCAATTAACATAGACTAAGAAAACTCATTCTTAAACAATTACTCAGATTGCATGTATTAAAGAAAGCCTCGATTTTTAATATTGCTAGAAAATTTTTAGAGCCAAAATTTTCCAGCTAATAAACCAAAATAATATTTTATCAGGTCCTTCTATATCTACCATGAAAGACATTTTAGATGTGTGATATTTTATGTCAACCTCATTCCATAGGTCTTCTAAAATAAAAATGAATAAATAATGATAAAATATTGTATGTAAAATAGTGCATACATATCTATATATATTTACATGCATATATATATGCACACACATATGTTCATGCACCTGCATACAGACACATATATACAAACATATCACATAGAACATCTGTTATGCAGCTCTGGCAGCTACTTGAAGACTGTAAATTAGATTACCAAAGATTTCTTAGGAAAAGACAAGCAATTCTTTTTTGCTTTTAGTATTCAAATTATGCCCTGTGAAAAGCTAGTAAAAATATAAAATTCCCTCATTCAAACAAAAAAATTATCAGTGAAAACTGAAGGTTAGAATTTGAGTTTTCTGACTTTAAAATTTCTTAATGTAATATATAAACTGTGCTTAGATAGACAGCTTTTATCTTCTTTTTGAGAAATGCTTGTTGAAATGACCCTCAAAATGCTCTACTTCAGATTTTTTAAATTTTTTTTTTTTTTTTTTTGAGACGGAGTCTCGCTCTGTCGCCCGGGCTGGAGTGCAGTGGCCGGATCTCAGCTCACTGCAAGCTCCACCTCCCGGGTTTACGCCATTCTCCTGCCTCAGCCTCCCGAGTAGCTGGGACTACAGGCGCCCGCCACCTCGCCCGGCTAGTTTTTTTTGTATTTTTTAGTAGAGACGGGGTTTCACCGTGTTAGCCAGGATGGTCTCGATCTCCTGACCTCGTGATCCGCCCGTCTCGGCCTCCCAAAGTGCTGGGATTACAGGCTTGAGCCACCGCGCCCGGCCAGATTTTTAAAAATTATTTTGGGTTACTTTTAATTTAAACCAAAGACTTTCTCTAGCTCTTTAGGAGCTTTGTAGATTAGGTTATCGGCCTTTTATGTAAATATTTTAAATACAGATTTTTATAGCTTTACTCTTACTCTATGTCAGAACTATTATTTATATTTTATGATGTTTCTTTTTCATTTTTTAAAATTTATTATTTTAATCTACCCATATTTGTACATATTTAAGGGATGTAGTGATGTTTCAATAAATACAATGCATAGTGATCATATTAGTGTAGTTAGCATATCCATCATCTCGAACATTTATCATTTATTTGTGTTAATAAGATTCAATATCCTCTCTTCTAGCTATTTAAAATTTATATATTATGATTAACTATAGTAACCATACAGTGCTATAGAAAACTGCAATGTATTCCTCCAACCTAGCCACATTTTGCATCCCTTAACAAGTTTCTCCCTATCCCCTCCCACTTTCCTATACCTTTCCCAGCCTCTAATAACCTCTGTTCTACATTTTACATCTATGAAATTAACTTTTTTTCTTTAGCTCCCACATATAAGCAAGAACATGGAGTATTTAACTTTCTGTTTCTTGCTTATTTCACAATTTTTATTTTAAAATGGGAGCAAACAAAATTAAGAAACTACATTTCTATTTCCTGTCATTTTATGCTGTGTATGTTATCTTCATTATTTCATTCATTTCTCACAGTAATGTTAAGAAAAACTTATTTCCTTTTAAAGTGTGATAACTATAGTTTAAAAACTCAGTACTGTATTTAAGATCACACAGTTAGTAGATGAGAATATGTCTCAAAGTCCTGATTAAGACTGCTCCAAGACTAACACAGGCTGGGGAGTGGGTAGAGGGAAGAGGCTGGAAATCTTACTTTCTTTAATTAGATCCCCACAGGCAGTTCCTCTCCCTCAAAGCAAATCCACTGGATTGACCCTTACCACACTCTTTGATCCTAAACTTAATTTAGAAAGATTGACAGTCCTAGGTTTTAAATTAACTTGTCACATAACTCAGGATATCTGGCAGTGAAATTAATGGTCAAAAATAAAACTATTCTTAAAGGCAATTTATGTAAATTTTAAAAATGCTGTAAAATACAGAGATTTTTATACACAATAACAGAAGAGTGTCAAAAGTGTGTGATCATTTCATGCAGGCTGAGAGAAATTGAGGTTTTTACTGGTAATTATTAAGGTCTTAGTAAATATGCAGAAAATAAGATATTGTAAGGCTGTTACATAATATCATTAACTTTAGGTAAATATAAATCACACCTGTAAGCAGTTTTATTTATTAATTTATTCCATAACTTTTTATTGACCAATTGCTTTGGACCAGACATCGAGCAAGGCATGAAAAATTCAAAGGTGCTTATAATATGACATCTAATTTGAGGGTCTCACAATAAAGATGAAAAATGATGCAAGCCATCAAATCCTAGTAATATTATATGATAAATGCTCTAACAGTGCTAGAATCAGAGGCTTATGGAATTTGAAATTCATAAAACCTGAGGAAATCAGAAAAGGCTTCACTAAGGAAACGATATTTTAAATGGTTATGGGTAAATGAGCAGATGTTTTTAATGTAAACAGTTATTTGAGGAGTTCAAGATGTTTTTAAGGGAAATATAATTCTAGATATACTATTATCACTTGGATAAGAGATCTCTTTTTCAGTTTTATGTAAGTATTATTAGATGATCATGAGGAGGAGGAAGATGATGGTGATTATAGTGGTCATGGTAGTGATTATAATAAGAATAATTGTGATTATATGATGATATCTTACTATGGAACAATCAAGTTATAATTTGTTCAACGTAATTGAGAGCCAACTGGAAGTGTGAATTTTTACTTTTTTTGAAAAAACAGAAATTAATAATGCTGAATCTTAAAGAAAAAAAATAGTTCTATCTATGTATACTTTAATGCCTTTGAATAAAAAGCAGTCCTTTCAATTAAAAAGAAATCATTCTTCTACAGCGAGTGCAAATTTCAAAAGAGATATACAAAAAGAAGGAACTTCACGTTAATCCAAAAAAGATACACCAAACTTGGGCATCATTGAGATGATGGCGATTATGGCCAATCTACAGTAATGTCAAAATGCCTACCCTAATTTATATACTAAGTTAGTTTAGTGGTACATGTGAGGAAACTTTACATATGATTATTTCAAATAATCAACTGTAGGCTTTTTAAAGGGATTTTAGGAATAATGAAACAGAAAAGAAGGAATTGAGAACTTTATGTGGAAAATAACATGGGCCAGTTTATAAAGCCTTGCTTTTTCCTTAGCTAGTGAGGAACACGCAAAGATAAAGATTTGGCTTGGTGTGGTGGCTCATGGCTACAATCCCAGCACTTTGGGAGGCTGAGACAGGTGGATCCCTTGAGTTCAGGAGTTTGAAACCAGCCTGGGCATCATAGTGACACCTTGTCTCTAAAAATATTCTTTTAAAAAGTCAAAGACCCATTTCACACAAGGTGAGTCATAAAATACAACAGTACAAATATACTAGAATGCTTAAGATCAAGCCATTTTGAAATCAAATTGACATGTTATTAGAATTAAAATAACAAATGAATTTGAGCCTATTTCTGGAAAGATGCCACAAGGTCACAAATACTAAAGTTAACAAATTGGAGTCTTTAATAAAAGTAAATAAATGCTTTGATTCCTTAACATTACCTGCATTAACTTCTGTAATAAATGGCCACATGCCATGGGACTGTTAAGCATTATTATTGTCCTCTGTATATTTGATAGTTCATAATCCAGGTTGCCACTTGGATATTTTTGGTGAAGCATCTATTCAAACATGTTGCCCAGTTTTTATTGGGTTAATCTCTTATTGAGTACTGACAGTTCTTTATATAGTTCTGTTACAAGACTTTCATCACATACAAGATTTGCAAATATTTTCTCTCAGTCTATAACTTGTCTTTTCATTGTCTTATCAGTGCTTTTTGAAGTGCTGAAAAGTTTACGTTTGATGAAGCACGTTTTACAATGTTTTTATTTTATAAATTATGTACTTGTTAAATATAAAAACTTTGCATAACTCACGTTCTTAAGGATTTTTATTTTCTTTCTAGAAGTTCTATAGTTTTAGTTTTAAATTTCAGTTTAAGACAATTATTGAGGCAATTTTTGCATATGGTGAGGTATGGGTCAAATTTCAGGGGCTTTTGTTGATATGTTGTCTTTTACGATATAAGTGTTTGGCACTCTAAATTTTTTTCTGTGTGTCACCTTATTTGTGCATGAAACTTGTTATGATGTCTCTCCCATTTTATTAAGTTTAAAATACTTTCTAATGTCCCTTTTAATTTTTTCTTGACCCATGGGTTATTTAGAAGTGTTATTTAGTTTTTGTAAGTTTGGAAGTTTTCCAGATATCTTTCTGTTACTGACTTCTAAATTTAATCCCTTGTGTTTAGGGAACATGCTTTGGGTTACTTGAGATATTTTAAATGTATTGCTTTCCTTATTTGATGGACCATAATATAGACTATCTCGGTAGATGATCCAAATGCATGTAAATGTGTACACTGTTGTTGCTTGGAATGTTCTATAAATGCCATTTAGGTCAACATGGTTTATTCAAGTATTATTCAAGTCCATGTTCTTGCTACTTTTGGTCTACTTGTTTTATAAGCTACTTGGGGCATGGATGTTTCCATGCTGAAATATACTTGTAAATTTGTTTATTGCTCCTTGAAGTTTATTGAGTTTGGCCTTCATACATTTGAAAGCTATTAAGTGTAGGGACATTTAAGATTGTTTGGACTCTCGATTAATTGACCATTTTATCAATATAAAATGACATATGTGTATATATATATCCAGTTCAAAATAGTATATGTATATATAAAGTTTTAGAGCAAAGTGTATATGTATGTGTGTTTGTGCATGTGCCTTAGTTCATTTGGGCTGCTATAAAAAACACTGAGTGACTTATGAATAACAGAAATTTATTTCTCATAGTTCTCAAAGTTGAGAAGTCCAAGATCAATGCACCAGCAGATACAGTGTCTGGTGACAGCCCCTTTCTGTCTGGTCTCAGCACCTTCTTCCTGGTGCCCCCACTTGATGGAAGTGGTTGGGTTGCTCTCTGGGAAACCTTTATAATAGCATTAATCCCATTCACAAGGGCACTCCTCCCTCATTGCCTACTCATTTGCTAAAAAGCCCCACTTCCTAACACTATTGCATTGGGATTAGGTTTCAACACAAACATTCAAACCATAGCAATATGTATGTATATACACCTTGCTCTGAAATTTATTTTGATAATTATAAAGCCAGTCAAACTTTCATCAAGTGTTTAAATTTATATTAGTTGCCTAGGAATGGCATCGTGAAGTATAACAAACAGGGTGGCTAAAAACAACAAAAATTTATTCTCTTACTGTGTAAAAGATAGAAATCTGGAATTAAGGTGTTAGAGGAAGGATACTTTATCTGAAGCCTGTAGGAAATATTCTTACTTGCTTCTTTCAGCTTCTGGTACTCCAGGCATTTCTTGATGTGTGATGATAGCATAATTCCAGCTTCTGCCTCCTTCTTCACATTGCATTCTCCCTAAGTGAGAGAATAGGGAGAATGCTATGTGAAGCATTCTATAAAGATTCCACTGAAAAAAAGAAAAAAAAATGTTAGAACCAATATACAAATTTGGTAAAGTTTTAGGATACAGAAGTAGCACATGAAAATTAGTGGAGATTCTATATACCAATAATGAACATTAAATAAAAATATACACATACATATTGCTATAGGTTGAATGTTTGTGCTGAAACCTAATCCCAATGCAATAGTATTAGGAGGAAGGGCCTTGTGGCAGGTGATTAGCTAATGAGGGAAGACCTCCCTTATGAATGGGATGAATGCTATTATAAAAGAGGTGGAGCCTCTTTTCCTCTTCTAAGAAGCATATCAGTCATATTGGATTAACACTCCACCAACCCCAGTGTAACCTGATCTTGACTTAAATAATTACATTCTCAGCCCCTAGCAGTGGCTCCTGCCTTTAATGCCAGCATTTTGGGAGACTGAGGCAGGTGGATTGCTTGAGATCAGGAGTTCAAGACCAGTCTGGCCAACATGGTGAAACTCTGTCTCTACTAAAAATACAAAAAAATTATCTGGGCGTGGTGGCATGTGCCTGTAATCCCAGCTGTTCTGGAGACTGAGGCAGGGGAATTGCTTGAATCAGGGAGGTAGAGGTTGCAGTGAGCTGAGATCACGACACTACACACCAGCCTGGCAACAGAGCGAGACTCCATCTCAAAAAAGTAAATAAATAAAAATAAAATAAAATAAAATAATTACATTCTCACTGACCTTATTTTTAAATTGGTTTACATTCTGAGGTATTAGGCATTAGTACAACATACCTTTATGAGGAAAACAGTTCACCTCATAATGATATGGTATAATGTTCTCCATCCTTTACCTCATTGTCTCTATACTTAAAGTGGGTTTCTCGTGAGTAGTGTATGTGTATGTGTATAGTTTATTAGAGGAAACATATCATGGCTACAAGATGAATGATAGTTATAAGGTCTACTCAAGTGTCTCACAGAGCTGATACTACATATCACTTAGCAGTTTGATGCAACCTAGCCCATGGATTTTCAGGAAACAAGCCACCTCAGCACTGATGCAACCCTAAGAAACCTTAAAGCAAATCTTACCCTTACAAGAATAGCATAAACACCCTTTTTTAATAAAAAAAAAACCAACCTGCTAACTGATCAGTACTGAATATAGATGTAAGAAAGAGGAAAGAACCTCCGAAACTCTAAAAATAATCTCCAGTAAGAGGTCCTGCCTGTGAGTCAGTTACCTGGTGCCCTGTCTGCACCTGTCCCATGACACTGGCCTGCTCACACTTTGTACCTTGTAGAAATGCTACCACAATAAACTGTGTATTGGAAGGTACCTAAGACTCATCTCTGGTATGAATTGAACTAAAAGGGAGAAGTTGCTTCTGGGTAAACTGGTTAACTAGGACAACCCAAGACCTTCAAACATGACAATGTGTGTGTGTGTGTGTATGTATGTGTGTGTGTGTATATATATGTATGTGTGTGTATATATATATAATGCTTTTTATTCCAAGTTGGCAATGAATCTCTGGTTTTTAGCATAGGTTGTGATTTATATTCATTGTGATTATCCAAGTGGTTTTGTCTAAATCTAGCTCTTCCTACTTGTCCTATCTGTTCTTTGCTCTCTTTATTTCTTCCACCTTCCTGTACATTAATTGAGTTTATTTATGATTATAATCTTTTAGATTTCTATTGTGATAAAAAAATAACATAACATTTACAATCTTAGCCATTTCTGAGTGTCTAATAGTGCATTGTTAATTTATGTTGCATATTGTTGTGCAATATATCTGTAATTTCGCAAAATTCAAACTCTATGGGAACTTGAACAGTAGTTTCCCATTTCCCTGCCACTAGCCATTGACAACCACCATTATACTTTCAGTTTGTAAGAGTTTGTATTTATAATTTTGTATAAGTGGAATTCTTCTGTATTTGTCCTTTTGTAACTGGTGTATTTCACTTAGTAAATGTTCTCAAGTTTCAACCATGTTGAAATAAGAGAAAATTTCTTTCATTTTAAAGGCTGAATAATATTCCATTGCATGTGTATAACATATTTGATTTCTCCACTCATTCATCAGTTTAATAGACATATAGATTGCTTCCATGTCTTGGCTGTTGTGATAATGAAAATGGAGTACAGATCTCTTCAAGACTCTAATTTTAACTCTTTTGGATCTTTAGCCAGAAGTGGGATTGCTGAATAAAATGGCATTTCTATTTTTAATTTTTTAAATTATTTCTATACTGTTTCTATAGTGCATGTATCATTTTATATTCTCAACAACAGCATACAAGTGTTCCAATATTTCTATATTGTCCTTGCCAAACAATCCTAATGGGTGTGAGGTGAGTAGTATCTTATTTTAATATTGACTTCATTTCCTTAATGATTACTGATGTTGAACATCTTTTAATATACTTTTTGGCCACTTATATATCTTCTTTGGGGTAGTTTCCATTTAAATACTATTCTCATTTAAATAAATGGTTATTTGGATATTTTCTTGTTGATTTGTAGATATGTTTTATGTTTTGATGTCACCCTTTACAATATTAAAATAATATATATATTTAACAAATTATTGCAGTTTTAGCTGTTTTTAATAGTTTTGCCTTTTAACCTTTATATTAAAGATATAATGGGTTTACCCACTGCCATTTGTTTTAGAGTGCATTTAAAATGTCCTTAGTTTTACCAGTGAATTTTTTGTTTTCATATACCATCTTCTTCCTTTGACTTGATGAATGTCCTTTAGTATTTCTTGTTAGGCAGATTTAGTAGTGACAAACTCTCTCAACTTTTGTTCATTTGAGAAAGTATTACCCCTTCATTTTTTAAAGAGAGTATTGCTGAATATAGTGTGCATAGTTGGCATTATTTTCTTGCATGATTTTAAATATATTATCCCACTCCTTTTTGGCATATGGAGTTGCTGCTGGAAAATTCACTCATATTCTTATAGCAGTTTCTTTGTATGTAACAATTCACTTTTATGTTTCTGCTTTGAGCTTTCTCAGTATTCAACTTTTGACAATTTGATTTTAATGTGTCTTAGTGTTGATCTGTTTGGTTTTTTTAACTTAATTTACACCCTTTGAGTTTTCTGCATCTAATTTCTATTTCCTTCCCTAGGCTTAGAAATTTTTCTGCCACTATTTCATTAAATATATTTTATGTCTTTTCTCCTCATACACCTATAATGCAAATGTTGTTATGCTTGATGGTGTCTCATAAGTTTCTTAAATAATCCTGAATCCTTTTCTTTGTTTTTGTTTTTACTCTTCAGATTTGTTTGATTTACGGTAACTTGTCTTCAAGTTCACTAATTCTTCCTTCTTTTTGATCTAGTCTTCTACTGACCTCCTCAAGTGAATATTTTAGTTCAGTTATAGTATTCTTTAACTCTTTGACCTCTATTTTGTACTTTTTACACTTTCTATCTCTTTGTTGAAATTCTGTTTGCTCTTGCATTGTTCTGCTGACCTCAGAAGGCATCTTTATGACTGCTATTTTGAATCCTCTGTTGGGTATATCATATATCATCACTTAACTTGTGTTGGTTTTAGGAGGTCTAAACCATGTCTCCAAGTCTTGTTAGACTGGCCTCGTGTAAGGAAGGATCTTACCAATATGTCTGACGAGAGATTTTTAAGGTGCCTCTCAAATATTTGTCTTTTACCAGACTACTGTCTATGTTTTCAGTGGCCCCCGGAAGCTTAGTGTGTGCCGCATCCTGTCAGCACTTCGAGACCAGTAAGATGGGAATGAGACTCTATAGATGTAGTTGGAATTGTTGCTGTGTTGGACATGTGTTCCAGTTTCTTTTAGCCTCATAATGAAGCTGAGTATACATGTTTATCTCCCACTGTTTCTGCACTAAGCTAGGGAAAGAATCTGTGGAAAATGCTGTATTTACATTCAGGCTATACCCTCTGATACTGGGAAGATAGTTGCTGGAAGCAAGTCCATTGTAAATCCATCTCTTCTTTCTGTGTTTTAGGGCCACCCTGAAATGCAAAGCACCATCAACTACCAGTGATAGGACATTAAGGAGATAATCCCTTCGGTGGGTATTATTAAAAATGTGCCAACTGATACATGGTCAAACTCCTTCCAGGACGAATGGGTACACCTGGATTTATCACTGGAGTGAGCCGAAGAAAAGACTTGTGAAGTGCCAAACTCTGACTCTGGCTGCCAAGAAAGCCATTGTTTGCTTTTCCCATGACCTTTCCTGTGTAAATGTGTTAGAAGCCAGGACAAAAGTGTGTGCCATAGGTTCTTCTGGAGAGAAAAGTCAAGTAGCCAGTGAAGAGCATGTCCCTTCCATTTAGAAAGAGGGGATGTGAATTTTTAAATTTTTATTTGTTTAGAGGAAAGGTCTAACTCTATTGTCCAGGCTAGAGTGCAGTGACACAATCATAGCTCACTGAAGCCTCAATTTCCTGGGTTCTAGCAATTGTCCTGCTTCAACCTCCCAAGTAGCTGGGACTACAGGCATGTGCACCACACCTGGGTTACTTTTTAATTTTATTTTTTGGAAGAGACAGCATCTTATGTTGCTCAGGCTGACCTCAAACTCCTGGCCTTAAGCCTCAGCCTCCCAAAGTACTGGGAGGACAGACAGGAACCACTGTGCCTGGCAGGGACTGTGACTTTTCAAGCCCAATTTGTTGTTGTTGTTGTTGG
This sequence comes from Colobus angolensis palliatus, assembly GCF_000951035.1. NCBI lineage: Eukaryota > Metazoa > Chordata > Mammalia > Primates > Cercopithecidae > Colobus > Colobus angolensis. Next base: position 2,729,994 of record NW_012120376.1, on the reverse strand, counting down.
TTTGGTTGGTTTTGTTGTTATTGTTTATTTTTGTTTGTTTGTTTATTCTGTTACTGGGTAATGAAGTCTCTGAAAGTACATGCACACCCATGGAAAATCATCACCATTTTTTCTGTGTTCTGTAAAAGGCTCATATGTGTCTAATCACCTCTGCTTCCAGAGCTGGATATTGGCAGCAAAGGAGACTGGAAACAGGTGGGAAATCTTAGAATTTGGGTGGTATATATGAGATCCAAACTTTCTTCTCCACAGGGAGAAATTGGATGTTGGAGATTCCTTTCTTGATTCTATGGTGCATTGCATAGGGCAAAGGAAGTACCTGAGTGTTCCTCAGGTTTTTCTACTTATACATCATGGATATTTTCTCAGTTGCTAGTGTGTTGGAGTCTCCCAAATGGTCTCTCTCTTTCTCTCAAAGAAAACTGATTCATGAATAGAGGTTTACTTGGTTTTTCTCTAGGTGGATGGTGGGTCAGGAGCTTCCCATTACATGTTGCTGAAGTAACCCCCTAATTCATTTCTATTTCATTTTTACATTTGGACAATAAAATTTGGCAAAAACTTGCAGTTTGTTAATAAAGTGGAATTTTTTTTTTTCTCTACTGTAACCATGCTGGCAGAATAAAACCAGGTGTAGAGGATTTTTACAAGAGAAATGAGAAAGATTTGCGTCTTCTAGAACATACTCTCCTTAAAGTTTACTAGAGTAAGTCAAACCATAAAAAAAATTACTCTTATTTTCTCCTCAGAATTTCTAGACCTGCAGTAAACAATGTATTTCATTTTCTAAGGGATAACCTAGAGATTAAAAAAATTATCATGTGTAGATTTAAAGGAAATCTTTTAAACAAAAACAGCCCACCAGGATACTTAACTATGTTTAATGTGTCAGACATCATTCATCAAAGTCAATTCTATAAATGGATCCATTCCTTACTTGATTTCTAGAGCCTTGGTTTCCACCAAGTTTGAATCACCTTTGTTTCCACTGAGATTAACTAGTGAATGTCTAACTAGGTGAATATTTTTGTGATTGTATTTTACACATGATTTAGCTGAGGCAATTTATCACCACTAGACAGGCCCTACTAGAACTGCTCAAAAAGTTCTAAACTAGGAAACTGAAGGTTGATATTCACCATCATAAAAACACATAAAACTAATACTCACAGGTCTCGTAAAACAATCATACAAAGGAGAAAGATAAACAAATCAAATGGTAACATGTCAAATCCACCAAACTATAAACAGAGGGAAAACAAACAATCAAAAAATTACAATGAAAAATTAAAGAGCAACTAATATTATGAGAGAAGTGAAACTTTACATATCGATATTAACTTCTAAGGTAAATGGGTTAGATGCTTTACTTTAAGATATAGATTACCAGAATGGATTAAAAAACATGAAGTGACTATACACTGCTTAACAGAAACTCACTTTTCTGGTAGACAATTACAGATGGAGGGATAAGACAAGGAAAGATATATTCCACACAAATGAAAAACAAAAGCAAGAAGTAGCTATACTTATATCAGATGAAGCTGACTTCAAATAAAAAAAAACAGTAAGAAAAAGACAAAGAAGCTCATAACATAACAATAAAGGAATCAATTTAACAATGGGCTATAACAACGTTAAGTATATATATGTATCCAACACCAGAGCACTCAGATTCCTAAAACTAGACCTAACAAAAAACCAACAGTAATACAATAATAATAGAGGATGTCAACAGCTGACTCACAGCACTAGAAAAATCATTAAAACAGAAAATTAACAAAGAAATATTGGACTTAAGTTGACTTCTATACCAAATGAACATAACAAGATATTTACAGAGCATTCTGCCCAACAACTACAGAATATATATTATCTTCATCAGCAAATGGAACATTCTTAAAGATAGAGCATATATTAGGCCATAAAACAAGTCTCAAAATCATATGAAGTATCTTCTCAGACTGCATTGTAATGAAACTAGAAATCGATCCCAAGGACTTTTGAAACTACACAAATACATGAAAATTAAACAACATCCTCCTGAACGATCTTTGAGACAGTGACGAAATTAAGATGAAAATTGAAAAAGTTCTGAAATAAGTAAAAATAGAAACACAACATGCCCAAACTTCTGAGATATAGCAGATACATTCCTAAGCAGGACATTTATAGCATTAAATGCCTACATCAAAAAATTTGAAAAGATCCCAAGAAACCAACATTGCACCTTGAGAAACTACAATAATGTGGACAATCCAAACACAAAGTTATAAGAAAGAAAACAGAGAAAAATGAAGATCAGAGGAGAACTAAATGAAATTGAGACCAAAAACAGTATTAAGAATCAACAAAGCATAAAGTTAGTTTTTAAAGGCATAAACAAAATTGATAAGCCACTAGATAGACTATTCAAGAACAGGAGAGAGGCCAATAAAGTAGCCCAGGACAATGTCATAAGTCATACCAATCATTTGTCCTGAGCTAATTTGATTTGCATTACTAAAGTATGGCATTGAAGAAATGCAGAAAATATTTTATGATGTCATTTGGAAAGCTTAGCTTACCAATAAATAATTAATTGACAAAATTTTAAAATATAGAAGTGATAGAAAATCACCGTCTTCTCAAATTTTACCAGAAAAACAGTTAATCTGGAAGCATATAGTAACTTTTGTTTTTGCTAGTGTTCAATATTGTTTATGAAGAGAGGGAACACTGTTTTTATATCAATATTTTAAAAGTTCTTAATATGCTTAAATACACATTTGAGATAGATCTGAAGAATCTTAAGGAGTTAGCATACCTAATTCATCTATAAATTTCCTAATTTTATACATGTACCAATTTGGGCAAATAAGGTATTTTGAAACTTCTGTGTGAATATACTGGATAATGATCTGAAGACAAATACAGGATCTCTCTCAGAATATCTCATGAATGAGCCAAAACAGATCCAACCTCTTCAAAGCAATAGATGAAAATAAGAAGGAAAAGAAAAACTTTTATCATATTCAACAACAATACAATAGCAAAATAACTACACAAAATTTATTAATTGGAAAAATCTAGTCAACAGAAGATAGTATCATAAAATATAAAGTATAATAACAATTGTCAATAAAGGAAATCGAATCTTTTTTTTTTCTTTGAGACAGAGTTTTGCTCTTGTCAGCCAGGCTGGAGTGCAGCGGCACCATCACGGCTCATTGCAACCTCTGCCTCCCTGGTTCAAGTGATTCTCTTGCCTCAACCTCCCGAGTAGCTGGAAAGACTAGTATTAGCCACCACACCCAGCTAATTTTTGTGTTTTTAGTAGAGATGGGGGTTTCACTGTGTTGGCCAGGCTGATCTATGTGAGAGTTCTAATCCTTCCATGCAAATTAACAACACGAAACAATGACTTGCAACAATCACAATGAATGTGGACCAAAATAAGGTCTAAAAACTGAAGTAGTTGAAGTAAGAATGGTAAATATGGCATATAAAAAACTACAGTAAAATTTGATTTGGGTTCCTAAAGTAGACAACTCAGCCAGCACATGAAACATAACATTTAGAGATGTATTTCTGGAAAATTCAATCAAAACACAAGAGGAACTGAATCTGCAAATCAAATACCAGCTCATATTCCAGGAAAAAATGAGGAAAATTAGGCTAAACTTTTAAGAAGAAAATAATTGCCTTAAATATTATTAAAATGAGGAATTTATGGATGTTAACTGTCATTCACAAATCCAGCCTAAATTTAGTACAATATTAGGAAATTTCCATAATGCAAAATATAGAAAAATTGTTCAAATTAATATATACATTAATGTGTGTGTGTATATATATGCGTGTGTGTGTTAATCTATTATATTGGTTTTTGAGAATAAAAAACTACATTGATAGAGTCCTTGCTTTCAAAAAGCTTACAATCTAGTCAAGTTTGTAAGATATATGCATGTGTGTGTGTGTGTGTGTGTGTGTGTGTACTTTTATTTCAAGATGGATTAATTATAATGGACTCCCATTTTTATATGTCAGTACATTTGATGGTGCCCCACAGGTCTGAATTCTTTTTTTCTTTCTGTTTCTCAGATAGGATAATTTCTATTGACCTGTCTTCACATTCACTGATTCTTTCTTCTGCCTGCTTGTATCTTGTTTTGAACTCTTCTAATATTTTTTTTTTAATTTCAACTTTTGTTATGGATTAAAGGGTACATGTGCAGATTTGTTACACAGGTAAACTGTATGACACTGAGGCTTGGGTCTCAATGATCTCATCACCCAAGCAGCAAGGATAATACTCAACAAGTGGCCCTTCAGCCCACACCCTCTCCCTCCACTCCTGTCTAGTGATCCCCAGTGTCCATTGTTCCCATCTTTACATTCATGTGTAGTTAATGTTTAGCTCCCACTTATAAATGAGCACATGCAATATTTTGTTTTCTGTTATTGGATTAGTTCACTTAGAATAATGGCTTCCAACCATAACTCACCACAAAAACAAAATCAAAACCAAAAATTATATGACCATCGCAACAGATGCAGAAAAAGCCTTTGATAAAATTCAACATCCCTTTATGATAAAAAAATCCTCAATAAACTAGGCACTGAAAGAATACACTTCAACATAATCGGACCCTTCTGTGACAAACCAAAACTCAATATACTGAATGGGCAAAAGCTGGAACCATTCCTTTTGGGAACTGGAACAAGCAAGAATGCCCATTCTCACCACTTCTATTCAACATGGTACAGAAGTCCTAGCCAGAGCAGTCAGGGAAGAGAAAGGAATAAAAGGCATCCAAATGAGAAAATAAGTTAAACTATCTCTTTTTGCTGTGATATGATTCTATATACAGAAAACCCTAAAGACTCTGACAAAAGTTTTATGGAACTGATAAACGAATTCAATAAAGTTTTAGGATCAAAAATCAATGTACAATAATCAGTAGCATTTTTATACACCAATAACTTTCTAGCTAAGAATCAAATCAAAAATACAATTGCATTTACAATAGCCACAAAGAAAATGAAATACCTAGGAATATTTTCTAGGTTTTTCAAGGATGAGAAATATTTCTACAAGGAGAACTGAAAAAAAATCAGAGACTATGCAAATAAAATTTAAAAACATTGCATGCTCATGGACTGCAAGAAAATTTTCATTCCATTTATTGTTCAACTCCAGAATTTCTGAGGTTGTAGTGGAGTTGAAACAGAGTTTGTTCTTTTTTTTTTTATAATTTGTCAGTGTTTGCTCTTTGGTGAGACATTACCATACTTCCTTTTAGTTTTTTTAACATGCTTTATTTTAGCTTTTTGAATGTAATTGATTAAAATTATTTTTTAGTATGTCCATTGTTTGGGCTTCCTCAGAGAGAATTTCTATTATTTGCTTTTTTTCTCTGTGTCTTAGTTATACTTTCCTGTTTATTTACATGTCATTTTTGTTGTTGTTGTTGAACTCTGAACATTTCAAATAATACAATAAGGCAAATGTGAAAATGGGTTTCTCTCTTCTCAGTTTTTATTGTTGTTGCTTTTGTAGAGTTCTTTGTCTAGCGACTTTTCTAGAATAATTTTGTAAAGTCAGTATCTTTATTATGTGTAGCCACTGAAGTCTCTACTTAGCTGAATGATCAGCTAGTCATTAGAAAGAAATTTCCTTAAATATGTGGAACCAATAAGTCTCCAAGTCTTTCCCAAGGAGCTCCTTGGGAGTGTTGAGCTGCATTCAACATTCAACCAGACAGTTTATAATTTTCCTCACCTTCACTTCATTATTTCCCAGAGCCTTATGGTCAACCTGTCAGAGGAGAGAGCATAGGTCCTTTTCAAGTCTTTCCTGGGCATGCACACTGCCACACATAGACCTACATGTGCATATGGCCTTCCTGATTCACAGGAATTTGTTGGAGCTTTTCAAAGTCTTTGTGGAAATTCTCTTCCTCAGCTTTTCTTTTTAAGCTTTTTGATTTTAGTTTATTGTTTGTCCCCAGTCTTATCCTTCATTTCAGATACCTATGATGTTAAAACACTCTGCAAACATCCCTCTACCATATCCCCCATTTCAAAGTGATATGTTTATCTCTGGACAAATTTGAATGTAGCTAAGTAAAGACAAGCCTTTCAAGTTACTCTTCCAGGGCACTGCCAAACAAATCAAACAGATATCCTTCCTTGGTAATGATGTTAGTTCTTCTCCTTTTGTACCAAAAAATGTGAAATGATGTTTTTTGAGGCAATTGCTGGTTTGAACAGGTGGAAAGTGGACTGAAAGCTAGTTAAAATGTCCCAAAGCTCCTATTTTTATTAAGAATCCATTGTGTTTCTTGACTAAACATTGACCAAGATGGTGTGAGCCTTTGGTTAATTTCCAGAGTTCTGAAAATGTTGATTCTTAAGATTTTTGTCAGTTTTTAAAATTACTTTTTGGAGGACTAAACTTTCAAAGTCCTTGTTTTCACGAATGTTCTGATTCAATAATAGGTTTCTAGGCACAATTAAATTATCTTGCATTATTTTGTGTGAATACTTGGGGTAAGAATTAAATGTAAACAACCAACTGTAATTCAGAAAACATAAACCCCTTCAAAGCAGATTTTATAAACTAAATGCAAAATAAGTTGACTAAAAATACTAACCTAAAATTGAAATTAAACAAAGGCAAATTTTCTCACATTAGTATCTATAAAACCAACTCAGTCTTACAGGAAACTTTAGAATCTCAAATTAGTACTATTAGTACTGCATTACAACATTTTCTTTTTGGTTTTAATTAATATATTTGTTTTTACATATATGGAGTAAAACTCTCTTATTGCCTTCTATAGCTATCATTTTAAAGCCTATTGTTGTTTACATATTTGATTCATCATTTAATTTTGTAAGGTTTGTATGATGGTGAAATGTGCTTTTCCTTGTAGACAGTTGCTTTAGATATTATTTGCTGGTGAAAATGTGGTCATTTTTCAAAGATATGACATGTTTAATTGGTTTTGTACTATTTAGAGGTGTTTTACTACACAAAGGAGATATCTGTTGAAAAGGTTAAACAGGTATCTGTTGAAAAGTTTATCCAATCTGCAGAAACCCTTGCTAATTCTCAAACGTTGGTAATCATATTGTATGTCAAAATGTTACACACTATAAACTCTTTTACTGCTCTCTGCAACCAGAAAATTTAACAAGATTCTTCAGACAATATAAACTACTACTTCTACAAATATCTTCAGTATTCTTCTGTTTTCTGTTAATTCTAGCAGGATATCACACTTGCATAGACTTTATTTGCTATTCACACATATATCAGTGACCAAGACAGGCATTGTGCAAGGCATGAAATATGATCCTTGCCAACTTTTGAAGAGATTCTTGTCCACTACATGCACATATGTTTTTCTAAAATATTTCAAAAATCTTTTCCAAAGTGAATTCTTTTTAACACAATTTTTCATGAAATTATGTAGAAGGATACCATATTTCATGAAATATAACTAGAAATTTTACATTTAATAGGAAAATAAATTATTTATTCAATATTTGTCATTTAGAGCCATCTGATCAGTAACAGCTCATTTAATATGAAAACTCAAGAATGAAAAAATGCTCAGGCAGCAAATTTTTGTATAGAATTTACACCTGAAATAATTCCTTTAAAATAATGCTTTATTATAAAAGTATGATTTTGGATTACCCTGGTTTTTGCATTCAATTCATACTCAGTTGTTGGTAGCAACAGCATCTAAGATTATTAAAATTAGATTACAATTAGGATAAGTTAATTAGTCTTGTGATAAGATGTAAGTTAGTGAGGTGTGAGAAGAGAACAAGAGTTTATTATATAACACAAGGAAATAAATGAAATCGCTCACTACATAATTTGGAATTCATATTAAATATTCCTTTCTTAGATTAATTGCTATATCTTTGATGTACTGGCAAATATTTTGATGCAATTGAAGAAATAACTTGTACAATGGTGTAGCTGTTTCTTCCCTTTGTTTTGTTTTATTTTTAGAAATATATTGAACTACCAAAAGAAAAAATAGGAGTTCAGTCAACAGCCTTGCCAGCTGCCTTATGGGCACCGAGAGCTATTTTCTAATGTTCTACACTTTGAAGGAAATTCTGCTTTACTAAATTTGTTTCAAATTGCATAATTTTTTTTTAATGGCTCCAAGTCATAACATTGGTTATCAACTTGAATTTATACACAGCTTTGTTTGGAATATTTAAAATTTTAGTTAAAAATATAAACAGTATCATTGTTTGTCAGTCACTAGTCACTGTTTACTTTAAAAATATTTTTCCTGATGCATAAAACAATTTGAGGGGCATATTTAGTGTGTACTTAGAAATACATTGTTTTGGCCGGGCGCGGTGGCTCCTGTAGTCCCACTTACTCGGGAGGCTGAGGCAGGAGAATGGCGTGAACCCAAAAGGCGGAGCTTGCAGTGAGCTGAGATCCGGCCACTGCACTCCAGTTTGGGCGACAAAGCGAGACTCCGTCTCAAAAAAAAAAAAAAAAAAAAAAAAAACATTGTTTTATCAGGTATGTGAATGTATACAAAAAAAAAAAAAAAAAATCTCTTTAGCCACTAATGATCATATACATGAAACGCGATGTTTTATCCCACATGATTATTCATTAGTCTACAATTAAATATAACGCGATGTTTTATCCCACATGATTATTCATTAGTCTACAATTAAATATTTTTCCTTTTAGACTCATGTGGCACCATTTTTCAAAGTAACTACCATTTATATTTTATTTTACAAAAATATTATTGGAATAGGATATAATGAAAATGCTTAGTTGTGAGCCTCTGGTCCAGGATTTTCAAATAGTAATCAAAATGTGTTCGGACATTTTAGTATTCTTGCTAATGGAAATAATAGGCATTAAGTTTGTTGAGTATATGTTCAATAGAGAATGTTTTTGTGACATCCATATCATCAACTGTTTAAAAAAGAAATACAAGAATTAATGAAAGAAGCAAGGGCTCTGCTGCCTAAACATGGGAACTTCAGTGGTGAAATCTCCCTTTCTAGCACTGTGCAGAACTCAGCGATTTGCGTTTGGTAGAATGTTTCTGATTTCAGACACATCAAGTTCCCTCCCTTAAAGATTTCTCTCCAACAATGACTAGGCTTCCTGATATTATTTTATTTTGAATCCTCTTTTAGGATTATGGAGAATTTTAGTTTCAGAGTTTCTCTTTGAGAAAAGTGCAGGAAAGTGTTCTGCTGTATGAAGACCAAGTGGGATGGTACAGTCCTAGCAAGTCCTAGAAAAAAAAGACCATTTTGCATATGAAGAATTTTTTAATCCAAATTCTATGTGGTTTAGGTAATATTTGATGACCTATTTAGAGACTTTTGTATATAATTTATGCTGTAGCATGGACCCCAAGAATATACAGTCAATCCTCATTATTTGTGAATTCTGTATTTGCTAATTTAGCAGTAACAAAAATGTATTTGTAACTCCAAAGTCAATACTCACAGCTCTTTTACAATCATTTGCAGACAATATGTACAGAGGCACAAAATTTGAGTCTCCAACACGTATGTTCCCACCTAAGGTCAAACAAGGCAATGATCTGCCTTCTAGTTTCAGCTCTTATAGACAAGTATTCTTTTCAATCAATTTAATACCACATTTTTCAGAATTTGTTGTTTTATCTTGATTATTTTGCCATTTAAAATGACCTCAAACAGTGCTGCACTGCTTTCTAGTGTTCCTAAGTACAAGAAAGCTGTGATGTGCCTTATAGAAAAAAACACATCGGTCAGATAACCTTTGTTCAGGCAAGCGTTATAGAACTATTGACCATGAGTTCCAGGTTTTTGAGTTCACATATGGTAAAGCCAGAAAAAAGGAAGAGGAAGTTCATTGATCTGTATAGGAGGCCGACCTGGAAAATGCTAAAATAGCATCTATAGCATATTATGAGGCTATGGAAGAGATGCAAAGGAGGCTAAATTTGAGAATTCACAAGAAAACAGCCAATAAAAATGTATGCTCTTTAGGAATTGCAGATTTTAAAAACCATGAGATATTAATGCACACCTATTAGAATGTCTACATTCTGAAACACTCACAGCACCAGATGCTGGTGAGAACTTGGAGCAACAGGAATTATCATTAATTTTAATAAGAATACAAAATGCTACAACTACTTTGGAAGATAGTTTGGTAGTATTTTACAAAACTAAACATACTTTTACCATATTATATGGTCAAGCAATCACACTCCTTTGTATTTGTCCAATTGAATGAGAGCTTACATTTATATAAAATCTGGACATGAACACAAATAGCAACTTTTTTTTTTTTTTTTTTTTTTTTTTGAGACAGAGTTTCCCTCTTGTTAATAATCACCAGTGCTTCGAAGCAACCAAGATCTCCTTGGCTACATTAATTAACAAACTGTGGTGCATTATAGAATGAAACACTATTCAGTGATAAAGTGATCTCTTAAGCCATGAAAGGGCATGAAAAAAATTTATAATAAATGCCTATTTTTAAGTAAAGGAAGCTGGTCTGGGAGAGCCATATACTATCTATTAACCATATGATATTTTGGAAAAGACATAACTATAGACGTAGTAAATTGATCAGTAGTTGCCAGAGGCTTGGGGAGGAGAGATGAAAAATTTTTAGGGCAGTGAAACTATTTCTTATGATACTTTAGTGGTAGCTACATGTCATTATACATTTGTCAAAACTCTTAAAATGTACAACACAAAAAGTGAATCCTAATGTAAACTTTGGATATATAGGAATTCTCTGTACTTGGTACTCATTTTCTAGTAAATCTAAAACTGGTTAAAAATTAAGGTACATTAATTTTTTAAAAAAGAAAAAGCATAGTGGAGAGCATTGTTGTGATGCTGAAAGTCTAAGAAATTTATGATCATTTTACCCCGGGTCAGAAAATGTTAAATCTTTTTCAGCCAGTACTGGCTGCCTCCTACATTACAAAAGACAATATGGCATAAAATGTGTTAAATTTGCAGTGAGGCAGTTTCTGCTGATTAGTAGGCTGGAGAAGAGTTATTAAAATAGCTAGTAAGGTATTCTAGGGTTAGGTGAAAGACCAGGTTTTTAATGCTGATGAGACTGGCTTGTTTTCAAGGATGTCGGCAAAAGAGTCTATATAGTGTAAATGACATTTCAGTTGACCAAACATGACCAGAGGTTTACAGTATAGAAATCAAACCCTTTACCTTCACTTGGAGCCATGGTTCAGTTCAAGCCAATTCAGTGTTCATGGCAACTTTATGTAATATTAACTATCACAAATAAAAAATCAATTATAGTTGTACTTTACACGTGTCTAATTTTACCATTAGATCATTGTATACACTTTTTAGCTCCTTGAATATATTTAAAATAGATTGATTAAGATTACTTTTTAGTATGTCCATTGTTTGGGCTTCCTCAGAGAGAGTTTCTATTACTTGTTGTTTCTCTGTGTCTCAGTTATACTTTCCTGTTTATTTCCATGCCGTTTTTGTTGTTGAACTCAATATACAATAATTTTCAATACAGAATAATATAGATTATTCAATGCTTTGTTTAGATTTATTCCTAGAAAAATTCTCCCTTGCAGTATTTTTTGTATTTGTTCTTTGAGTTGTTTGAGATCACATGACAGAAACATTTTATGTGATAGAATTAAACTAATTGTCCACCAAATATGAAAATAAATGAATCAATCGATGGTAAACATAAAGGAGCTGCAATTAGTGTAATTGGCTTTGCTCTACATTGTGTCGAGATTCAATTGTCCTCCAAATTATTGTGAAGTTAGATAAGTGTTAATAAAAAGTGCCCTGCTAATTTTCTCTCAAGCAAAGAATACAGAGTATTAAGTGAATGAAAGATACGTTTACATGTCTATGCTAACTTATAAATGAGCTATTATGCAATTTCCTTTGAGAAAAGTGAGTTGTGACTTATATTTATTTGCTGAATTTTTCATCACTAAAGGCGAGAATAAAAGCCAAAATGATATATTTGTCTACCGAGATACCGAAGTACAGGTTAAGGAACTCAGTTGCTTTTTTAAGCCGCTGTAAGAAATGTTGAACAATGAGATCACTTGGACTCGGGAAGGGGAACATCACACACTGGGGCTTATCATGGGGGGGGAGGGGGGAGGGATTGCATTGGGGAGTTATACCTGACATAAATGATGAATTGATGGGTGCTGACGAGTTGATGGGTGCAGCACACCAACATGGCACAAGTATACATATGTAACAAACCTGCACATTATGCACATGTACCCTAGAACTTAAAGTATAATAAAAAAAAAAAAAAGAAATGTTGAAGTAATTCTATTTTTAAGGGGAGAAGGTCCTTTATTAAAAAAAAATCCTTTACCTTCTCTATATATTCTTTAAACATGTGTCCATCGTGTTCCCATGGACTGAGGATCTGAGTAATTATATAGGGTATACAAGGTTCCTGACTATGTTACATAGGTTTCAAATAATTAAAAAGGTATACCTACCAAAACTTAGAAAATATATCACTTTACCACGGATTTTTTTTTTTCAATTTAGAACATTCTATGCTTTGTCTTGCTGGTTTTAAAATAGAGCACAGATGATTACATCTCTTTTGAATCAGCTGATGCAGTGAAGAAAGCATTAATCTAGCAGTAGGAGACTTCAGTGTCTTATGATATTGAGAAGAATAGAAGTTACTTTCCATTGATCCTAATGTACAGATCATTTGAAAAAGAAGGAAGTGATTGAAGAACTATTATTGGAACTCTAAGGAACAGAAAAGAATATTTGGAAAGTAAAGTTAGAGAGTAGCAAACAGCAATTTGGAGAAAATATTTAATCCTTAGGATGCAATAAAGGATGTATTTAAGAGGAAAAGTGGCATATACATGATGACAAAATTTGTTTGGTAAAACTTGTTTTAGAAAACAGTTTTTGTATTCACATATCTAATAATAAGTAGTTTAGGTTCCAATATTCTCCATTTTCCTTTGTTTTTGAGGAACAGTATCTTGCAATAAATGTTATAATTTTGTGTTTATAATTAGGAAATGGAAGTAATCACTGAGTTGCTGTCAAACTTATTTTGGTAGAGGGTATTCCTTCATTCACTTTCCGTTTATTTATCTAAATTATTTGGGATTTTTTATAAGTGCTAGACACAGAAGGACAAATGAGACAATGTTCATGACTTCAAGTAGTATCTAGTTCAATTGATAAATGAAGAAGTAAATTGAACCATATGGAGTTGCTATTTTGCAAGTAAGAACATGTTTGCATATTGACAGCATCACATGACTTAACATAGCTTTGCAGTAAAAGTTATAATGGAAGAATATGTGAGGTACAGTAAGAACAAAAATGCGTGTATTTCAGATTAAAAAAAAAATCTGGCTTTCAGGAGGTGACACAAACTACACCTTATAAAGCAGGTGTTCATAGATAAAGGAGAGAGGACAGTTTGTTAAATAGCACAGGCATACTGTGTGGAATATCTCTGACTCTCTTTCAAATTTTCAAGCCCAAGTAATTTATTTTCGCTTAACAATCACGCAGCCCTATTCTTACAGTGACCAATTCCAATGATACTGAAATAGCAACTTAGACTGATTTTATTTTAATTTTTGATTTTTAGTTTTTTGTTTGTTTGTTTGTTTTTTGAGGAAGGTTTCACTCTGTTACTCAGACTGGAGTGCAGTGGTGCAATCACAGCTCATTGCAACCCTTGCCTCCCAGGCTAAAGCGATCCTCCCACCTCAGCCTCCTGAGAAGCTTCAGGCAATCCACCCACCTTGGCCTCCCAAAGTGCTGGTATTACAGGCGTGAGCCACCATGCCCGGCTAGATTGATTTGAAAAGTCTAAAACTAAATCTCTATAAGCCTTATACTTTATCTTCAACTTAAGATATGTGACAATACATTGGAAAGTAAACTAAACAAGGTTTTATTTGGAATTGATAGCACTGATTAAAAAGAAGTATGGTCTTGTTTATGATTATTTTTGATAGAAGATCTTAAACTACTGTTTATCACAGGACTTGTAATGAGAACAGTTATATTGAGTGACTCAGAAGAATGGACAAAGACCCTGGCATGCATGATGCATAGTAGACATTTATTTCTTGAACCCATATTGTTTCCTTGTATCTCTGTTTATTTTATGAGAATACAGTTCATTACCTATTTAGGTAATATGTACTCATTATTTTTCATCTTAGTCAAAATATTTTTTTAAAATTAGTATCTTGTAATCTTTTATTATATAATAAATTTTATATAGAGTTGAGGATTAATAATAAAATATATTACAAAATATGTGCAAAAGAGAAAATTTTGCATGTCACCAAATGACAAAGTTCAAATGTCAAAAGCTGGTTGTCAAAACCAATTAACTAAACAAATAATAAATTAAATTATAATAGCAGGAAAGGTAAATATAAACCACTACCTGTGCTTGAGGACTAAAACATATTTGACTTTTATTTCTAGCTTAGGTATTTTACATATACGTATAGTTTAAAAATGTTTTATACCATGCATTTTTAACTGCATGCAATTTTAATTGTGTCACTTTTTTCGTAACTTGTTTCCTTTCATCAATTTTAATTTTTAATCTCTGATCATCTTCTCCATAGCTTTTCTTTTTGATAATATGTATCAAATTTGTGTTCTCTTAAATTTTTATTTTGTAAATATTTGCGTTCTCGAACAATTGAAGCAAGGCAAGTTGGATGCCATAAACATCTTTACAAATTATTTGTTTGTATATTTAATTTGATAACAATGTAAATCAAAACAAAATGTATGGACTATGACTAAATGAAGACATATGGATCTACCTTATAAAGCACCCCATTATTTAGTTATTTCCTTTCTGATCACTTTCTCTTATCGTGTGTGTGTGTGTGTGTGTGTGTGTGTGTGTGTGTGTATGTGTGTATGTATGTCTTATGTTAGCAAAATTGTTTTTCTTTTATTTAATTTGATAACAATGTAAATCAAAACAAAATGTATGGACTATGACTAAATGAAGACATATGGATCTACCTTATAAAGCACCCCATTATTTAGTTATTTCCTTTCTGATCACTTTCTCTTATCGTGTGTGTACTTTCTCTTATCGTGTGTGTGTGTGTGTGTGTGTGTGTGTATGTGTGTATGTATGTCTTATGTTAGCAAAATTGTTTTTCTTTTAGTTCTTTTTGGAGTTATTCTGTATTTCCCTATATTGTACAATCATTATTAGCAGAAACAAATTCTGTGTTTTATTAAGTAAGCAAAACTTCTACAGCAGAATATATTTTCCTGGAAAATGTTTCAGATGTTTGGAATTTTATATTCTTTCTTAGAAACAACTCACATAAGATATCCATTATCATTTTCTTTTCATTATTTTAAATTTGCTTTACTGAGTTATGACCAATACACAAAAGGCTGTGCATACGTATTCAATGTATGACTTGGAAAAAAGTATACAGAGGTGAAACTCTCAGCATAATGAATACCATAAACCTATCCGTCACATTCAAGTTTTCCCCCATCATCTTTATTTATTTTTGTGTGTGTGATAAGAACACATCATGGAAGATCTTCCCACTTACCACATCTTTAAGTTTACAATAGAGTATTGTTAACTATAGTCGCTATGCTGTAGAATAGATCCCTAGGACTTATTCATCTTGTATAACTGTGTGTTTGTACCCTTTGACCAGTGCCTCCTTATTTCTCCCTGCCTCCAAATCCTGACAATCACTATTCTAGTCTCTATTTGAATAAATGTGACTATTTTATATTCCTCATAAAAGTGAGATCATATAGTATTTGATAATTGTGTGTATGTCTTATGTTACTTAGCGTAATCTTCTCTAGGTTCATCCATATTGCCACAAATGATGGATTTCCTTCTTTTCAAAGGCTGAATGATATTCCATTATGTGTATATACCACACTTTCTTTACCCATCAATGAACATTTAGGTTGCTTTCAGCTCTTGGCTATTGTGAATAATGCTGCAATTTACATGTGAGTTTAGATATATTTTGGAGATCCTGATTTCAATTCCTTTGGATATATATCTAGAGCTAGGAATGTTGGATCACATGGTAGTTTTAGTTTTAATTTTGAGGAAAATTGTATATTGTTTTACCCATACTTCCTGTACCAATTTACATCCTATCAACAGCATACAGGGTTCTCTTTTCCCCATATGCTCACCAACACTTGTTATGTTTTATCTTTTTGTTAGTAACCATTCTCACAGGTATGATGTGATATGTTACCTGGTTTAAACTTGAATTGCCCTAGTAATTCATGATTTTGATATATTTTTTTTTTCATTTGCTTTTCAGTCATTTGTATATCTTCCTTTGAGATAAGTCTATTCGGGTCTTTTCCCCATTTTATAATTAAGTTATTTGCTTTTCTCCTAATGAGTTGTAGTTTTAAAAAATATTTACAATATTGAAATTTTATCAGTTATATGTCTGCAAATATTTTCTCCCAGTCTATAGGTTGCCTGTTTAGTTTATTGGTTGTTCATTTGCTGTGCAGAAACTTTTGAGTTTGATATAATTCCACTTGTCTGTTTTTGTTTTTGTTGCCTGTGCTTCCTGTGTTATGTCCAAGAAATCATTGCTAAGGTCAATGTGAAGTAGCATTTTCTCTTTTTCTTCTAGGATTTTTATGTTGTCAGTCATTAATTCATTTTGAGTTGATTTTTGTATGTGATATGAGGTAAGGATCCAATCTCTCATTGTGTATTCTTGGCATGCTTGTCACAGATCAGTTGGCCATGTATATATTGATTTATTTGTGTTCTTTATTCCAGTCCATTAGTCTGTATGTCTCTTTTTATGCAAATATCATGCTGTTTAGAGTACTGTGACTTCATAATATGTTTTAAAATGAAAAAGTATGGTGCCTCTAGCTTTGTTCTTCTTGTTCGAAATTACTTTGGCTGTTTCAGGTCTTTCATGGTTTCATATAAATTTTAGGGATGATTTTTCTATTTATGTAAGAAAATCTCATTGGAATTTTGATAGAGAGTACATTGAACCAGTAAATTGCTTTGGGTAGTATGGACATTTTTGTAAAACTGACCTACAAGCTGTTCAGGTTAAGTTTTGTGAATGCATCTACTTTTATCTTCAGTACAGGAATACATTATTTGAGTTGGCTTAGAGGTGGTTGGGTATTAGCTCCTTACCTCTTTGTTACTTTGGCCAATTTGTTTGGCTGACTATTCATTTATGAGTTTATTTTTGCAGGTTTTTTTTTGTAAAATAAAATTCATTGTTCAACACTAAAATAAGTAAATATTTACAGAGCTCTGCCAAATAAGAAATGACAATTTCACTCTTGCAAGAGCATTCAAATTACTCCACAGACTAAAAAACAGGGCTTCAGAGCTTCTATTTTTACATTTACTTTGCATATATTTTTTTCATTTCTCTACTGACCCTAGTGGCAGGTGGCTTAATGTGTCCTATTTACCCCATAAATAATAGCATGAGCTGTACCCCATGTGGCTGGAAGGATATTTCTCAAAAGAAGACACAAGTGACTGACAGGTATATCAAAAAATTCTCAAAATCACTAATTATCAGGGAAAATGCATATCTAAACCATGATGAGGTATCACCTCACACTTATTATCAAAAAGACTAAAGATAACAGTGTTGGTGAGGATGTGGTGCACTGTTGGTAGAAATGTAAATTGGTAAACATGTTTTGAATAAAATGCTATGGGAAGCAGCATTATGAAATACTTTTCTCACCACCTCCTAAAACAAATTAGTTGTCTCCATTTTATTTGTCCTATTGCATTTTCTTTTGTCTGAGAATCCCCTGTGTACTGTTCTTGACAGGGAGGTTTCAGTACATGACTGTATAGAAAGGTTTGGGAAAAGAGAAAAAACCTATTGTCAGTCATCTTTTGGATTTAACCAAATGTGAAAGTGAAAATTCTCTGCATATGTGTCACATTGCTAGAAAAGACTACAGTTGAAACTCAAAATATAGTATAAATCTCCCAAGCCCAACCTGGCCATTCTAATGACAACATTTATTAATAATGCTTGGTAAAAATGACAAATTCAGGACAAACAAATGAAACCAACACTGTGAAACCAGGAGGTAATATATACTAATAATAAAATACTAAGAATTGCATTCTAGTTAAGTTTAAGAAAGTCTGTCTTTACTTGAATGAAGTACTTGAATACTTGTCAGGAATTCAATCATTTATATTTGTATTACACCAGATATCTTTGCTGCTTCTAGGTATATAGAAGAAATGTATTATTGTTATAGAAGAAGTATATTTTTGCTTCCAGGTATATAGAAGAAGTGTATTATTATTGTATTGTTTTTAGAAAAAAATATATAATGGAAGAATGAATTCATTTGTTTTATAACCAGACTGCTGTAACTAGGCACATATTTGTGAGATGGTTGATCGGAAGTATTGTCAGTGGAAATATAACAGAACAATGCTACTTTATAAACAAAATGTCAAAACCTATGTCCTTAGCTTTATTAGCACAATGATCTAAACAAATGTAATAAATAACAAGTAAAAATACCATTGTGGATAATTTGTGCACTAATAAATTTTAATTGTATTTCTATTTTCAGGAGAAGTTAGATAACTGTGAAGGCAGTGAAAATCCTAGTTTAAAGAATCATTGTTAGTTAATGCAGAAACAAAAAACCAAATACCGTATATTCTAACTTATAAGTGGGAGCTAAACAGTGAATACACATGGACTCAAAAAAGGGAACAACAGACACTGGGCTTACTTGAGGATAGAGGGTGGAAGAAGGATAAGGATTTTTTAAAAAAATACCCATCAGGTACTACACTTATTATCTGGGTGGCAAAATATCTGTACACCAAACCCCCATGACACAGGTACTTTACCCAAGTAACAAACCTGCACGTGTGCACTCTAAACCTGAAATAAAAGTTGGGAAGAAAGAACACCAGAATCGCTGTGAATTATTGTGAAGTAATTCAATAATTAGTGCATTGTTAATCAGTTTCATATTGCATGTACTATATATTCCATATCATTGTTGCAGATGGCAATGTTGGAATAAACTCTATGACTATAAACCAGTGCTACATCTGCAAAAAGATACAGTTATGTAAGCATCCAACAATTTCTGAAATCACTTTGAAGAAGTATTTATGTAGATTTGAATTTTATTAATGTTGCTTCTGTGGGATTCTAATAGATGCAAAGATTTACAAAGGCTACTGAGTGTAGTTGAACAGATAATAGGTAAGTATAGTATATTTTGCTCTTAATAGAAACTCATTGTTTTTTGATCTGTTACCTACAAAAGGCATGGTCAGACATGTGACCTAAAATATTCATGTAAAACAAAACATAGCATAACTTTCTTAAAAACATCTCAATCAAAAAGTGGATTGATGCTATAATTCCATTAAAAACATATTAGAGGAAGTATTCATTTAATAATATAAATTTGTGACTGTATGATTAAAATATAAAATCCAACAGGTAAGTTATATATTTTTTCAAAAGTATTGTTTTAATTATTTAGTAATATTTCACAATTAGTTTGCATCTTAATGTAAGTAAATAAAGATGAAGAACAAAATATTTAATGAACACAAAATCTTGGAAATTATCAGAGATTAAAAAGTTCACTAAAACTGCATAAAGTATTGATATTAACAAGGAAAAAGAGCATTAATATTAAATTTTTCAATGAGGAAACTACTAGAAAAAAAGAGGGTGATTTTTGTAACATGAATCTCATGCAAAGTCTATCTATATCCCCAAACTATCACCTTTTCCCATATTAGGTACAGCATTTTCTTAATAACAAACAACTAACAAAAACATAATTTACTGAAGTGTATGATGGCTTTTTCCATGTTATAAATGACATAAACCAGACATTTTTAGAGTTATGATATATAATTGAAATTTACTAGATATAATAAAATATGCTATGCTATAAGATTTATGAACTAAAATCTTGTTTCAAAAACATAGTTAATCCCATGAACATATCACAATATGTTTTACCAAAAATTTTCCAGAAATGTGTGTGTGTGTGTGTTTTAATTGTAAATGTATATCTAATTTATCTTATATTGGTACATGGTTGAATGTAGTCTCCAAAATTATATTTCTCAATTACTTTAAGGTCTGCAATATTAACAGGTAAAATTTTCTAATCATAAGAAAATAAAATTGGAAAGCCAATAACAAAAACTATCATAAAGATCCTATATTTCTAGTAATGAAACATTGATTTAAAGAAGAATTCATAAAATAAATCTAAGTAACAAAGCAATGCATGTTAAAATTTGTAGGGCATAGCAAAAGCAGAACTTAGAAGTTTATAGCTTTAAATTGTATTTGGACACAATTTTAATTTATTTGAACATGAATTAATATTCAATAGAGTTAACAAAATATGAATAAATGTAATATGACTAGAAATCTATAATAATAAAGCCAGGAAAATAATGGACAGTACTGAAACTTTAAAATAATTGAGAAGTTAGACAATGTTTTGATGAGAATGAGAAAGTCAATGTAAGACAGAAAAGGCAAAACTGAACAAAAAATAAAAAGGAATATATATATATACAAGCACAAAATATTTTGTAAAATAATTTGAATATCTTGATGAACCATACATTTTGGGAAAAAAAGTAAAGCAGTGAAATCAGTATGAGGAAATGTAAATTGATGACAGAAAAACCTATAATTTAGAAAACTATTGATGATTGATTAAATAACTCAAAAAAAAAATAAAACCCCAGATGTTGAATAATTTTAAGTGAATTTTGCCAAGTTACTCAATTTTGTGCATTTTTATACATAATCGGGAAACAGAAGAATAACTCCAAATGGATTTAATAGAAGTTATAGCTTGTTACTAAACTTAGTAAGAATAGTGCATAAAGGAAATACAAATATAGTGCCCCGTGTACTGAGAAGTAAGAATAACTCGATCTTCTGAACATGAGACTATAACATAAAATAAATGGCATTTAATAAAATAAAAATAAATTACATTTCATGGTATACTAATCCTATGCTTGGAGCCTAATATTTTCGACAATACTATAATTTATAGTATTCTCTCCCTAGGGTATTAAATTTGTAGACACTTATCTCTTGTGGCATAACAAATGTAATCAAGAGTTTAATAACTTAACAATGGATGCTTTATTTCAACAATGCAAATAATTTAACTCAAACAGAATAAAATTTATGAATTTTCTAATTTGTGCTTGAGATAGCTTTCTTTTGGCAGTTAGCTATTATAAGTTGTTTGAATATGTGTATCCTTTATACTTTTAAATCAGTTGACTCAGTGCTTCTGTTTCCATTATAAAATTTGATAAATAAACTTTGTAGCAGAAAAGGAAATATATTTGCTCTTTGAGGGTAAACCTATTCCTAATAATATAACTTCAAAAGGGGCTAATTTATATGCGGTATGGGTGTAAAGCTGCAGGCTAGAAAAAGCTCTAATGACTTGTGATTGGCACCGTTAATAATTTCTGTGTTTTCTTATTCAGACTACCATGAAGCAGCTTTGTGCTGCATGTTTTCTTTCCTTTCCAGAGCTTACTTGGAAGAAATCAGTTGAGTTCCAAAAGCCCATTACTAATAAGAACAATTTCCCTATAGCATTTGTTGGCTGGAGATTCAATACTACATTTTCAAGTAAGATTTCAAGTCTGATGTGAAAAAACCCAATAATACACCTAATTCCAAATTTTACAGATAGATTGATAGATATACGTAGATTGTTTTAATATATTTTAAAGTCCTTTTTACAAAGTCATGAAGTATTTTTAGTTAAGAAAAACATCTACTGATATACCAAAGTATGTATTGATATAATTAATTTGAATATCTGTACTTTGGATTCATATACAGAAAGCATGCACAAAGCTAAAAAGGTGAAAAAGTGACTGAGTCAAGAGTTGAATTAATTCTGAACTCCAAGATTAAGCTCTTAATCACTACATCTGCTTCTATGCCAAACCATATTAGAAACTGTTCTAATTCACGTTATTAACTGGATGTTTGTGTACCTCCACGATTTGTACGTTGAAACCCAAACCCCAATGTGATGGTAGGTGCCTTTGGGTGGTGATTAGGTCATAAGAGTGGAATGCTTGTGAGTGGGAGTAGTGCTCTTATGAAAGAAACCCCAGAGAGTTCTCTCATCCACTTTCTACCATATGAGGATGCAAGAAAAAACAGGTAGTCTGCAAACTGGAAAGGGGCCATGAGTAGACCCTTGACCATGCTGGCAGTCTGATCTCAGACTTTCAGCTTCCAGAACTGTGAGAAATATGTTTATGTTCTTTAAAAGCCTCAGTCCACAGTATCTTCTTATAGCAGCCCAAATGTACTAAGACATCAAAACAGTGGGGAAAAATTCTGCTGTCACAATAGTAGCCAAGTTCTGCATTTTCATGG
Source organism: Colobus angolensis palliatus (assembly GCF_000951035.1). Lineage (NCBI taxonomy): Eukaryota > Metazoa > Chordata > Mammalia > Primates > Cercopithecidae > Colobus > Colobus angolensis. The sequence continues at coordinate 2,707,486 of NW_012120376.1, read as the reverse complement.
TCAGAAGACATGCTATTTGTTAGAAGGTTTTTACCTATCATGGTGTCTATCCTCATGAAAGGCAGTCATTTTAGTTTTCATAGAATATTTTCAATTAGCTTAAAATTTATATACTTTCCAAATACTGTGAAGTTCCATTAAATTACCTTTCTATTCAGTTTTTATTCCAAATTTTTTTAGCATTTTATTTATTTATCTTTTAATCATTATTTTAGGTTCATTACAAAACAAGGACAATGTTCGTGATAGCATAAATCAATTAAGTTACCAATATGACTGTGCTTTTATATTTATATTCTTTTTATCCTTCATCTTCCCCTCTACAATTCTCAACCTCTGGTAATCACCATTTTATTCTCTATCTTTGTGAGATCCACTTTTTTAGCTCTGACATGTAAGTGAGAACATATGATATTTGTCTCTCTTTGTCTGGCTTATTTCACTTAACATAATGACCTCTAGTTCCATCTATTTTGCTCCAAATGGCAGTATTTTATTTATTATGCTGTTGTTATTGTCTAGGCACTTAAGTTGATTCCATATTTTGGTTATTGTAAATAATGCTGCAATAAACACAGAAGTGCAGGTGTCCCTCATTGATCTCCTTTCCTTTGGATATATACCTAGAAGAGGAATTGCTGAATCATATTGTAGTTATATTGTTAGCTTTTTAGGAACATTCCTACTGTTCTTTATAGTGGTTGCAGTAATTTGCAGTTCTACCAATAGTGTACAATGGTTCCTCTTTCTCCACATGCTTACTGATGTGTTAATCCCTGTTTTTTTTTGATACAAAACATTTTAACTTGGGTGAGATCATATCTCATTGTGGTTTCGATTTGTATTTCTCTTATGATTAGTGATACTGAGCTTTTTTCATATACCTGCATGCCATTTGTATGTATTCTTTTCAGAAATGTCTGTTCAGTGTTTCGCCCAATTTTTAATTGTATTATTATTATTATTTTTTGCTGCTAAGTTGTTTGAGCACCTTGTGAATTCTGGTTATTTGTTAAGATGTGTAATTTGCAAATATTTTCTCCCTTTCTGTGGGTTGTCCCTTCACTTTGTTGATTGCTTGCTTTATGGCACAGAGCTTTTTAGCTTGCTATATAATCAAATTTGTCTATTTTTGCTTTTGTTGCCTGTGCTTTTGAAATCTTACGAAGAAAAAAAAAAAAGAAATTTACTTAGGCTAATATCCTGAAGCATTTTTTCCATTTTCTTCTTCTGGTAGTTTCGTGGTTTCAGGTTCTAGATTTAAGTGTTTTTTTTTTTTTTTTGAGATGGAATTTCACTCTGCTGCCCAGGCTGAAGTGCAGTGGTGTGATTTTGGCTCACTGCAACATCTGCCTCCCGAGTTCAAGCGATTCTCCTGCCTCAGCCTCCCAGGTAGCTGGGATTACAGGCATGGGTAACCATGCCCAGCTAATTTTTGTATTTTTAGTAGAGATGGGGTTTTACCATGTTGGTCAGGCTGGTCTTGAACTCCTGACCTCAGACGATAGGCCCACCTTGGCCTCCCAACGTGCTTAGATTACAGGCTTGAGACACCATGTCAGACCAATTTAAGTCTTTAATTTATTTTGATTTGATTTTTGTTTATGGTAAGAGATAGAAATCTAGTTTCATTCTTTTGCATATAGTTATCCGGTTTTCCCAACATTGTTTAGTGAAAAGACTGCATGTTCTTAATGCCTTTGTCAAAAATTAGTTGGCTGAAAATGCATAAATTTATATCTGGATTATCTATTCTTTTCCATTGTTTTTTATGTCTATTGTTTATGTTACTACCAGACCGTTGTGGTTACCAAAGATTCACAGTAAATTTTGAAGTTAGGTAGTGTGATGCCTCCAGTTTTGTTCTATTTGCTCAGGACTGCTTTGACTATTGTGGGCCTTTTGTGGTTTCATGTAAATTTTAAGATTTTTATTTTTCATTTCAGTGAAAAATGTTATTGGCATTTTGATAAGCATTATATTGAATTTGTAAAGTGCTTTGAGTAGTGTTGTCATTTTAAGGATATTAACTCTTCCTGTCCATGAACCTGGAGTATCTTTCCCTTTTTTGTGTCCTCTTCCCTTTCTTCTATCAGTTTTACAGTTTTCCTTGTACAGATCTTTTTCTTTAGATTGATTTCTAAATTTACAATTTTCCTTGTACAGACCTTTTCCTTTAGATTGATTTCTAAGTATTGTATTTATTATAAATGAGATAGCTTTCTTGATTTCTTTTTCACATTGTTTTTGTTAATGTACATAAGTGCTACTAATTTTTGTATGCTGATTGTGTATCTTACAACTTCACTGAATTCATTTATCAGCTCTAATAGTTTTTGCTGTAGCCTTTAGATTTTTGTAGGTGTAAGATCATGTCACCCGTGAACAAGACTAATATAACTTCCTCCTTTCCAATTTGAGTCGCCTTTTATTTATTTATTTTTTCATTGGCCCAATTGCTCTGGCCAAGACTTCAAATATTATGTTGAACAACAGTGGTGAAAGTGGGTATCGTTTTCCTGTACCAATCCTTACAGGAAAGGCTTTCATTTTTTCCTTGTTCAGTAGCATATTAGATGTGGGTTTATCTTATGTGTCCTTTATTATTTTGACTAATGTTCCTTCTAGACTCGTTTTGATGTGGACTTTTATCATAAAATGATATTGGATTTTATCTAATGCTTTTTCATCATTTACTGAAATAATTATATGACTTTCATTCTTGATTCTGTTAATGTGATGCATCATATTTATTGATAAACATATGTTGAACTCTCCTTGCATACATGGTATAAATCCCATTTGATCATGGTGAATGATTGTTTAATGTGTTGTTGAATTCATTTTGCTAGTATTTTGTTGAGAATTTTTGCATCTATGTTCATCAGTGCTATTGACTGGTAGTTTTCTTTTTTTGTTGTGTCCTTGTCTGGCATTGGCAACAGGGTAATTCTGGTCTCATAGCATCAGTTAGGATGTATTTCCTCCTCTTCAAATTTTTTGATATACATATTCCATAATGTAAGGCATTCAGGTTCTCATTTTAAATTCAAATACAAGACAAATATTCCATGCTTCATATAACATTCCATGGGTGATTACATTGGAATAAGGGAGGACTATTTTACCACTTTGTTACATATACCTATTGGTGGGGTAAAAAAGATAAAGCTTATATTCATTCATTCTAACTTATCACCTTAATGAAGTCAGTAGTTTCAGGTTTCTATGGCAATTTGTTATCAAGGAGCATGAAACTTCACAGTTAAGGGTTTTAATACGCTAGTGCTCTTACCTTGTAAATGAACAAATTAAAGTTCAAATTAGCTAAATGATGCGTCAAAATTAAAAAAAAAAAAAAACTATTTAGTAATGGAGTCCTTACTAAGTGTTGGCAAAGCTCATTCAGTTTTCTTTCCACTACAGGGGACTGCCTCCAATGAAAAATAGTAGTTGTGTAGTATTACATAGTTTCCTTCTGTCCTCCTTTATCAAAATGATAGTATTAAATAACCAAGTATCTGAATCTTTTTGTACCCTATATTTTTCCAATCTTCTCAATGTCTCTTAGCTGGAAATTAAGGGCCATCAGCCCACTATATTACCAAACAGAGTTTTCTTCAATTTGTATGTCCCCATATACAAAAAGAAGTTCACATTTTTTTCTGTGTCTGAACAATATTTACCTGATTTCAGAAAAAATAATTCCACAAAATCTAATGATAGAACACAGAATACTACATAGCAAAAATGAAAGTTAAAGTTTAAAAAGCATAATTTCAAAATATTGATCACTGGTAATTTGGGCATATCTGGGTTAGTTCACGGGCATGTGGAAAACAAGCCAACCCTTTAGAGTGAATAGAAATGATTAATATTAACATAATTTAATTGAATTATTTTGAATTATATTTAAGCCAATATTTTCTCTCTTATTCCCCTATAGTTAGAAGGACCAGATTGGAAGTATATGGTCTATACTTCTAATCTGTCCCTCTTGTTTGGTTTGCTCATTTAGAAATTGGTATTACCTCTAGTTAAGACAGAATTAGAAGAGCAACATTTAAATGAACAATTCACTAAAAAAAAAAATCAGTATCTATTTTTCCAAAGGCATGAAATACTCTCTTAGTGATAAAATAGTATGGAAAATACATTCTATATCTGTTTACTACTTTTTAGTTCTCAAAGGCAAATTTATTTTTATCTACCACTTTGAAATAAATTAATTTTATCAATAAATTCAAAAATATTAATATATCTAATTTAAATGTCTTTAGATTTTTGCCTGAAAGGTATATATTATATATAGTTACATAATATATATTATTTATATATGTAATAGAAAGTCCTAATTTTTTACACGTGTATGTGTGTATAAATTTTTAGAAATAATAAAATAATTTCCCTGGTCTTTACATTTAAACTGAGAGACAAAGAAAATACAGCAAGTAAATTCCAGCTTAGAAAGTGGCCAGTGGAGATATAGTCTATCCAACCTTCTCAGTATTCGGATTCATGACAAAAATTATCTGTATGATTGAATTTACTGCATGTTACCACTTTCTCTTAATTTTCTGAAAATTATTCATCTAATATTTAGAAAGTGATATGGAGTACTTTAAAGATAATTTTCTTTTGGCTATAAAAAATGTCACTTCTATTGTTATTGAATGTATTTTTATGGTAGTTACACAGGGTTAGATATTGTATATTTTCTTTGTAACTGTAGTGAAATAAAAAGTCTGCTACTAAATCCACATAGAACTTAAGGGAATACAGATCTGTGTTAACAGTGAAGGCATTTATTTCGAAGTAAAAAATAAACACGGAAAGGCTTTGGGTTTCATCTAACTTGGTGGAGTGCGCTTTTTTATTAAATACAAAGTAATTTAGGTTTCATATAAGTATGAGATAGAGGCTGAGCTGCTAGTTGTATTTTTAATCCACATTGGAGGCTTAAGAGGAGATTTTATTGCTCCCAGTTCTTCCTTATTTTGCTCCTTTTTTGTTGTTGTCTTTTCTCGGGGACATCTGTGGAGGAGAGTTTCAACAGGAATGGGGAAGCAGACATGTCCCTCTCAAATGGACCCCAAAGAAGCAAAATCTTTGAACTTCAGGATGTGTTTCATGATCATAAATCCACTACACTCTAAGTCTTTTTTGCTCATGATAAGATTTCTGTATTTATTTAAGCAAGGCACATGTAACAGGAAGCCAATCTCCGTTAGAATTCCTAAATTAATAAATCCTTTGAATATTGTACCTTCTTTATAAATAAATAGACTATTTTAAACAAAACAATAATAGGATATCTTGAAAATAAATATTTTCCTGTTTAATATGCTAAATATTTGTTAGTATTACTAGCTTACTTTCTTCCTTCTGCTTCCCTGGCCCTTTAAACAAAACAAAACAAAACAAAACACACACATGCACTTTTTGATAATTGCTAGGTTACTGAGAGTAACACAGTATAGAGAAAAAAATCGATTCACAATAACTTGGACAATTTGATTTAACTCATGATCTCATGTTCAGCTCAAATAAATAATATTCACAATGATGTGCTGAATGAACCAGTCATATAAGTTGTTTTTTTCTATGTTTGATCAATTCAATCTATCACCATACATAGCAAATATACCACAAAAAAATAATAATTCATAAGATATAAGAAAGGATAGATTTCAATATTTCTCTCTTGAAGGATATCATAGTTAAATTTGCATTTTTCATTATGAAACATATCATTATTCTCTTATCCTCCGAACGATCACCTAGAAAGCACAGGTGCAACTGTTCCATCATTTCTGACTTGATTCATCTGTATGTCAGAGTTCCCAGAACACTTTCATTTGTGTTAGATAAATTTGAATAATTATTTATATTTAATTATCAATGTAACCTATAAGCTAAGAAAAATAAAATACATAATAAGGAGCATTCCATTTTTATCACAAAATATTATAAAAAGAGAAGCAGGAGAACACAAAAAGAATTAATTAAAAAAAAAAAAAAAACTGCCCTAAAAGGCATTTGGCAAATTCCTGCTTCTTGCGCAACTATCTGAGTATTTCGCAAAAGAGGAGGTTAAAGTGAGAAAATTAAAAAGTCTTCTCTATGGCAGGCCACCAATGAATATAGGCCTTAGTGTGAAAAAGATAGATGTTGTTATTTATTTTATTAGTTCGTTCTCAAACTGCTGATAATGGCATACCTGAGACTGGTTAATTTTAATGGAAAGAGGTTTAATTGACTCACAGTTCAGCATGGCTAGGAAGGCCTCAGGAAACTTACAATCATAGTGGCAGGAGAAGCAAACATGTCCTTCTTCACATGGCAGCAGCAAGGAGAAGTGCTGAGTAAAAGGGAGAAAAATCCCTTATAAAACTATCAGATCTCATGAGAATTCACTCACTGTCATGAAAAGAGCATAAGAGTAACCATCCCCATGGTTTAATTACCTCCCACCGGGTATGTCCCAGGACATGTGAGGATTATAGGAACCACAATTCAAGATGACATTTAGGTGGGGACACAATCAAACCATATCATTCCACCCCTGGCTTCTCCCAAATCTACTGTCTTCACAATTCAAAACACAATCATGCTTTCAAGCAGCCACCCAAAATCTTAACTCATTGCAACATTAACTTGAAAGTTCAAGCCCAAAATCTCATCTGAGACAAGGAAAGTCCCTTCTGCCTATGTCCCTGTAAAATCAAAAACAAGTCGGTTACTTCCTAGATACAATGAGGATACAGCCATTAAGAAAATACACTCATTTAAAATGGGAGACATTGTTCAAAACAAAGGGGTCACAGGCCCCATGAAAGTCTGAAACCCAATAGGTAGTCATTAAACCTTAAAGTTCCTAAATGATCTCCTTTGATTCCATGTGTCACATCCAAGTCACACTGATGCAAGCTTTCCAAGGCCATAAGAGCCCCCCTCTTGCATTTATATAGGAAAGTGGTTTAATTGACCCACAGTTTAGCATGGCTAGGGAGGACTAAGGAAACTGACAATCATGGTGGAAGGGGAAGCAAACATGTTCTTCACATGGCAGCAGCAAAGAGAGGTGCTGAACAAAAGGGGGAAAAGCCTCTCATAAAACAATCAGATCTCCTTAGACCTCACTCACTATCATGAGAAGAGCAGGAGAGTAGTTGCCCACATGATCTAATTACCTTCCACCGGTCCCTTTAATGACACATAAAGATTATGGGAACTACAATTCAAGATGAGATTTGGGTGAGGACACAGCTAAACCATAACATTTATTTTAAATAGCCAATTATAAAACAACTAGAAAACTTTCAATATTAATGACAAGAAATGCTTAAACTTTTTGTCAGCTATATATGTATATTTATATATATATATAATTTATATATATTTATATTATTTATATATTATTTGTATAAAAACAGGAACTAGACATATAAAATGACAAAGGGTTTAAGTGACTCTCACTCTCCCTCCTCCCCAATTCTTTGCCTGGATATAAATTATTTTATATATATATTTGTGTGTGTGTATTTACTACAGAAACTTCAGGTGGCTACCTTTGGATCTCCTTTACTGTTTGTTTGGCTTGTTAATGGTAATGCAAACTCCATTCCTGAAATAAGTCACTTGTTTGTGAGTTATTGCCCTTTTTATATATTTAAGAAACCAATATGTAATATTTTATTAATATTTTGGCATCTATTTTTGTAAAGGGCATTGACATGTATTTTTTATTGTTGTAGTTGCTGGTTTTTTAGCTATGTTCTTTTAAATGTTGAGTAATGAGATGATGTTGGTTATTTGAAACTAGTTGTAATATTTACCTCATCTATTCTATAAAATTACATAACACAGACTTTTTTCTTAATAATCTGTTTGTTGTTTGGTTCTTTGGGCCAGAGTCTTATTCTGTCACCCAAAATGGAGTGCAGTGGTGTGATCTTGGCTCACTGCAAACCCTACCTCCTGATTTCAAGTGATTTCCTGCCTCAGCCTCCTGGGCATCTGGGACTACAGGCATGAGCCACTATGCCCACCTAATTCATTGTATTTTTAGTAAAGACAGGATTTCAGCATGTTGGCCAGGATGGACTCAAACTCCTGACCCCAGGTGATCTGCCCACCTCTGCCTCCCAAAGTGCAGAGATTATAGGCATGAGTCACTTCACCTGGCCTGCCTTAATTATTTGATAGAGTTCACCTGATAAAAACATCTAGTCTTTTCCTGAGAAAGCTTTGAGATAAAACTTCAATGTTTTAAACAACTATAAGGTAAAATGCATATTTTACCTTATGGTCTGTATTTTACAAGTTGTTGTAAATAGTTGTCCATATTTTACCTTGGTCTGTATTTTACAAGAAAATTGCCTATTTAATAAGTTGACAAATTTATTGACATGAAATTGTTCATAATATTTGTTATCCTTTTAATGTCAGAAAAATCAATTGTGGTGTTCACTTTTTCATTTCTAGTATTGGTAAATTGTGTCTCCTCTAATATGATTTTTGATAGGTGGTTGAAAATATTATTAATGCTCTAAATCAATCAAATTTGGTCTCATTTCTTATTTCTATTTTTTTAATTTTTATTTCATTTCCACCACAATAATTTTTATAACATTTGTTTTATATTATGTTTGGTAAATTTCACTCATATTTCTAGGTGAAAACTTAAGTTTTTTATTTTAATACTCGATAAGGAGTATGTACTTTAAAGTATTGGTTACAGTATTCCATAATTATCTGTTAGTTCAGTTAGTCAATTAATATTACCAATATTTCCATGAAAAAATAAAGAATGTCTATGTATTTAAATATACAGTCAGACTCCAAAGAACCAAGTTTGCTCTGTTGAAATTTTAACATAGAAATGAAAGAAATGATTGTCCTTATTAACTGGAAATCAGTTCATGAATGAAAGACAAAGCAGTGAATCTATTGAGACATATAACAATTTTGGTTCCTTGAACATAATGGGCTTTCAATGAATATATATTGACAAAACAATTATTTACATTATATGTGTACTTGTGAATTGATGAAATACATTATATTTTTAATGTATGTTACCTGGTGTATTTAAGTAATGAGCATTTATCTTTACTGCCCAATATTATTTTTAAGGACAAAGGTATTATAACTGAGGACTAATATTGTCAAGCTGTTCAAGAATTGGTTGACATATTTTATAATGAAGAGCTATAACAAGTGTCAGATTACTCAGCTTCACCAATTACAATATTTTGTATTCATTTATAAACATTTTTGCATAAATAAATTTTATAAAATGTAGTTTCCAGAATTACTTTATTAAATCTTTTCCTGTTTAGAAAAAAAAAAAAAAGTGCAGCTCGCTGCCAGCATTCATTTAATTTTACAGAAGGAAGCTCTTTGAGGCTGAAGCAAAGCAGACTGAGTTTCAATGTAAAAATAAAAGATAAAGACTGTTCTTGGAGTTAGTTCTAAACAGAGTTAACATAAGAATCATCCTAATCATCAGAATTGTCTATTTCAGGAAAATTGCATTCATTATATGAATCTTCAGCCAACAACTGTTCAAGAGCGATGTTAACATCATGCATAGGAATGCTACATTTTCTAGGATTTGACATTTTCAGCAATTGAGGATTACTATATTTTATAAATTGAAATAAAACTACTAAAACCAGAATTCTATAAATAGAATGATGTATTTTATTTCCAAATTCAGTATAATAAAGGGATAAAAAATAATAATAAAAGTGAAATATTTCATGGCAAATTTCTCTCAGGGTAAACGCTGCAGCCACAAACACCGCTGGCAAGTATTCTCAGGAGAAATGGGGGAAGGGTTAAAGTTTTCAATTCTATTGTGATTCACTATTTGGGCAGTCCAAATGTCTGCCCTTAAAACAATAAGTAAATTAAAGACAAAGTTTTAAGATGCAAAAATTTAGCTGTAGAGAGGAAACAGTAGCTTCAAACACGTTAAAATAATTTAATAATAAATATAAGACAATATTATGCATTTGTTATAATGTTATGGAATTACAGCAAAATAGTAAAATTTTATACAATTCAGTGGCATCAAGATAGATTAGTCTGGCCTCTTCTAAAATTGTATATAATTGAGATGACACAGTAAATTCATTTTTGTTTCTAGCTTATTCTATTTGATTTTGATATTTATTTATCTTACATAAATTGGTAATTTATTCCCTTTTATCACAGACTAGCATGTCATTATGAATATATTTCAATTTGTTTGTTCTTGTTTGTGGTCATTAAGGTTTATTCCAGCATGGGTTATTGTGAAGAAAGCTACTACAACATTTATTTTGCAAATCCCTTTACGAACATCTATTTTTGTTTTTTTTTGGGGAGTATACATTCCTAAGTTTGAAATTGTTGGCATAAATTAGTTGAATGTATGTATTAAACATCTTTCTACTTACTTTGAGTTTAATTTGCTCTTTGTTATCTAGCTTCTTAATGCATAATCCTAAATCATTATTTTGTACTGTTTTCTTCTTTAATATAAACATTTTAAAGCTATTAATATTCCTCTAATAGCTGCTTTGTCTGTATCTCACAAAATTTAATATCTTCTGCTTTTATTGACATTTAGCTTGAAAATCGTCTTATTCACGTACAATTACATATGATTTCCACCTTGACTGATGTGTTATTTAAAAGTATGTTGCTTAATTACAAAACTGGGCAGCTGATTGGGCAGACACTGAGCTAGCTGCAGGAGGATTTTTTGTTGTTTTGTTTCTGTTTTTTTTGTGTGTGTGTGTTTTTGCCCCAGTGGCACTTGGAACCCCAGCATGACAGAACCATTCACTCCTCTGGAAAGGGGGCTGAAGCCAGGGAGCTAAATGGTCTTGTTCAGTGGGTCACACTCTCATGGAGCCCAGCAAGTTAAGATCCACTGGTTGAAATTCTCGTTGTCAGTACAGCAGTCTGAAGTTGACCTGGGATGCTCGGGCTTGGTGGGGGAAGGGCGTCTGCCATTACTGAGGCTTGAGTAGGTTATTTTCCCCTCACAGTGTAAACAAAGCCACCAGGAAGTTCAGACTGGGTGGAATTCACCTCAGTGTAGCTAAGCCTCTGTGTCCAGATTGCCTCTCCAGATTCCCCTTCACTGGCTAGGCCATCTCTGAAAGAAAGGCAGCAGTCCCAGTCAGGGGCTTATAGACAAAACTCCCATCTCCCTAGGAAAGAGCACCGGGGGGAAGGGGCGACTGTGGGTGCAGTTTTAGCAGTCTTAAACGTTCCTGCCTGCTAGCTCTGAAGAGAGCTGTGGATCTCCTAGCACAGCATTCAAACTCTTCTAAGAAACAGACTACCTCAGGAGGTGGGTCTCTGACACCCATTCCTCCTGACTGGGAGTCACCTCCCAGCAAGAGTCAAATGATGCTTCATACAGGAGAGCTCTGGTTGGCATCTGGCAGGTGTCCCTCTGGGATGAAACTTCCAGAGGAAGAGGTAGGCAGTAGTCATTCCTGTTCTGCAGACTCTGCTGATGATACCCAGGCAAAGAGAGTCTGAAGTGGACCTCCAGCAAACTCCAGCAGACATGCAGAAGAGGGGACTGTTAGGAGGAAAACTAACAAATAGAAAACAATAATATCAACATCAACAAAAAGGAAGCCTATGCAAAAACACCATCCAATGGTCATCAGCATCAAAGATCAACAGTAGATAAAATCTATGAAGATGAGGAAAAACTAGCATAAAAATGCTGAAAATTCCAAAAACCAGAATGCCTCTTCTCCTCCAAAGTATCACTACTCCTTGCCAGCAAGGGCACAAAACTGGATGGAGAATGAGTTTGACGAATTGATAGAAGTAGGCTTCAGAAGGTGGGCAATAATAAACTCCTCCGAGGTAAAGGAGCATGTTCTAACCCAATTTAAACAAGTTAAGAACTTTGATAAAAGGATAGAGGAGCTGCTAACTAGAAAAACCAGTTTAGAGAGGAACATAAATGACCTGAAGGAGCTGAAAAACACAGCACAAGAACTTTGTGAAGCATACACAAGTATCAACAGCCAAATCAATCAAGTGGAAGACAGGATATCAAAGATTGAAGATCAACTTCATGAAATAAAGTGTGAAGACAAGATTAAAGAAAAAAGAATAAAAAGTAATGAACAAAGCCTCCAAGAAATATGGGACTATATGAAAAGACAAAAACCTACTATTGATTGGTGTACTTGAAAATGATGGGGAGAATTGAACCAAGTAGGAAAACATACCTCAGGATATTATCCAGGAGAACTTCCCCAACCTACAAAGACAGGCCAAGATTCAAATTCAGGAAATACAAAGAATGCCACAAAGACACTCTTCAAGAAGAGTAACCCCAAGACACATAATTGTCACATTCACCAAGGTTGAAATGAAGGAAAAAATTACAAGGGCAGCCAGAGAGAAAGGTCAGGTTACAAAGAGAAGCCCATCGGACTAACAGTGGATCTCTCTGGAGAAATCCTACAAGTCAGAAGAGAGTGAGGGCCAAAATTCAACAGTCTTAAAATAATTTTCAACCCAAAATTTCATACCCTGCCAAACTAAGGTGCATAGGTGAAGGAGAAAGAAAATTCTTTACAGACAAGCAAATGCTGAGGAATTTTGTCACCACCAGGCCTGCCTCACAAGAACTCCTGAAGGAATCACTAAATATGGAGAGGTAAAAACAGTACCAGCCACTGCAAAAACATACCAAAATATAAAGACCAATGACACTATGAAGAAACCACATCAACTAATGTGAAAAATAACCAGCTGGCATCATGATGACAGGATGAAATACACATATAACAATATTCACCTTAAATGTAAATGAACTAAATGCCTCCAATTAAAACACACAGACTAGCAAAAAGGATAAAGAGCCAAGACCCAGTGGTGTGTTGTATTCAGGAGACCCATCTCAAGTGTGAAGACATAGGCTCAAAATAAAGAGATGCAGGAATATTTACCAAGCAAATGGAAAGCAAAATAAATAAATAAATAAACAAATAAATCAAGGGTTGCAATTGTAGTCTCTGATAAAACAGACTTTAAACCAACAAAGATAAAAAAATACAAAGATGGGCATTACATAATCATAAAGGGATCAATGCAATAAGAAGAGCTAAATGTATATACACCGAATACAGAAGCACCCAGATTCATAAAGCAAGTTATTAGGGTCCTACAAAGAGACTTTGTCTCCCACACAATAAGAGTAGGAGTTTTTGACTCCCCATTGCCGATATTAGACAGATCAATGAAACAGAAAATTAACAAGGATATTCAGGACTTCAACTCAGCTCTGGACCAAACAGATCTAGTAGACATCTTTGTAACTCTCCAACACAAGTCAACAGAATATACATTTTTCTCAGCACCACATAGCACTTACTCAAAAATTGACCACATAATGGAAAAAAACACTCTTTAGCAAATGCAAAGGAATGGAAATCATAAGAAACAGTCTCTCATACCACAGTGAAATCTAATTAGAACTCAGGATTAAGAAACTCTTTCAAAACCATACAACTACATGGAAACTGAAGAACCTGCCCCTGGATGACCACTGGTTGAATAACGAAATTCAGGCAGCAATAAATAAGTTCTTTGAAACCAATGAGAACAAAGGCACAAGGTACCAGAATCTCTGGGACATAGCTAAAGCTGTGTTTAGGGGAAAATTTATAGCACTAAATGCCCACATCAGAAATAGGGAAAGATCTAAAATTGACACCTTAGCATCACAATTAATAGAAGTAGAGAAACAAGAGCAAGCAAATTCAAAAGATAGCAGAAGATAAGACATAACTTAGATCAGAGCATAACTGAAGGAGACAGAGACATGAAAAACCATTCAAAAAATCAATGAATCTAGGAGCTGAATTTTTGAAAAGATTAACAAAACAGACCACTAGCCAGATTAATAAAGAAGAAAAGAGTGAAGAATCAAATAGACCCAATAAAAAATGATAAGGGGGGATATCACCACTGATCCCACAGAAACACAAACTACCATCAGAGAATACTAAAAACAACTCTATGCAAATAAACTAGAAAATGTAGAAGAAATTGATAAAATCCTGGGCACGTAAACCTTCACAAGACTAAACCAGGAATGAGTCAAATCCCTGAATAGACCAATAACAAATTCTGAAGTTGAGGCTGTAATTAATAGCCTACCAACCCAAAAAAAGCCCACGATCTGGCAGATTCACAGCCAAATTCTACCAGAGGTCCAAAGAAGAGCTGGTACAATTCCTTCTGAAATTATTCCAAAAATAGAAAAAGAGGGACTCCTCCATAACTCATTTTATGAGGGAAGCATCATCCTGATACCAACACCTGGCAGAGACACCACAAAAAAAAAAAAAAAAAAAAAAAGAAAAGAAAAACCAAAGAAACTTTCAGGCCAATATCCCTGATAAACATCGATGGAATTATCCTCATTAAAATACTGGCAAACCAAATCCAGCAGCACATCAAAAAACTTTTCCATCAAGATCAAGTTGGCTTCATCCCTGGGATGCCAGGCTGCTTCAACATACACACATTAATAAACGTAATTCATCACATAAAAAGAGCCAATGACAAAAACCCCATGATTATCTTGATAGATGCAGAAAACTCCTTTGATAAAATTCAACACACCATCACGACAAAACACTCAATAAGCTAGGTATCAATGGGACATATCTCAAAACTAATAAGAGCTATTTATGACAAACCCACAGTCAATATCATACTGAATAGGCAAAAGCTGGAAACATTCCCTTTGACAACAGGCACAAGACAAGGATGCCCTCTCTCACAACTGCTATTCATCATAGTATGGGAATATCTGGCCAAGGCATTCAGGCAAGAGAAATAAATAAAGGTTATTCAAATAGGAAGAGAGGAAGTCAAATTGTCTCTGTTTTTAGACAGCATGATTGTATATTTAGAAAACCCCATTGTCTCAGTCCAAAAACACTTTAAGCTGATAAGCAACTTCAGCGAAGCCTCAGGATACAAAACCAATGTACAAAAGTTACAAACATTCCTATGCACCAATAATAGACAGACAGCCAAATCATGAGTGAACTCCCATTCACAATTGCTACAAAGAGAATAAAATAATCAGAATCCAAATTACAAGGGATGTGAAGGACCTCTTCAAGGAGAAGTACGAACTACTGCTCAAAGAAATAAGAGAGGACACAAATGGAAAAAAGATACCATGCTCTTGGATAGGAAGAATCAATATTGTGAAAATACTCATACTGCCCAAAGTAATTTAAAGATTCAATGCTATTCCCATCATGCTGCCACTGACTTTCTTCACAGAATTAGAAAAAACTACTTTAAATTTCCTATGGAACCAAAAAAGAGTGCATATAGCCAAGACAATCCTAAGCAAAAAGAACAAACTTGGAGATATCACATTATCTGACTTCAAACTATACCACAAGTCTACAGTAACAAAAACAGCATAGTACTGGTACCAAAACAGATATATAGACCAACAGAACAGAACAGAGGCCTCGGAAATAATGCCACACATCTAAAACCATCTGATCTTTGATGACCCTGACAAAAACAAACAATGGGGAAAGGATTCCCTATTTAATAAATGGTGCTGGATAAAGTGGCTAGCCATATGTAGAAAACTGAAATTGGACCCCTTCCTTACATTTTATACAAAAATTAACTCGAGACAGATAAAGACTTAAATTTAAGGCCTAAAACTATAAAAGCCCTAGAAGAAAACCTAGGCAATACCATTCCGGGCATAGGCATGGGCAAAGACTTCATGACTAAAACACCAAAAGCAGTGGCAACAAAAGCCATTATTGACAAATGGGACACAATCAAATTAAAAGCCTTCTGCACAGCAAAAGAAGCTATCATCAGAATTAACAGGTAACCTACAGAATGGGAGAAAATTTTTGCAATCTCTCCATCTGACAGAAGGCTAATATCCAGAATCTACAATGAACTTAAACAAATTTACAAGAAAAAAAAACATGGCATCAAAAAGTGGGCAAAGAATATAAAGAGACACTTCGTAAAGAAGACATTTATGTTGCCAACAAACATGAAAGAAAACTCATCATCACTGGTCATTAGAGAAATGCAAATAAAAACCACAGTGAGATACCATCTCACGCCAGTTAGAATGACAATCATTAAAATGTTAAGAAACAACTGATGCTGGAAAAGATGTGGAGAAATAGGAATGTTTTTACACTGTTGGTGGGAGTTTAAGTTAGCTCAACCGTTGTGGAAGACAGTGGTTGAGGATCTAGAACTAGAATTACCATTTGACCCAGCAATCCTATTACTGGGTATATACCCAAAGGATTATAAATCATTCTCCCATAAAGATACATGCACACATATGTTTATTGCAGCACTACTCACAATAGTAAAGACATGCAACCAACTCTAATGCCCATCAATGATAGACTAGATATAGAAAATGTGGCACATATACACCATGGAATATTATGCAACCATAAACAAGAATGAAATCATGTTCTTTGCAGGGACATGGATGAAGCTGGAAACCATCATTCTCAGTAAACTAACGTAGGAACAGAAAACCAAACACCACATGTTTTCACTCATAAGTAGGGGTTGAACAATGAGAACACATGGACACAGGGAGGGGAACATCACACACTAGGGCCTGTCGGGGGGTGGGAGGAAAGGTGAGGGATAGCATTAGAACAAGTACCTAATGCATGTGGGGTTTAAAAATTTTTTTTGACGGGTTGATGGGTATAGCAAACCACCATGGCAAATGTATACCTAAGTAACAAACCTGTATGTCCTGCGCACATATCCCAGGATTTAAAATATAAAAATGTTAAAAGCATGTTGCTTATTTACAAATATCTATGGATACAATTGGTTTATTTTTATTTATTCATAATCCAATTCTTTGTCAGAGAACATATTCACTATAATTTTAATCACTTAAAAGTAATTTAGACTTGTTTTGTAGCCGTATCTTGGATAATGTTCCATGTGACTTTAAAAAAACACATTTTTCTCAGTTTTTCTATGGTTGTATACACTGTTGTCTCTCTCTTCCCCCAATCGCCCAATGATACCTTGCATGACTCTGTGACCCTATGATTCTCTATTAGCTGAGAAAAAGCAACCTTTCTGGCTCACTATCATGGGATTCAGTATTGAGGGCATGTTGCTGTTTGGAAATAAGTAGCAATATACCTTGCAAGTGGTAAAACCTTGATGTAAGAAGGCAAGGGCAAATCCTCACTATGAACTCATAAGTGTTTATCTGGTAGTGGAAGAAGAGTTAAGTACTCACTCGGGAGAACATTATGCATATTCCCAGATTTTTTACTGTTAGCCGGTAGTCTTGTTTGATCAGGCACATTGGCCTTAGAAAATGGAAAATAGATAATATCCATCCTTACGAGACACTCTTATGGAAATATTTATGGGAGTTGAGAAGTATTGAAGAGGATCATCTGAAACACCATCTCTCCAAGAAAGACTTATTTAGTTCACTAGACTATCTACCTATGTTAATGAAATGAGCAGTGTATTGATTCTTAGATCACAGACCTAAGATAGCACATATTTCCCTTACACTCTATAAAACAACTAATGTGACAAATTACTGTGTCCAATATAAACAAATATAGAATCTCTTGTCAATGATCATAGGTAAAATTACCCAAAGCAAGTAGATTACATTGGACCTCTACCAGTAGCCAGAGAAAGTTTAAAGTGAGTATTAAGTGGGAACAAAATCTTTTCTACTTTAGACTGCACTTATTCTGTAGTAGATCTAATCTGGAGCATAAATTTCAAAGTTTGAAGCAATATATTTTCTATTAAATTTAACTACTTACATGCCTGTTTTATGATCATTTACAAAATGGGCTAGGAAACATAATATTACACAAGCATATCATATTCTTTATTACTCTCAGAACAGTGGTCTAACAAAATTCAAATGAGCAAGTGAAACACATATACAAGAGGTGGTGAGAAAGGTCTTAAGAATTGGCTTCATTGGTGTGTTTGACTGACTGTAAGGTGACTTGTGAATGATCTCTGAATGCTGGTGTTTATGCCCTTTGTTTAAACCCATTTTCTTCAAAGTATATCAGACCCATGACTTGTTTCCAATTAACAAAATATGACAAAGGTAATGATATTTCACTTGTGTGAATATATTATATTATATAAGACTCTGTCTTACAATCAGACTCTTTCTAGAAACTCTCTTCCCTCGCTGGCTTGATGAAATAAACAGTTATGTTGGGAAAACTCACATGACAAGAGAGTATGAACAGCCTCTACAGACTGCAGACAACTTCTAGGAAGTGAGGGTGATTTTTTACGGACATCCAGGAAAAAAACCAAAGTAAACGACAACAACAAAATGGAAGCTCTAAGACCTATACCCACAAAGAACTGAATTCCATCAAAACCTGGATGAACTTTGAAGCCAATTCTTTTCCAGTCCGGTCTTCAGATCAAAATGCAGCCAACCAGTACTTATGCTGCTACTTTGTGAGCTCCTAAACACAGGGGCCAGCTAAGTTGTTCCTGGACTTTAGAAACTATAAGATGACAAGTATGTGTTGATTTACAAGTATTGTTGAGGATGTGGAGAAAGGGAACCCTGGTACAACGTCGGTGAGAAGTAAAGCATTACAGCCATTAGGCAAAACTGTATGGAGTTTCCTCAAAAAATTAAAAAACAACTACCATATGATCCAGCAATCCAACTACTGGTTATATATTTAAAGGAAAATGAAATCAGCATGTATAAGAGGAACCTGTACTCTCACGTTTATTGTGGTACTATTCACAGTTGCCAAGATATGGAATCAATCAAAGTGTTCATTAGGGATAATGGATAAAGAAAATGTGGCATATTACTATTCAGCCATAAATGTGAATGAAATACCTTCATTTGTAACAACATGGATTAACCTAGAGAACCTTATTTTACTACATGAAATAAACCAGGCACAGAAAGACCAACATGGCATGATCTCACTCATATATGGAATCTAAAAACATTCATCTCATAGAAGGTGACAGTAGAATCTTGGTTGCTAATGGGAAAGGGATGAGGAGAAGAGGAGTTGGTCAATGGTACAATATTACAGTTTGGAGGAATAAGTTCTGTTGTTGTATTGCACGGTAGGGTGACTAAAGTTAATAGTAATGTATTGCATATTTCAAAATAGCTAGAAGAGGAATTTTAATATTCTTCCATACAGAAATGATAAATAAGGTAATGGATATGCTAACTTCTCTGATTTGATCATTACACATTTTAGTCCATAAATTTGTACAATTATTGTATGTGAATCAAAACTAAAGCAAAAATAAGTATGTGGCAATTCATTACACAGCAGTAGATAACTAATGCAATAACTTAAAAATAAATGTCCTAAATCTGGGCCAGGTGTAGTGGCTCATGCCTATAATTACAGCACTTTGGGAGGCCAGGAAGCATAGATCAGTTGAGGTCAGGAGTTCAACACCAGCCTGGCCAACATTGTGAAACCCTGTCTCTACTAAAAATATAAACATTTGCCAGGTCTAGTGGTGCACACTTGTAATCCTAGCTACTTGCAAAGCTGGGACAGGAGAATATCTCGAAACTGGGAGGCAGAGATTGCAATGAGCAGAGATTGCAATGAGCAGAGATCATGCCACTGCACTCCAGCCTGGGCGACAGAGTGAGTGAGATTCTAGCTTAAAAAAAAAAAAAAAGTTAAGTTGGGAATATGTAGGTACATCATCCATATAAACATCAGTTAGCGTGAGATTATATCCTCACTAAGAAAGGACTATTGGATCTTAACGTAACATATTGAATATCTGTAAACGTCACAGGTTCCAGCTATTAGGAAACTGAACCAAATAAGTAAGTTTATTTTTTAAAAAACTATAGAAAGTCTAAATCATGACAAAGTCACCTGGCAGTATGTTCTTAATTGTTCTTTAATAGCCTGAATTTCATGAATACAAAGAGATTTATCTCCCCTGTGGTTCAATTGTTCCATGTACCAAGAAGCATGTGTTTGTAACAACTGGCACTGTAATATTTAGATATAGTTGTATCTACAAACCAAACGAAAGCCAGAATTTGTTGAATAGTGACCTGTAGTCACCAATCCATTAACTGAGAATGTTTGGTACATTGTAAGAGGTTGTTTCTGTTGGGATAGAATACCGGATGATACTGTAACTTGAATTGCTGTATACCGAGACTGTTTTAAATCTCTCTATTATAGCTAAAAGGTATAACAAAGGTTTGAAGTTCATTTATGTAATTAAATGAAAAATAATTTTATGCAAGTGAAGATGAAACATATTTTAATAAGCTGAGTTGAAAATTCCAAATAATGTAATTCAAATGGGAACCCATTGGCCATGAAAACAAGTGACTGTGGCCATAGACATCCAGATAAATGCCTTCATCAACACGTATAAAAAAATGTTAAGTAACATGAGTTATCAAGTATTTTAACTAGGAAAAAAAGACTCATAAAAAAATGTACATGCTTTATAAAGAAAACTCCTATTCTGAATGCATATGGTTCAAATTTTCATCCTCCTCTAATGTTATTAGGCATATTCTTTTATAAAAGATTTTTCAGAAAATGCTGTGATACGAATAATGACTAGCTACCTGATACATGTGGCAAGAAGATGTTGACAAAGAAAGAGAATGGACTAAAGAGAAAGCAGTTTAAACGACTTGCTTTTGATCCATTTCTCTCCTAATTACCCACCCTGGGGAAGAAAAAAAGCAAGTGACTTGGTCTAGTCACCTTGAAAACATGCTAATAACTGACATTTCTTATAACAAACTGAATGAACAGACTCATAGTTCCTAAAACTGATGTTCTTATTTATAAGATGCAAAAATTGATCTGCTGTTAGATTTTCATTTCAGATATTGAATTCTTCAGGTCTAGAATTTTAGTTAAGTTCTTTGTATCCATTCCATATCTCTGTAGAGATTCCCAATCTTTCACTTATTAAGTCTTTTTTAAGTACATAAAATTTTTATCACGTGTTTACACTTATCTTTAAATCCCCAAACATCTGTGTCATCTGAGTTTGTTACTACAGCTTTTTTCCCATTACTTAAAAGTCATATTCACCTCCTTCTTTACATGTCTAGTAATTTAACTCTATCCTGAACAAAGCAGATGCTGCAAGTTTATTTTTTGCCCACATTTAAATTGTATTAAGTTTAGTTCTGGCTAGCAGACAGGTCTGCTTGATTCTATAAAACCATGGTTTCGGAAATTGTTATGCAGGATACAGCATATTTCTTACTCAAACACTAGAGTAATCCTGCTCCTAAAACATCTTTCTTGGATCACAATAGCATGTCTGTCTGTTAAATGAGGCATCTCCAATTTGTCTAGTCATATCTCCTAATGTATATTCGGTGAGGCCTCCAGAATATGCATTCATCTCCCTGATCCCCTATTCCCTAGTATTAGCTATTCTCCGACTGATTTCAGGGTCTTGCCCAGTGCATGTACAAGTTAATATTCAGGCAAAGCCTCAAAGGGAAACCTATGCAGTCCTCTGGATTTTCTTATTTGTGCAATTCCTTCACCACTAGTTTCCTGTTCTATAAATTCCAGCTGATTCAGCAAGCTCCAGCACCCAAACCATATACCTTCCAGTTAGATCTCTACTTTGTTTGACTCAGCTCTCCTGCCATATGTGTATATTTCCTGAGGATACATTTGCGTCTCTCTGGCAATTCTTTGTGTCATAATTTGGGTAGTGACCATCATAGAAACCCAAGTTGAATGCAGAGATCACCTCTTTTCTTCCTTTCTCTCAAGCACCATAGTCCTGTGCTGCCCAATTCATTATAAACAGTTGCTTTGTAGATGCTTACTGTCTTTTCTTCTTAGTTGCTTTCTGAAGTCCCTGGTCTATTTTTAATGTCTTCATTTTTTTAGTCCCTCTCGTTTGCTTCTTTAGTAGCAACTTTAAAATTATACATATATTTCTACCTTGATCAAAATTTTGAATTTTATCATCATAATTTCACAAACTAGTTTTTAAGAAATATTACTCCTGATTACCTCCAGGAATTTTATTAATTGCAGATTAATTTTATTTCAAATAAAATATTTAAAATGACTTCAATTGTTTTTTTCTCTTTTTTATTTTTAATTTTTGTGGGTACATAGTAGGTGACATTTTTCTTTCCATCAATGATTTTGCTTTAGAAACAAAATTATTGTTAACACGGTTGTGCATTTTGCATGTATATTCAGAAATTATTTTTGAGATTTGTCTCAAAATTTTAACAAGGTTATATATTATGCTATTTTTGTTATCTTAATAATCAAGTACTTTTGTATATGATATATTTCTATTGCAGTATTCTCTGTTAAATCAGGTAAAGTATAGTAATTTCTGGCCTAAATTAGGGAGTTAATAAATATTATCTGCTGTTGCTGCTGTCATCATCATCATCATTAAATGTCACAAATATCATTAAAAATACCAAAAAATTAAGCTTCAAATCAAGAATTTCTTTTCTTTTTTTTTTTTTTTCTGAGACGGAGTCTCGCTCTGTCGCCCAGGCTGGAGTGCAGTGGCTGGATCTCAGCTCACTGCAAGCTCCGCCTCCCGGGTTCACTCCATTCTCCTGCCTCAGCCTCCCGAGTAGCTGGGACTACAGGCGCCCGCCACCTCGCCTGGTTAGTTTTTTGTATTTTTTATTAGAGACGGGGTTTCACCATGTTAGCCAGGATGGTCTCGATCTCCTGACCTCGTGATCCACCCGTCTCGGCCTCCCAGAGTGCTGGGATTACAGGCTTGAGCCACCGCGCCCAGCCCAAGAATTTCTAAATTACAAAGATGACAGACCTATTGGAAGAGATCATTTTCTCTATCCCTCCATCTCTCTATCATGAAAACCTTTTCTTTTTTTATGATTAGTTGGCTGCACAAAGAAGCAATAACAGATGTAAAAACAAGTTATGGCTGTTTTCAATAATACTTTGATTCTAAATCCTAAAAATTTCCATGAGATCATTTCAGTTACAGCCTACTTTAAAACATTTAGGAAGCATCAGTGTCACTATAAAATGACAATCTAATTCAGTCACAGTGATAATTCATGGCATCTATAAATCATTGTAATTCAATTTGAAAAAAACAGGTGTTTGATTCAAAGAGAAATACCTCCTCAAATAGGAGGTAATCATGTATACTAGTAGTGACTTTGACCATACACCAAAAACTTTAGATGTAAATTACCATAAATAATTTTTCCTGACCCAATTCTTTCAAAAACAGTTGCAATGACAAGTGAGGAAATGATTTATAGACAGATTCCAATCTGATTTAATGTTAATACATATTCCTGAATAATGGGAATAATGATAGGGTTCAAGAATCCTAGAACGAAATATCATACTGGAACTATTCCTATACTCATTCCATGTGTTATTTCAAGTTCCTCCAAAGAAACTTGGGTAAAGAATAAATGATATTCTTTGGATTTGTTATTAGCAACATGGGGAAGACTAAGACAAAATATATTGATACTTGTCTATCTTTGCATCATTTTTTTATATAGATTTTATCAACTTTCAAAGATGATTTGCTAAGCTCCCTTGTGATACACAGTGTGTAAGGATCCTGAGAAAACATTTGTGTCTCTAATAACAGAAGTGAATCCCTTATATTAAACAAATATAGGAACTCCATATAAAGGTCTGGAGAAAATTGAAACTGTTTAGAAGTCCAAGTCAGTGGTAGAATATATGTGCAGACTTAAAGTTATGAATGCATTTGCATTTTTAAGGGAGTTTAAATCAATTCCTTTTATATATAACTGTCACAGTTTGGGTTTAAGGTTTCTAAAATACAGTGTGAAAAGTGCAGGCCATGTAGCCCTTGTAATACAGCTGTTGTTCCCATCTTAGTGATGATATAATGAATCATCTTCATCATAAATCATTACAATAGCTTTCTCCAGTGGAATTTAGGCTCACACTTCCCTTTAGCATTTGATTCTATAATCAGGCTCTAGATTTATGAGTAGAAAACCACTTATGAGGCTGAGGTTGTGGTTTTCCATCTGACCTCAGAATAGACATAACATAAACAAATATGGACACTAAGAAAAAGTAGGTTCTTGAATTTGAAAGTTTATTTCCACAATCTTTCCCTGATTTGCAAACTAAAGTTTACATAGACAACTTCCATGCCTCAGCATCTTTATATGCTGGACTATAGGACTGATAGTGAATATCTTCAAATTTGCCTCCAACTTAAATGTTCTATAATTTTATGAAAAATTTAATTACACAAAATCGAAATCCTTCTTACCAGACCTAAGTTTTACTGAAGTGTTTACTTCCCTAGAATATATTACTAACAATGATTTTTAAACCTATTTTCCAAGGGATCTTAAAAACCAGTATGAGTACCTGTCAGTATTGAATTTTTCAGATGAAACTGCCACGTTACAGCTATGTTACATGTAAAAACTCCACCTCACATATCTTAAGATACATTCCCTTATATAACTTACCTACCTATGTAAAGAATTTTTTTTCAGGTGGTGTATTAGTTTTCTCTAGCCTCCATAACAAATTGACAAAAATTAAAGGGTTTAAATGATGCAAACCTTATTTTATACAATTCTGTAGGTCAAGAGCGTGATATGAGTCTCACTGAGGTAAAAGCAAGCTGTCAGAATTCCTTTCTGGAGGCTCTTGGCGAGGATTGGTTTCCTAACTCATTCAGATTATTGGAAGAATTCAATTCCCTGCTATTCTAGACCAGAGGTCCTCACGTCTTTTCAGGATGTCAGCCTGAAGACATTCTCATGTCTATTGTCCACCAGATTCTCTGGGTCCTGCCCCCTTCTGCATCTTCAAAGCTAGCAATATCTACTGAAGTCGCTCTCAAGCTTCAAATCTCACTTGCTTCTCATTTTGTCACATCCCTCTGACTGTATCTCTGACTCTAGATTGGAGAGCTTTGTTAATGTTAAGGGCTCATGAATTAGAATGGGCCCGCATTGATAATCCAGGAAAACATTCCCATCAGAAGGTCTAAATACTTAAGCACATCTCCAAGTCCCTTTTGCTAAATAGCATGACATATTCAGAGGTTCTACATACTTAGAGTGAGGACGTCTTTTGAGGACCGTTAGTCTATCTACCACAAGTAGTCTTTCCAGGCTCTTTCAATTCTAAAGTCTATGATTATACAATATGGCTTTCTTAATAATATTTCAACTTCCTGAAAATGCCCATTCTATATTGTCCAACGTTTTGAAGTTCTTTCAACAATATTCAAAGGTAATTTTTCTTCTTGCTCTAAAATCCATTTGCACTAGACTTTCCTATGCCTCATTTGTCACCTAATGTATTAAATGTATTTTTAGTTATATCTTCACTTAAATATACCAGTTAATGTGTCTTCCATGTCTCATACACAGTAAATACTGTAGCTGGGCAGTGATCAGATACACAGTAAATACTGTAGCTGGGCAGTGATCAGTTCTGTCAGCTATGATGTAAGTTTGTCTACAATTACAAATACAATTGCATATTGATTGTGATTACTTGCTCAAGTGGCTTAGTGTCTCCAAACTGTAATTTCCTTGATTTCCAAAATAAGGATATCTATCATATAGGGTTACTTTGGGTTAATAACTGATAAATGTAAGTCAGTTAATAGATTAAACTGAATAAACAAGGTATTTAAGAAACTTAAAGAAAATGCCAATACCTTATAAACACTAAGTAATTCTTAATTGATTAGCATATATTAGCAATGGACTTACAATGATGTAGAATTTTTATATTCCATTGGGTAAAATATATTTTTATCATTTATGATCTTGAGAGATCATTCTTCATAAATAACCACATATAAAATCAATGAAAAAATGAATCTCAGTTCTCTTGACTTCTGTAGTGATAGTTTTCTATCATGAATCATCTTTTCTCCTTGAAATAAACATATGTCCTTGTAGTTTGTGAAAATTTTAATGCCTAAGATTATAATAAATCTAAATTTTTAGTAAGTTTGATTCTATTAATTTACACTTATCAAATTGGGGAGATGAATATTACACTAATTTTGTGTAGTTTACTTCACGTTGTTTCAGAAAAAAATTTAAGACAGTTCATAGCATAAAAAGCATTTCAAGTTAAGATTAATTAAAAATTGTGATAAAGTAAACAAATAATAGAAATAAAAAACTTGAAGAACTAGGGAAAAGATCAAAATTGGGTATCATAATCTAAGTTTTCCATAAGTACAGTGAAACAATATATCCATTACCTTACACTATTTTCTGTATACATGAAAAAATATACCTATTACATCTAGTAAAGGGTAACCCCATAATGGCAGAGATTGCTGTCTATTTTGCTGTTGGTTGTCTCCTGCACTTTGAACAGTTCCTGGAACATAATATATGCTCAATATATATTTGTAGAATAAATGTTTAGAAATAAATTTATTGTCTGAAAAATGTCTATAAGGAAGAGCAAAAATATTGATTAGATGAGTATGGCTCAAGTCAAATAGACTGTGAGAAGTTTTTAATATCTGTAAAAATAGGTCAACTGCTATCTTTTAAGCAATTATCCATGAAAGTTATTTAACTTAATTCAGCTTTTGAAGAATATTGTGTTGTAAGCAGCTTAAGGTTGGTTTTGGTGGTCAGATACATATAAAGTAGTTACTCTTTAGCTGTCTTTCACTCCCACACTGGTTTTACTGAGTTTTATTTCCAGATGGTTTTAGTGTAAAAGAGACGAGAACTATGTTGGCTATTAACATTTAAGATAGCATCTATTACACATAATAATATTATTAGCAGTTGAATTATATTCCTTTACTTTAATAATTGGCTCCTGACTTTAAGAATGTTCTAATCTGAAATAAATTAGTTTGTATATAAAAATTTTTTAAATTAGTTTAAAAGAGGGGGCACTATTTCCAGGCTTAACTTTTAAAAAATAAATTATCAATGACTACTTAGTTATTTATTATTAAATTAACTTGGCCTTGAAATATGATGATTGAAGGTTTTTGTTTCTGAAAGTCCTAAAAGTCTAGACTGGCAAATTTGGAAATAAAAATTGATGCGGTTAGGAAAATAAACGTGGTAAGAAAGGTAGAACATTATATTACAACATATCACTTTTTCTTAGTAAAGTATTAATGTTCCTTTCTATTTTACTAGCCAAATTAAATACATAGAGAGGGTAGGTTAGTTATATAAGAGCTCCCATAGAAAATGTAAAGCATCTTCTATGCTGCAGTGAAGGAAACTGTGTGCTTCATTAAGGTTCTCAGGTAGGCACCCAGATGAGTTTCCTCCATGAATTTGTTACTGAGAAAAGAAATAAAAAGAATATTAAACCAAAAGCAAAAATAAAATATTTACCTTGCCTCTTTATTCTCCTAGTAGCAAACTGCCACATCCATTCATAAACAAATGCCTTTCTTGTGCATAAACTACACAGAAAATTCAACAGCAGAAGAGACTACTTTATAAGTCATACTGATTTGAATGCTGCAATTTAATACTTTCTGAGAGAAAAGTGCCTAACATCTAGATGAGGTCTGAAGCAAGGACATATTTGGAGTCTCCAGGTAGACAGTGGTTAAGAAACAAACACAGTTTACTATCTCTGTTTTTCTTTTCCGAGAAGGAAGAAGCCCCCGAGGAGTACAATGGGAGTAATTCTGTCTGTGGTAGTTTACAATCATCCAGAAGTCTAACGTTTTACAATAAAAGATGACTCCCTTGCCTTCGTTGATAAATGGCTATAATTTTCCACTGGACACCCTGCATTGGCTACCCTGTCAGAACAGGGAAAAAAAGCTCTCTAACTCTGAACCGAAGGTGTAATTCTGAAATGTAAGACTTTAGTGTGCAACAATAACATGTTTTCTATGAACCTTTGACATGCGAGAGTTTTAGAGAAATATAAACCTGGCAAGTATGTACAAAGAACAGGCACTTGGATAAACTCAGCAATTTTATTATAAAGGGCAAAATAATAATGAGTTAAGGAAACAATCTGAAACACAACGGCAGGAAATGTAGTAAAAAAATGAACTTCAAAGAAAGCTATCATGTGACACACAATCCACTGAAGTTGCTAGGATGCCTAGTGTTTCCGCAACTTTAGAATAAGGAATACGGTGACAGGGCTTATTCAACTACGTACTTCACACAGACAAAAATTACACGCTCTATCTTTTAAAGAACAATAGACAAAATAACTATTTGATAAATATCTATGTGTAAACATGCTTATCTTACTATTTGGGTAAATCATGTGTTACTGTGCCTTTTGGTTATTATTGTCTTTCTCTATGCCATGATGCTCCTCAAATAGTTCAGTTACTTCTCTGTATTTTCAGGAATACCCTGTTGATTTATTCATTATCTTTTCATCTGAAAAGTTTATATCGAATCTATTTTTAAACTATTGTTATATTGTGAATATTAGTAATTGCATTGCTTTTAAGATTCAAGTCATATTGATATTTTAAAATTTCTTTCTTTTTTTTTTTTTTGAGACAGAGTCTCACTCTGTAGCCCAGGCTGGAGTACAGTGATGCAATCTTGGCTCACTGCAACCTCCGGCTCCTGGGTTCAAGTGATTCTCCTGCCTCAACCTTCTGAGTAGTTGAAATTACGGGTGTGCACAAAAACCCCTAGCTAATTTTTGTATTTTTAGTAGAGACAGGGTTTTGCCACGTTAGCCAGGCTTGTCTTGAACTCCTGATCTCAATCGATCCGCCTGCCTCGGCCTCCCAAAGTAATGGGATTACAGATGTGAGCCACTGCACCTGGCCCTGATGTTTTAAAATGTCAACAGTTAAAAATTTGTTCTAGTAAGTGTAATCGCTTTGAAATTTGGATGTTACTACTTCACTGTCATGCATCAGTATTGTCAGCTAATAAGCATTCATTGAAGTGTCATTTTGTGCATTCAGTGAGAAGAAGAAAGTGATATTAATTTAAAATATATTTCCAAGATGGTGTTGATATTGAATAAATAATAATTAGCTGAAACAAGTAAATGGGAAAACATCTGAGTCTGCGGATAAATCGGATATTTAATAGTGCCATCATATACAAAGTGTCAATACTTCTATGTTTCTGCCCAATGAATCCTTTCAACTTAGATCCCAATTAAAAAGTCATCGTTGTATCCTAAATAGAAGCAGGATAATACTATGACAGTGGACAAAACACATGGTTCTCTAATAAAATAGACAGATGTTTAAGTTTATATAGACAGGGTTTAGATGGGATACACAGAGCTTCAGCCTGTGGAAGCTACTTTGTTTATATATTAAAAAAAAATAAAGAAAGCAAACTGGTCATAAATGAGCAAGGGATACCAATGAAATCACAGTGATATTTGGTTAGGTTGTGTGCTTATTTGTAAAAGCTTGGTGAGGGAAGAGGTATAAATGGAAATGATATGCACATTAGGTCATTCTTAAGATACTCTTTGAGGCTCACATACCACATGATCACACAAAGGTGACAAAGAAGTAATTCTTAGAATAATTCATACAATGGGGCAATCAAAATTTTAACATTTTAGAGGAATCAGTAGTGCTTAACGAGGTAACAATGGAGTGTGCGTAAGTTTAACTTTGAACGAAGGAATTGAGATAAATTAAAAATGAGAACTCTGAAAAGAAGGAAACATAAAAGTATAAATTATTAAAGAAGAATCTCAATCAAACATACAATAATTATCTTAGCCATTTATAACATCAAATTACTTAACTTGGAGACAATTACCTATTTGGACTCCAGGCCAGGTAAGGTAACTGATTTCACCAATCATTCAATGAGAAAAAGCAGATTTTATAACAATATTTCAATATCTAATATTAAAAACAGATGCATAGGTCTTTATATTTAAAGTAAATTTTAAGTTACCAAATGAAAATCTATTCAACAAATTACATTCATTGCAAAAGTTTGAAGGGTAATTCTCACTAAAAATACCTTGTCTAAGAGACATGAAGGACTTCTTCAAGGAGAACTACAAACCACTGCTCAAGGAAATAAGAGAGGGCACAAACAAAAGGAAAAACATTCCATCCTCCTAGATAGGAAGAATCAATATTGTGAAAATGGCCATACTGCCCAAAATAATATATAGATTCAATGCAACTCCCATCAAACTACCACTGAAATTCTTCACAGATATAAAAAAAAAAAAAGAAAAAGAAAAAACTACTTTAAAATTTATATGGAAATAAAAAAGAACCCATACAGCCAAGACAATCCTAAGCAAAAAGAACAAAGCAGGAGACATCACACTACCTGAATTCAAACTATACTAAAAGGCTACAATAACCAAAAGGGATTGGTACTGGTACCAAAACAGACTTATAGACCAATGGAGCAGAACAACGGTCTCAGAAATAACACCACACATCTACAACCATCTGATCCTCGACAAACCTGACAAAAACAAGTAATGGGAAAAAGATACCCTATTCAATAAATTGCGCTGAGAAAACTGGCTAGCCATATGCAGAAAACTGAAACTGAACCCCTGCCTTACACCTTATGCAAAAATTAACTCAAGATGGATTAAAGAAATAAATGTAAAACATAAACCAAAAAACAAAAACAAAAACAAAAAACCTGAGAAGAAAACCAGGGCAATATCATTTAGAACATAAGCGTGAGCTAAGATTTTACCATGAAAACGCCAAAAGCAATTGCAAGAAAAGCTAAAATTGGCAGATGGGATCTAATTAAACTGAAGAGCTTCTGCACAGCAAAACAACAACAGCAACAAAAAGTCATTAGAGAAAACAGGCAACCTTCAAAACGGGAGAAATTTTTTGTAATCTACCCATCTGACGAAGGTCTAATATTGGAATCTACAAGGAACTTAAACAAATTTCAAAAAAAAAAAAAACAACTCCACCAAAAAAGGGCAAAATTCTCCTTGAAAAGGTCTTTCACATCCCCTGGAAGTTGTATTCCTAGGTATTTTATTCTTTTCATAACAATTGTGAATGGGAGTTCACTCATTATTTGCCTGTTTTTCTATTATTGGTGTATAGGAATGCTTGTGATTTTTGCACACTGATTTTGTATCCTGACACTTTACTGAAGTTGCTCACCAGTTTGAGATTTTAGGCTGAGACGATGGGGTTTTCTAAATATACAATCATGTCATCTGCAAACGGAGACAATCTGACTTCCTCTCTTCCTATTTGAATACTCTTTATTTGTTAATCTTTCTTTCTTTCTTTTTTTTTTTTTTTTGGGGAGTCTCCCTCTGTCCCCCAGGCTGGAGTGCAGTGGCGCAATCTCAGCTCACTGCAAGCTCCGCCTCCCGGGTTTTACGCTATCCTCCTGCCTCAGCCTCCTGAGTAGCTAGGACTATAGGCGCCCGCCACCGCCACCTCGCTTGGCTAGTTTTTTGTATTTTTTAGTAGAGACGGGGTTTCACCATGTTAGCCGGGATGGTCTCGATCTCCTGACCTCGTGATCCGCCCACCTCGGCCTCCCAAAGTTCTGAGATTACAGGCTTGAGCCACCGCAACCGGCCTATTTATCTTTCTTGATTGCCTTGGCCAGAACTTCCAATACTATGTTGAATAGGAGTGGTGAGAGAGGGCATCTTTGTCTTGTGCCAGTTTTCAAAGGGAATTCTTGGAGCTTTTGCCCACTCGGTATGATATTGACTGTGGGTTTTTCATAAATAGCTCTTACTATTTTGAGATACATTCCATCAATATCTAGTTTATTGAGAGTTTCTAGCATGAATCGGTGTTGAATTTTATCGAAGGCCTTTCCTGCATCTATTGAGATAATCATGTGGTTTTTGTCATTGGTTCTGTTTACGTGATGGATCATATTGATTGATGTGTATATATTGAACCAGCCTTGCATCACACGACTGAAGCTGACTTGATCGTGGTAAATAAGCTTTTGGATGTGCTGCCGGATTTGTTTTGCCAATACTTTATTGAGGATTTTTGCGTTGATGTTCATCAGGAATACTGGCCTGAAATTTTCTCATTCTACTATAAAGACACATGCACACATATGTTTACTGTAGCACTATTCACAACAGCAAAGACTTGGAACCAACCCAAATGCTCATCAATGATAGACTGCATAAAGAAAATGTGGCACATATACAACATAGAACACTATGCCGCCATAAAAAAGGATGAGTTCATGTCCTTTTCAAGGACATGGATGAAGCTGGAAACCATCGTTCTCATCAAAATAACACAGGAACAGAAAACCAAACACCACATGTTCTCACTCATAAGTGGGAGTTGAAGAATGAGAACACATGGACACAGGGAGGGGAACATCACACACTGTGGCCTGTTGTGGGGTCGGGGGAGAGGGGAGAGGTAGCATTAGGAGAAATAGCTAATGTACATGATGAGTTGATGGGTGCAGCAAACCACCATGGCACTTGTATACCTGTGTAACAAACCTGCATGTTCTGTACATGCATCCCAGAGCTTAAAGTATAATTTTTAAAAAAGTGGGCAAAATATATGAACAGACACTTCTATAAAACATCACGCAGCTAACAAACATGTGAAAAAAAGATCAACATCACTGACCACTAGAGAAATGCAAATCAAAACCACAATGAGATACCATCTCATGCCAGGCAGAATGGCAGTTATTAAAAAGTCAAGAAATGACAGATGCTGGCAAAGCTGTGGAGAAATAGAAAGCTTTTACACTGTTGGAGGGAATGAAATTAGTTCAACCATTGTGCATGAAAGTGTGGTGACTCCTCAAGGACCTAGAACCAGAAATACCATTTGACCCAGCAATCCCATTTCTGGGTATATACTCAAAGGACTATAAATCATTCTACTATAGAGACATATGCACATGTATGTTTATTGCAGCACAATAGCAAAGACATGGAACCAACTCAAATGTCCATCAGCGATAGACTGGATAAAGAACATGTGGTATATATACACCATGGAATGCTAGGCAGCTATAAAAAGAAATGAGATCATGTCCTTTTCAGAAACATGGATGAATCTGAAAGTTATCAGCCTCAGCACACTAACACAGGAACAGAAAACCAAATACCGCATGTTCTCGCTTGTAAGTGGGAGTTCAACAGTGAGAACACATGGACACAGGGAGAGGACCAACACACACCAGGGCCTGTGGGGAGTTGAGGAGGGGAGGGAGAGCATCAGGACAAATAACTAATGCATGTGGGTCTTAAAACCTAAGTGACCAGTTGATAGGTTCAGCAAACTACTATGGCACATGCATACCTATGTAATAAACCTGTATGCCTTGTATATGTATCCTGGTACTTAAAGTAAAATAAAAATGTAAAAAAAACACAAAAAACAAAACAAAAAAACCCTTATCTATTCCTTTAGCTGTTATCTAAGTATATGTATTTTTTTAAAAAAACAAATCTATTCAATTTCCAATTTTTTAATCAGATTATTTTTATTCATTTTTCTGAGTTGTAGGAATTCCAATACATTTAAATATTAAACCCTTATCAGATATATAGTTTGCAAATATTTTATCTTGCTGTATAGGTTGCCTTTTTATATTTTTGATAGCTTCCTTTGCTGTGCAGAAGCTTTTTAGCTTGATGTAGTCCCACTTGTATATTTTTATTTTGGTTGCTTTTGCTTTTATTTTATTTTATTTTTATTTATTTCATTTTATTTTATTTTTTTTGAGATGGAGTCTTGCTCATCGCCCATGCTGGAGTGCAGTGGCGCGATCTCGGCTCACTGCAAGCTCCGCCTCCGGGTTCACACCATTCTCCTGTCTCAGCCTCCCGAGTAGCTAGGACTGCTTTTTGTTTTATACCCAATAAACCTGCTAAGACCAATGCCATGAACTTTTCCTCTATGTTTTCTTCCAGAAAATTTTTGGCTTCAGGCCATTTGTTTAAGTCTTTAATCTACTTTAGGTTCATTTTTGAGTATGGTTTAAGGGACAGATTTCAATTTTTCCCATGTGGTTTATCCATGTTGCTAGATATAACAGGATTTATTTTTTTATTTTGTTTTTATTTTTATTTATTCATTTTTTTAATTTTAATTTTTATTTTTTTTTGACTTCCAGGATACATGTGCAGAACATGCAGGTTTTTTACATAGGTATAAGCATGTTATGGTGGTTTGCTGTATCTATCAATTGGTCACATAGGTTTTAAGCCCCGCATTCCCCATGTGCATTAGCTATTTGTTCTGATGCTCTCCCTTCCCTACTCTCCCAACCCAGGACCCAGTGTGTGTTGATCCTCTCCCTGTGTCCATGTGTTCTCACTGTTGAACTCCCACTTATAAGTGAGAACATGCAGTATTTGGTTTTCTGTTCCTGTGTTAGTTTGCTGAGGATGATGGCTCCCAGTTTTATCCATGAGTGTGCAAAGGACATGACTTCATTCCTTTTTATGGCTGCCTAGTATTCCATTATGTATATGTATCCCATGTTCTTTATCCAGTTTATCATTGATGAGCACTTGGGTTGGTTCCATGTCTTTGCTATTGTAAATAGTGCTGCAATAAGCACACATGTGCATATATCTTTATAGCAGAATGATTTATATTCCTTTGGGTATATCCCCAGTAATGGGATGGCTGGATCAAATGGTATTTCTGATTCTAGATCCTTGAGGAATCACCACACTGTCTTCTGCAATGGGTAAAGTAATTTACATTCCCTCCAACAGTGTAAAAGGTTTTCTGTTTCTCCACTGCCTTGCCAGCATCTTTCGTTTCTTGACTTTTTAGTAATTGCCATTCTGACTGGCGTGAGATGGCATCTCATTGTGGTTTTGATTTGCATATCTCTAGTCATCAGTCATGTTGAGCATTTTTTCATGTTTGTTATTCACATGAATGTCTTTTTTGTTTTAAGTGTCTGTTCATACATTTTGCCCACTTTTTGATGGAGTTGTTTTTTCTTGCAAATTTGTTTAAGTTCCTCATAGATTCTGGATGTTAGACCTTCATCAGATGGGTAGATTTCAAAAATTTTCTCCCATTCTGTAGGTTGCCTGTTTTCTCTCATGATAGTTTCTTTGCTGTGCTGAAGCTCTTTAGTTTAAGATGAGAGAGGGCATCCTCATCTTGTGTTGGTTTTCACAGGAAATGGTTCCATCTTTTGCCCATGCAGTATGGTATTGGGTTTCTCATCAATATTGCTTATTATTTTGAGATATGTTTCATCAATGCCTAGTTTATTGAGAGTTTTTAACATGAAGGGATGTTGAATTTTACCAAAGGCCTTTTCTACATCTATTGAGATAGTCATGTGTTTTTTGTCATTGGTTCTATTTATGTGATGAATTATGATTATTGATTTGCATATATTGAAACAGCTTTGCCTCCCATGGGGAAAGTCAACTTGATTGTGCTAAATAAGCTTTTTGATGTGCTGCTGGATTTGGTTTGCCAGTGTTTTATAGAGGATTTTCGCATCGATGTTGATCAGGGATATTGGCTTGAGGTTTTTGTTTTTTGTTGTGTCTTTGCCAGGTTTTGGTATCAGGATGATGTTGGCCTCAAAAAATGAATTAGGGAGGAGTCCATCCTTTTCAGTTGTTTGAAATAGTTACTGAAGGAATGGTACTAGCTCCTCTTTATACCTCTGGTAGAATCGGCTGTGAATCCATCTGGTCCTGGACTTTTTTGTTTGCTAGGCTATTTATCACTGCCTGAATTTCAGAGCTTGTTATTTGTCTATTCAGGGATTCAACTTTTTTTCTGGTTCAGTCTTCAACTTTTTTTTTCTGGATTAGAAAGGTGTATGTTTGCAGGAATTTATCCACTTCTTCTAGATGTTCTAGTTTATTTGTATAGAGGCGTTTGTAATATTCTCTGATAGTAGTTGGTATTTCTGTGTGGTCAGTGGTGATACCCCCTTTATCAGATTTTGTGTCTATTTGATTCTTCTCTCTTTTCTTCTTTATTAGTCTAGCTAGCAGTCTATCTATTTTATTTTTTTTTCAAAAAAAAATACTTCCTGAATTCATTAATTTTTTGAAAGTTTCTTTGTGTCTCTATCTCCTTCAGTTCAGCTCTGATCTTAATTATTTCTTTTTTTCTGCTAGCTTTTGGATTTGTTTGCTCTTGCTTCTCTAGTTTTTTTAATTGTGATGTCAGGGTGTTAATTTGAGATCTTTCTAGCTTTCTGATGTGGACATTTAGTGTTATAAATTTCCTTCCTAATACTGCTTTAGCTTCATCCCCAGAGATCCTGGTGCATCGTCTCTTTGTTTCATTAGTTTCAAATAACTTCTTGATTTCTGCCTTGATTTCATTATTTACCCAGGACTCATTCAAGAGCAGGTTGTTCAGTTTTCATGTAGTTTTGTGGTTTTTAGTGAGTTTCTGAATCATGAGTTCTAATTTAATTGCACTGTGGTCTGAGAGACTGTTTGTTGTAATTTCAGTTCTTTTGTATTTGCTGAGGAGTGTTTCACTT
The DNA here is from genome assembly GCF_000951035.1 of Colobus angolensis palliatus. NCBI lineage: Eukaryota > Metazoa > Chordata > Mammalia > Primates > Cercopithecidae > Colobus > Colobus angolensis. The sequence continues at coordinate 2,670,951 of NW_012120376.1, read as the reverse complement.
CCAATTATATGGTCGATTTTAGGGTAAGTGAGTGTCATGTGGCACTGAGAAGAATGTATATTCTGTTGTTTGGAGGTGGAGAGTTCCGTAGATATCTATTAGATCCACTTGATCCAGAGCTGAGTTCAAGTTTTGGATATCCTTGTAAATGCTCTGTCTTGTTTGTATGTCTAATATTGACAGTGGGGTGTTAAAGTCTCCCACCTTTATTGTGTGGGAGTATAAGTCTCAGTGTAGGTCTCTAAGAGCTTGTTCTATAAATCTTGGTGCTCCTGGATTGTGTGCATATATATTTAGGATAGTTAGTGCTTCTTGTTGCATTGATCCCTTTACCATTAGGTAAGAAGCCAAAAGAGAGTGGGGGCCAATATTTAACATTCTTAAAGAGGAAATTTTCAACCCAGGGTTGACTAGGATTGAAAACCCTGCTTTTTTCTGCTTTCCATTTCCTTGGTAAATATTCTTCCATGTCTTTACTTTGAGCCTATGTTTGTCTTTGCATGTTGGATGGATCTCTTGAGTACAGTACACCAATGGGTCTTGATTCTATCCAATTTGCCAGTCTGTGTCTTTTAATTGGGGCATTTAGCCCATTTACATTTATGGTTAACATTGTTATGTGTGAATTTGATCCTGTCATCATGAGGATAGCTGGTTATTTTGCACACTTGTTGATGTTGATTTATCATAGTGTCATTTGCCTTTATATTTTTGTGCGTTCTGGAGTGGCTGGTACCGTTTATTCCTTTCCATATTGAGTGCTTCCTTCAGGAGCTCTTCAAGGCAGGCCTGGTTGTGATGAATTCCTTCAGCATTTGCTTTTTGAAAAGTATTTTATTTCTCTTTCAGCTATGAAGCTTAGTTTGGCTGGATATGTAATTCTGGGTTGAAAATTTCTTCTTTAAGAGTATTAAATATTGGCACCCACTCTCTTTTGGCTTGTAGGGTTTTTGCTGAGAGATTTGCTGTTAGTCTGATGAACTTCTATTTGTACATGACCTGACCTTTCTCTCTAGCTGCCCTTAACATTTTATTTTTTCCTTCATTGGTGAATCCTTGGTGAATCTGACGATTATGTGTCTTGGGATTGATCTTCTTATGGAGTATCCTAGTGGGGTTTTCTGTATTTTTTTAATTTGAATGTTGGCCTGCCTTGCTAGGTTGGGTAAGTTCTCCTGGATAATATCATGAAATGTGTTTTCTAACTTAGTTCTATTCTCTCAATTTCCCTTAGGTACTACAATGAGTCATAGGTTCGATCTTTTTACATAGTTCCACATTTCTCAGAGGTTTGGTTTGCTCCTTTTCATTCTTTTTTCTCTAGTCTTTTCTGCCTGCCTTATTTCAGCAGATGATCTTCAAACTCTGACATACATTCTTCTCCTTGATTGACTCAGCTATTTTTAGTTATATATGTTTCACTAAGTTCTCATGTTGTGTTTTTCAGCTCTATCAGGTCATTTGTGTTCCTCTCTAAACTGGTTGTTCTAGTTAGCAGAACCTCTAACTTTTAAAAGTTCTTAGCTTCTTTGATTTAGGTGAGAACATGTTCCTTTACCTCAGCAAAGTTTTTTATTACCCACCTTCTGAAGTCTACATCTGTCAATTTGTCCATCTCATCCTCTGTCCAGCCCTGCGCCCTTGCTGGAGAGGTGTTGTCATCATTTGGAGGAGAAGAGGCACTCTGTTCTTCTGTGTTTTCACGTTTTTTTATTGTTGATTCTTTCTTGTATTTATGAGTTTATCTAGTTTCAACTTTTGAGGCTGCTGACCCTTTCATGAGGTTTTTTTGGGGACTTTTTGTTGATGCTGTTGTTGTTGCTTTCTGTTTGTTTTTCTTTCAGTAGTCAGATCCCTCTTCTGTAGGGCTGCTGCAGTTTGCTGTAGGCTCTATTCATCTGATTCGCTCCCGTGACTGCAGATATCACTCCAGGAGGGTGGAGAACAGCAACAATGGGTGCCTGCGGCATCTTCCTTTATGATCTCTGACCTCGATGGGCACTGCCCTGATGCCAATAGGGACATTACTGCATAGAATGTCTGACAACCTCTGTTGGGGTGGTCTTACCCAGTTGGGTGGCATGGGAAGCAGAACCCATTCCATAAAGCACTTTGGCTGTTCATTGGTGGAGGGGGTGTGCTGTGCTGCAGGGGAAAACTACTCATTTGGGCTGCCCAGATTCCTCAGAGCTAGCAGGAGGAAAGACTAAGTCTGCTGGTCCATGGAGACTATGGCCATCCTTCTCCCAAGGGACTCAGGCCCCAGAGAAATCAGAGATCTGTCCCTGAGCCCTTGGCTGGAGTTGGAGTTCCTGCAGGGAGGCCCCGCAGTTCCAGTGTTGGCTGTCACCCCTCCCCCTGGGAACTCCGCAGGCTTAGGCCGATTCTAGCCCAGTGAAAATCTGTGCAGCTCTGTGGTTGGGACTCAAGGCCCCAGTGGCGTGGACTCATGGGTGGGAGCTTCCAATCCATGGGTTTCACAGTTTCGTGCAAAAAGCATGGTTTGCCAGTCTGGGTAGCATGCTCACTCACTGCCTCCCTTGGCTGGGGGTGGGGTCTCCCCTGCCCTGTGTAGCTCTCAGGTGTGCCACGGCATCAGAGTGTTCTTCCTTCCTCTCCATGTTCACACTAGCTGCCTAGTCATCCTAATGACAGAACCTGGATACTTTGGTTGCTGGTGCAAGATTTGCACACTGTTTTGGATCTTTTCGATGGGAACCTCTGATCACTGCTGCTTCTAGTCAGCCATCTTGACCCTATTCTCAGGCTTTCTTTATTTTTCAAGGCGATGAGATATTCCATCATATGTATATACCATATTTGCTTTTTCCATTGATCATCAGTAGAAATTTGTTTTCATATCTTATTATTGTGAATAATTCTGCAATGACCATAGGAGAGTAGATATTTGAGATCCTGACTTCAATTATTTTGGATATACACCCAGAAGTGGATTGCTGGATCATATGGTACTTCTATTTTTAATTTTTTGAGAAAGCTCCACTCTCTTCCACAATGGGTGAACTAATTTACACTCCCCCCAAGAGTGTAAAAGTGTTCCTATTTCTCCACCTTCTCTCCAGAATCTGTTGTTTCCTGACTTTTTAATGATCGCCATTCTCACTGGCATGAGATGGTATCTTATTGTGGTTTTGATTTGCATTTCTCTAATGACCAGTGATGATGAGCTTTTTTACACAGGTTTGTTGGCTGCATAAATGTCTTCTTTTGAGAAGTGCCTGTTTTTATCTTTTGTCAACTTTTTAATGGCGATGTTTTTTTTTTTTTTCCTTGTAAATTTGTTTAAGTTCTTTGTAGATTCTGGATATTAGCCCTTTGTCAGATGGAAAATTGCAAAAATTTTTTCCCATTCTGTAGGTTGCCTGTTCACTTTGATGATAGTTTCTTTTGCTGTACAGAAGCTCTTTGGTTTCATTAGATCCCATTTGTCAATTTTGGCTTTTGTTGCCATTGTTTTTGGTGTTTTAGTCATGAAGTCTTTGCCCATGCCTATATCCTGAATGGTACTGCTTAGATTTTCTTGTAGGGTTTTTATGGTTTTAGATTTTACATTTAAGTCTTTAATCCATCTTGAGGTATTCTTAACACACACGTGTAAACTGGTTGATCTATCATGGGATTGGAATAACCTGCCCTGAGTAAACCATTTTTTTTCACTCTGGTTCCTGTAACAAAATGCATCCTACAAGAACTAAGAAGCAGAAATATCACTATTATCCCTAATTAGACTTGACTCTATGTTTAAACCCTGTCATCCATGGCTATAACTTTGATGCTGTTTTATGTATCAGTGCCTTGAAATTGCTGTTTCGTTTCTTGGAATGTGCTCCTTATTCTTGTCCATCTGCACAATTCCATTTATCCTAAAAAATTTCATTAAAACTCTGTGAAATTTCCATTTTTTTTGCTAATCTTCTCTCAGACCACAGGTAGTTGGTTTGACACTTTCCTCTATATTTCTGTTTTTTAATGCCTATGTTTTATTTACAATTTTAAATATCACTGTATTTAATATTCATTAATGTATTTTATATATTATATTATAAATTATGTATTATATTCATATATAATATGCCATATAATTATACATTATATATTTACATGTCCTTATAATATTTCTATGAGTCTAAACTCATGTATTTGCTATTTCTTGATGATAACTTATTTTCTAATGACAGAGTTAACATCATTTTTGTTTTCTAAAATCAGATTAAGTAATTAAAGCTTTATTGGCTTGAATAAAACAGCTCCTTAATACTTAGACAGAACGTTAAATAAACACCAGACAGAAACTACCAGAAGCAACAAGTTTCAAAGTGGAATATAGTAAATTGAGTAAAATCTTTTCTAGTCAACATGAGAAATATTAGGTCAACATATAATTGCAAGCACTATATGTAGAGAAAAAATAGGTCCATCTGTTAATCTTTTATATTAAAACTAGTTTCCAATGCTTCTAAGATGTATTTGGTTTTGAACAAGTTTAATACTAATAAGAACAATAGCAAACAGCATGAAGAACTGCCAAATCATAATAATTATTTAATTACTATATATTAAAACCCCTGAGATCTTTTCCCCAAGCTTACACAATAAAATTATTTCTCCTACTGAAAATATGTGTTCAAAGCAAGAAGAAGGAAATTTTAAAGGTTTTCTTCAATTGGAATAAAAAGTAAAGTCTACAGCTTACATTGAAGAAAGGATACTTCATTCTCTAGAGTATTGCTAAAATAATAAATATATCACATAGTAAAATTACCCAAATATATCACATGGTGGAATTTCCTAGAAGCCACTGAAAACCTCTAATTCGGCCGGGCGCGGTGGCTCAAGCCTGTAATCCCGGCACTTTGGGAGGCCAAGACGGGCGGATCACGAGGTCAGGAGATCGAGACCATCCTGGCTAACACAGTGAAACCCCGTCTCTACTAAAAAATAAAAAAACGAGCCGGGCGAGGTGGCGGGCGCCTGTAGTCCCAGCTACTCGGGAGGCTGAGGCAGGAGAATGGCGTCAACCCGGGAGGCGGAGCTTGCAGTGAGCTGAGATCCAGCCACTGCACTCCAGCCCCGGCGACAGAGCAAGACTCCGTCTCAAACAGAAAAAAAAACAAAAAAACAAAAAACCTCTAATTCACATCAATGAAGCCACTGAACTAAAGCTCCTGGAACTAATAACCAGGCACACCCAGTCCTATGCTTGAAGATTGTCTTAGTCCATTTTTGGTTGCTATAACAGAGCATCTGAGACTGGTTAATTTTTCTTAATTTTTAATTTTTTAATAGATTTTTTGAGAACAGGTTGTATTTAGTTACATGAATAAGCTCTTTAGTGGTGATTTCTGAGATTTCATTGAACTCATCACCTGAGCAGCATACACTGTACCCATTGCGTTGTCTTTTATCTCTTGCCACCCCCAACCCTTTCCCCGGAATCCCTAGTGTCCAATGTGTCATTATTATGCCTTTGCATCCTCATAGCTTAGTTCCCACGTATGAGTGAGAACATACAATGTTTTGTTTTCCATTCCTGAGTTACTTCACTTAGAATAACAGTGGCTGGATCATTTATAAAGAAAATAAACATATTTATTTTATCGTTGTGAAGTCTTAGAAGTTCAAGGTCAAAGGGCTGCATCTGGTAAGAGCCTTTTTCATGGTAGGGACTTTGCAGAATCCTGAAATTGTACAGGGCATCACATAGTGAGGGTTTTAGCATGCTAGCTCAGGTCTCTTCTTCTTATTATTATAAAGACATTAATCCTACTCCATTAATCCATTAATTTGTTAATCAATAAATCCGCAAATAGATTTATCCATTCATGAGAGCACAGCCTTCTGACTCAATTACTTTGTAAAGGCACCACCTTTCAGTACTGCCACATTGTGGAGTAAGTTTCAACATGAGTTTTTGAGGGGGAAACATTCCAACTGCAGCACAGAGGGGCAATATTTTTCTTCCTTCATTGTACTAAAAATTATATCACTGAAAAATAGAGCCTCCTATGAAAGAAAACATGAAAGTTTAAAAAGCTCTCATCTATCTTTCTATCTATCTAGCCATCCAACAACTTTTATAAACAAATGAAAATATTATGTACCAAGAAGAAGAGAATATTTTGAAATTGTACATTTCCTATTGCCTAAGATTTATGCAGCCACTATTTGCAGTATTTTTGTTTTTTTACAAAATGAATGACTTTATTTTAATGAGAAAATTATATTACTTCGTAAAAATGTAATACAATGCTCGGGGCTTAGTCTTTATAGCTAGTGTAATAATAAAATGTTCCTGAAAAAAATTTAAGTTATAAAGAATTATGCAAATTTAAATAATTCAAAGCTGTTACATCCAAATTATGGGAAGACAGATGAATAATGGAAAATTCTTGTGGAAGCGCATAAACCTAAATCCCCTCCCTGCACTTCCTATATTCTACTGGAGGCATAAGAACTGTGGTAAGCCACTGGCTAAAACTGGAAGAAACTCACGATAGTGCCACAGTTGGGACCCTTTCAATAATAAACATTGGTGTGGGAATAACTATGTGTAAAGGATGTTTGGGTACAGAAGGAAGTAACAAACCATTCTTAAGATGGATAAAGACTTAGAATGAAACTATGTGAATAAATCACTGATCTTGCAATTAGAAATAGGGCTCAGAGAAATTATCCAGGTGACTTTGACCAATGTCCATGAATTGGACTGGGCTGCCACTACTATATTATTCATGTAGTTCTACACTATTTCTGTTAATGCTGGCAGTATTGTAAGGGGTACTAGTTTGTGCTGAGAAGCCTTCCTTTCTTCTTATTTCTGAATATAATGTTGTTCCCTATAAATCACAACCCCAAAGTCAGACTTTCTCGAGGCTGAATTTCATAAAACTTGAGGACAATGAGAACTTGAGAACTCATCATCTTCTACTACTTGTCAATCCAAAACTACTCATGAGATTTCAACAGACATACCCATCTGAAATCTGAGATGCCACATGAGACTTCAATAGGTAAAGAACAATACAATACAATCCATTTACAAAGTGGGGCAAGAAACTTTTTTTTTTTTTTTTTTTTTGAGGCAGAGTCTCGCTCTGTCGCCTGGACTGGAGTGCAGTGGCTGGATCTCAGCTCACTGCAAGCTCCGCCTCCCGGGTTTACACCATTCTCCTGCCTCAGCCTCCCGAGTAGCTGGGACTACAGGCGCCCGCCACTTCGGCCGGCTAGTTTTTGTATTTTTAGTAGAGACGGGGTTTCACCGTGTTAGCCAGGATGGTCTCGATCTCCTGACCTCGTGATCCGGCCGTCTCGGCCTCCCAAAGTGCTAGTGCTGGGATTACAGGCTTGAGCCACCACGCCCGGCCAGAAACTTTTTCTTATGTCAAGAAACACAGACTCTACAGCCTGATATACAGGTTTAATTTCATTCTATACAATTAATTAACCTATGAGCTTTGGAAAATTACTTAATACATTGGTATTTTTTTAACATATAAAATGTAAATTGCAGTATGTACTTGATGGAGCATACTTTGAATCGATGAAATAGTTTGTGTATTAAGCCCTTAGAAAACTAAGTACATACAAAATATATGTGTTAGCTATGGTGATATCCTAGCAAGACATTTGAATTATAATTTTTTTTAAACCAAGGCCTCTAAATGGAAATGACAAAATACATTCTGGAAAAGGAAATAGAATATCATCAGACTTCTCATAAGCAATATTGAATATATATTAAAAATAAAGCAAAATTAGACTATGGAAACAAAGGTTGGATATATAAATAAGATACATTATTTAATTGTTTGAGTAATATGGCAGAATAAGGGGCTCCTGACTACCCCTTCTGCTGCAGTCTCATCAATAAACACCTACAAATGGATCTACAAATGGATCAGTACTCTCTAGCAAAAGCCAAAATCCAGTTGAATTTTTTTTTAGTCATCCAGCCTCCTACACACTGGATGACTAAGAAAATATCCACATAAGGATAGAAAAGGTAGAGATACACTTACGTACTAACATCACCCTGAGCACAGAGCTTTATACTCCACTCAGAAAGAAAACTCCACTCTGAGGATTCTTCCTGAGGGATAAGGGGCTTATACTTCACTGATAGTGTCCAAGTTTTACAGTCCTTTCCATAAAGTTTGGCTCTTTAATTATTGTGCATAAAAAAAAACTGTCTGGCTCTTTTTTTATGAGGATCATAAAAAAAGTAAAGACAGGCTAAGACACTTATGGAACACCATCAAATAGAATAAGGTACACATCATCAGAGTACTAGAAGTAGAATAAAAAGGGAAAGAAATAGAAAGTATATTCAAAGAAATAATAGAAGAAAGCTTCCCAAATTTGAAGAAAGAATTAGACGTGCATATCCAGAAAGCTGAACATATACCTAATAGGATGAATCTAAAGAGATCTACACCAAGATATATTATAATCGAATTGTCAAAAGTTAAAGACAAAAATGAAATATTAAAGACTCCAAGGGGAAAGAGACATATTACAAACAAGGGAACCATAAATCTATCTGCAGATTTTGCAACAGAAACTTAACAGGCCAGAGGTAGTGGCATAATATATTCAAAAAGGTGAAAAAAAACCCTGTAAATCTAGAATACTATATCCAGCAATCTTATCCTCTAACAATGAAAGAGAGATAAAAACTTTCTCAGACAAAAAAAAAAAAGTTGAGAGAACTTATACTTATCTTACAAGAATGCTGGAAGAGTCTTCAAAGTGAAGAAAAACACCACTAAAGAGTAACATGAGAATGTACCAAAATGTAAAACTCACTGGTAAAAGTAAGTATACAGTAAAACTCAAAACACTTGTAATGGTATGTGAGAATTAATTATATCTTCAGCATACAATTAAAAATAAAACTATTAAAAATAACTATAGCTACAATAATTTGCTAAGGGACAGATACTATAGAAGATAAATAAATATGTCATCAAAAACAAATTGTTGTGTGGGTAGGAAAAGTCCAGGTTTTGCAAGTGATTAAAGTTAAGTAGTTATCAACTTAAATCACTATTATTAGTATAAGATGTTATATGTAACTCTCATGGTAATCATAGAGCAAAAACCCTTAGTAGGTACATAAAAGATAGAAAGAAAAAAATCAAAGCATACCAGTACAGAAAATCATCAAACTGCAAAGGAAAACAGGAAGAGAGAAAGAAAGGAACAAAGGATCTATAAATTAACCAGAAAACAATTAACAAAATGATCATAGTAGGTCCTTACCTATCAATACTTCTTTGAATGTAAACAGATTATTCAATCAGAAAACTTTGAGTGACTAAATTAATGAAAAAAGAAAGACTCAACCCTATGATGTCTACAAGAGATGCACTTTACCTCTAAGGACACACATAGACTACAATAAAGGGATGGAAAAATATATTCTATGTGTATTAGGGTTCTACAGAGGGACAGAAATAATAGAATATATGTACATATGAAAGAGAGTTTATTAGTGAGAACTGGCTCACATGATCACAAGGTGAAGTGCCAGGATAGACAGTCTTCAAGCTGTAGAAGAAAGAAGCCAATAGTGGCTCATCCTGAGTCCAAAAGACTCAAAAGCAGGGAAGCTGACAGTGTAGCCTTCAGTCTGTGGCTGAAGGCTCAAGAGCCCCCAGAAAACCACTGGTGCAGATCCAAGAATCCAAAGGCTAAGTAACCTGAAACAATGTCCAACGGTGGGAGGAATGTAAGGAAATATACAGCCATTCTACCTTCTACTGCCTGGTTTGTTCTAGCCACACTGGCAGCTGATTGGATAGTGGCCACCCACATTGATGGTGGGTCTTCCTCTCCTAGTCCACTGACTCAATTATCAGTCTCCTCTGGCAACACCCTCACAGACACACACAGCAACAATACTTTACCATCTATGTAGGCATCCTGCAATCCAATCATGTTGACACTTAATATTAACCATCACACTGTGCAAGTTGAAACCAACGAGAATGGGGGTAGCTATACTTATATAAGACAAATAAACTTTATTTCAAAAACTGTGAGAACAGACAAAATATCATTATATAATAATAAAGAGATTAATCACGTAGTTTTAAAAAATAGCAAGCATCTATGAACCCAACATAGGAGAATCCAGATATATAAAGCAAATATTAATAGATCTAAAGGAGAGCTAGACTGCAATACACTATAGTTGGGAACTTCAACACTACACTTTCAACACTGAAAAGATCACCTAGACAGAAAGTTCACAAGAAAACATTAAATTTCATCTACACACTACACCAAATGAATCTAACAGGCATTTAAAGAGCAATCTGCCCAATAATGATAGAATTGCACAGACAATGCAATTATTCTCAATTGCATGCACAACATTCTCCAGGATAGATAATATGTTAGACTACAAGACAAGTCTTAAAATATTTAAGCAGTCTAAAATTATATCAGGTATCTTTTCTGATTGCGAGGCCATGAAACTAGAAATCAATAATAGAAGGGATCTTGGAAAACTCACAAACATATGGAAATTAAACAGGTATAACTAATGGATCAAAGCAAAAATTATGGGGAGAATTTGAAAAATATTCTGACCACAAACAATGAGAAAACCATAACATACCAAAACTTATGAAATGCAGCAAAAGTGATTCTGAGAGAAGTTTATATCAATAAATGTTTAAACAATAAGAAAGATCTCAAATAAATAACCTAATTTTATACCTCATGGAATTACATAAAGAAAGTAACATAGGCTTACATCTAGCAGAAAAAGAAAATTACAATGTTAGGTGTAGAAATAAACAAAATAGAGATTAGGAAAGCAGTAGAAACTATAACAAGGGGTTTTTCAAAAATACAAACAAAATCAACAACACTTTTTGAACTAACAAAGTAAAAAAGAGACAAGGTTCAATAAAAATAAATAAGAAACAAAAGAGGGGACATTACAATTGATACCATGAAAATATAAAGGATGATAAAAGAATATTATAAGCAACTGTACACTAACCAATGGGATAATATAAAAGAAATTCATAAATTCCTAGAAACATGCAGCTCACCAAGATTGAATCAGTAATAAACAGAAAATCTGAACAGACCTATGAACAGTAATGAGTTTAAATCAGTAGTGGAAAGTCTCTGAACAAAGGAAAGCCCAAGATCTGATAACCTCACTGCTGAATTCTGCCAAACATTTAAATAACTAATACCCATTATTCTCAAACCCTTCTAAAATAATAAAGAGGAGGAAATACTTCCACTCTTTTTATGAAGCCAGACTTATCTTGAGATCAAAGCCAGACAAGGACCCTGAAAGAGAATAAAACTACATGCCAATATTACTAAAGAATATAGATTTAAATATCCTCAATAAAATGCTGGCTAACTGATTTCAACAGCATATTAAAAAGGTCATTCACCATGATCAAGTTGTATTTATCCCAGGGATGTGAAGATGGTTCAACACACATAAATCTATAAATGGGATTCACTATATTAATATAAAGGACAAAAGTCATATGATTATCTATGCAGATGCAAGAAAGTATTTGAGTAAATTCAATAATCCTTCATGATAAAAACTTTTCAGCAAAATAGATATAGAAAAGGTACATATATAGACTGGATTTTAACATGATAAAGGCCGTATAAGACAAGCCTGAAGCTAACATCATACTGAACAGTGAAAATTAGAAAACTTTTCCTGTAAGTTTAGAAACAGGAAAAGGATGCCCACTTTCCCCACTTTAATTCAACATAGTACTGGAAGTGCTAGCCAGAACAATTAGGCAAGAAAAATAAATTAAATATAATTATACAAGAAAGGAAGAAGTCATATTTTCTTTGCTGAGTGATGACATGATCTTATATATACAAAAGCTGGAAGACTCCACCAAAATACTGCTAGAACTGATTTTTAAAATGAGTAAAGTTTCAGGTTACTAAATCAACTTACAAAAGTCAGTAGCATTTTTATAGACTAAGAATATACTATTCATAAAAGAAATTAATAAAACAACCTTATTTTTGTAGCTTCAAAAATATTAAGTATTATGGTAAAATTAACAAAGAAAATGAAAGATCTGTCCAGTGAAAACTATAAAATATTCATAAAAGGAAAGAAAGAAGACACGAATAAATGACAGACATGTCATATTTCATGGACCAAAATAATTAATATTGTTAAAATGTCCATACTACAAACAGATCTACAGATTCAATTCAATATCTGTTAATATGCTAATGTCATTTTTTACAGATGGAGAAAACAATTCTAAAATTTATATTGAACTAGAAAACACTCCAAATAGCCAAAGCAATCTTGAGAAAATGAACAAAGCTGGAGGCATCATAATCTCTGATTACAAAATGTGTTATGAAGCTATAGACATCAAAACCTCAAGGTACTTGCATAAGAGTAGACACATCAACCAATGAAAAAAGATAAAACCCTCAGAAATAAACTCTAGTATTTATGGTTAATTGATTCTTGACAAATGTGTCAAGAACACATGAGAATGAAAGTTTATTCAGTAAATAATGTTAAAAAAATTAGATATCCATATCAGAAGAATGAAATTGAACCCTTGTCTCACACCATACACAAAAATCAACTCAATATAAATTAAAGGACTAAAATGAAGACCTAAACTGATAAAAATTCTAGAAGAAACCTGGAGAAAAGTTCCATGTCTTTGATCTGGGCAATTATTTTTTGGATGGGACTCTAAAAGCACAAGCAATAGAAGCAAAAATAAAGTGGGATTACATCAAACTTAAAAGCTTCTGCATAGCCTAGAAAGCAATCAGTAAAACAAAAAGATAACCTATGGAACAGGAGAAAATATTTGCAAACCCTTTACATTGGAACCCATACATCTGAAGAGGGTCTAATATCAAAAATATATAAATAACTCAAACAACTCAATAGCAAGAAAAACAAATAATATGATTGAAAAATGTTCCAAAGATCTGAAAAGACATTGCTCAAAAGAAAATATATAAATAGCTAGCAGATATATGAAAAAATGTTCACCTGTAATTGTCAGAAAATGCAAATTAAAACCACAACATGATATCACTTTACACTTGTTAGAATGGCCATTATCAAAGCAAAACAAACAAACAAAATAGGGAAAACAAATGGTAGCAAGAATGTGGAGAAAAGGAAATCTATGTGTGTTGTTGGTCTGATAAATTAGTAAAGCCATTTTGGTGCAGCTGTTATGGAAAACAGTATGAGGGATCCTCAGAAAACTAAAAATAGAATTACCATATGACACAGCAATTCCACTTCTGGCTATATATCCAAAGAAATTGAAATCAGTATATCCAAGCAATATCTGCACTCCCATGTTTATTTCAGCATTATTCTCATTAGCCAAGATGTGGAAGCCACCTATTTATCTGTCAAAAGATGAATAGCTAAAGAAATTGTGGTAGATATACTACTCTGCCTTAATAGAGAAGGAAATAGGAAATTCAGACATTTACAACATGGATGGAACTATAGAACATTATGTTACATGAAATAAGCTAGGCACAGAAAGATAAATACTATATAATCTAACCTATATGTGAAATCTAAAAATGTCTATCTCATAGAAACAGAGAGTACAAAAGTAGTAACCAGAGGCTAGGGGGATGGGGCAGCATGGGGGTAAGAGGACATGTTTATCAAAGGGTACAATATTTTAGCTAGATTGAAGGAATGTTTTTACTGATCCATTGAATTGCATGGTGACCACAGTTAATAATAATATAAATTTCAAAATTGCTGAAAGAACAGATTTTCAACATCTTGAATCCCAAAGGGCTAAATCATTGAGGTGATAGATAAAACATCACACTGTACCCCATAAATATACACAATTATTATTTATCAATTAAAATAAATTAATTTAAAAAGAGTACATTGCTTAACTATGACATCATTCAAAGAGAGTAAAATACATATTTGGACATACATGTATACAGAAAACAAAGCATACATGTAATATTTCTGATAATTTCAATAAAATGTTTTTAAAAATCATGTTTTGAAAAACGTTATTCTAGAAATGGTAAAAATAAAGCCTATAAGCAACATGAAAGAAATAAGTATATTATAAAAAATATTCATATTAAAATGCCGATGAAATGTAAACTTTAACATGCGTTATAGAAAGAGATTATTAATGTATTTTCCTAGACGCATACAATAAACATGCAAGACATAGCAATAATAGCAACAACAGAAACAAAATACCTTGATGAGGTTGAAGTTGGAAGGTAGGATCCATTGGGGAGGTAGGTAATCACACTTTAACTTTGATTTATCAGTAAACAATTAAGATTTTAATTGATAAAGATGAGCACCAGTAACTAACAGTTTCCAGGTGCAACTTCTTTTAATTCACCATATGCCATGGCTACTCTAAACTTGACCCAGCCCTAAGGGATTGGGGAGCCCATTAATAGGAAACTTTCTTTTGAGACTCGCCAATGGCTTTTTTGATACATTCTCAGAACTCAGAATAAATGAAAACTTGAGAAAGCAGTATCAAAATATTTATGGAATATCAGCATCAGTTAATGACACTTTTAAGAGCTAGACCTAGAGCAACTCAACTGCAGGGCCTCCAAATGTCAAATTGTGAGAAGAAATAATCTAATTGCTAAACATGCTTATGATGTACAGCCCTAGATCTCATATACATCCCCAGATCAATCAGAAATTCCTGGAATAAAGCCCCTGGCAGAACTAACGAGAGGATTATGTTATGTTATCTGTTATACATATAATCGTAATTCATGATTAACAAGTGTTTTTAATGGGAGAATAGTTTTCTATTATTACTACTTATGTTTTTAAGAAGGTTTTAGATAAAATATGCTAACATAAGATAAGGAATTATTTCTGAATTTATCTTAAAGATTTGAGTTGCTAAGGCTGTGACTATACTCTTACAAACGGGAATTTTCAGGGGAAGGGTAGATGTAGAAGCATAAGCTGGCTGAATATTGAAGGAGCTTATGGCTGCTACCATATACATCCTCCTCTGATGATCATAAATTGAACTTTATAGATTTCCTGAGAAAGGAACAGAAGCAGCAAGCAGAAGTCAGGTAATGGTCTTGGTGAAAAATAGATTTCTAACTTTGTAACTGACACCCCTATTTCCTACCCAATGGAGAACGTCTGAATCAACCTCCTTTAGGCACAAACATAAGCAAAAACATGAGGGTCTAACAGTTCGTGTAATTTACTTTGTTTCCTTATTCCAGTGTCACAATACATATGCATTTTTTATTATTGCTGATTTTTTAAAGCCAGTATATTTGAAGTTTCTGTTCTAGTTTATGGGCATAGATGCATTGAAAACAACTAAGACAGAATAAACTTTAATTCCTTTACTTGGCTTAGAAATCAGGTGCAATGGTTAATAGAATAGTTTCTTGTAAAACTGGGCAATGGGTAACGTTTGATGTTATTACACTTTTTAAAAACCTGAATCTTTCCTTCCTATCTCCTGTTATCTCCAGGGAGCTAATCAACTCATTTTATCCCCAGGGAGCTGATCAACTCATTTTATCCACAGTGAAAATTCTCCCTGTACTGTTTTCAGAGGGGATTACCTCAAAATTACACAATTGTTACATCCACTGATCCAATGCCCTGAGGACCCAGGTTTCAGTTACCTGCTACAGGAAATAATCACATGAACCATGCTGAGACCATGGCTAATACGATTGTTACATAAATTCTGTTTCTGATAACTTTTACAATGAATGGGTATGGAGTTAGTTTTCTACCAAGTAAATAGAGCATGTTCATTATTTAAACAGTGAAAGAACAAAAAATATACATAAGAGATTATATTGTTGAAGAAGGGAAAAAAAAAAAAAAAAAAAACTAGCTGCAATGTTAACATTTTGGGCTATTCCCGCTTTGGATTTTTTGCTGTCCTTGAGACTATGCTTGTATTTTCTCCCCTCAGTTTGTTTTTCAAATGTATCATTCTGTATGTAATATATAGTTTGTAATTCATACTTTCCACATGAAAAATGGTTAAGGGAAATTATTTTCATAGCATAACTTCTGGAATACACTGCTTTTTAAAACTTGCTTTTTATTAATTATATAATTTCCTTCAATATTTCAAACATCCTTAATATGGCAGAGAACATAGTGAATATAAAGTTTTGTGTTCATTTAATGTGATTTGTCTTGAAAAATACAAGAGAACATAATACGTATGTGTGTGTAGTCAAAGGATAATTATGAAATGAAAAGGTGGGTGGGAACAATCACATCACATGATCACCCTGCCTGATTACATCTCTCTCACTGTCTCTAGGGTTAACCAGTATATTTACTTTTGTTATGAACTTTGCCTTGATTTTTAATAGTTTTTCCAAATAATAAAAATTAGTTTGGTTTTTGTCCATTTTAAACATTATATAAATATCAAATTATGTTTTATTTTGTGACTTTTTGCCTTGTCTTTTCTTGATATATCAGCTTGTGAGGTTTACTTAGTTTAATGCATGTAACTATATTTGGTGATTTTTATATACCAATTAACATCCTGTTATATAAACATACCACTATGTATGCATTTACTTGCATTATTCTCGGTAACAACACTTCAAGGTCAATGAAAAGGTCAAATTTTCCATGGATGTCAAGTAGTAGGCAGCACCAAGGGGGTAACACACTCCCCTGGTATACATTTCACTGATTTTCCTTCAATATGCTAATGAGTGAATATAAGCAACTGTGAAAAAAATTAGCATACATTACTCGGTACAAGTGTTGGCTGAATGAATTTTTCTTTTCCCCTCCCCCTCCCTCTCCTTCTCTTTCTCCTTCATTTTCTTCTTCTTCTCCTTCTCTCCTCTGTTTATGCCTGAATTACTGCTCAGCCCTGGTCCCTGCACCAAATGACCACTGCTTGTGGATGTAAACACAAGAGGTCATCTTATCAATATTTGGCAGTCCACAGCCAACTCCACGCTTTTTGACTCAGGGAGTAGGTATTTGCTGTTAATTAGTAGGGTTAATTTATATGCCATCTGAAAGGGTACTAGATACTTAAGTGGAACTATCATTTTATTAGTTTACAGTTGCATCAACCATATTCTGATTGATTATGCTCAATGTGTTATATATTCCTTACATAACTATTACATGAGTGGTTTGCATAATATACTAGCTATGAAGCTCTTCAAAAATATATTTCAGAAACTTCTGGTACCTTCCAAAGCATGTATATTACAATTGTCTACAACCTTGAAGCAACTGTTTTTAAAATAACAAATTGCTTTCCAGCAAGTAAAAATGCCTCTGAGAAAACCAACTTTAATCTCAGTGAACATATTTATACTCATATATTAAATTGTAGGATGAGGCATACTTGGTAAGCTTCATTTGACACATAATAGACCATTCCAGCCGTTGATCATTGTTTCAATTCAGGTCTTCTGAGAAGCAAACACCAGAGTGGGATTAAAAGTACAAGAGATTTCCTAGGGGAATTTCTGTTAAGAATTGACTGAAGAGATTGAAAGTAGTGGGAAGCCTTCATACTACATTGAAGGTCTGACAACAGTTTAAGGAAGAATTGGGCAAGAATAATCCAGATTATTGCACAGTTTTAAGAGAGTTTTGACAGAATAGTGAGGAGTCCCCAGGTCAAAATTTCTCAGTAAAGGAGCTCCATGTCCTGCAGAAATAAGCCAGCATTGCTTATTTGCTCAGTCATTGGCTAACAACAGCCTGAGGAATGTGTGGTGTCATTGTAAACATTATGGTGATTTCATAAGAGTGGCCTCTGGGCTGTTAACTATGCTCCCTGCAGCCGCTTCTGTTGATGGAGATTGAGCAGAACATTTCCGTTGCTGCCACCACTTATTCCCCACAAATATACTTTTCATTAGGAAGTATCTCAGGAAAGGGAGGCTAAAGGGAATCAAGTATCCATTCCTTCTTACAATGGGGCAAGGTAGCACTGGGAGACACCCAGTGAACAGTGAGATTTCACCAATCATCCTTTGCTTTCCCTGTATAAAAGCAGGTATAACTCCTCCTGCTGAACAAAGTCATTTACTCTTGCTTAGATGATAATACATTTTCTTGCCTGTTGGTCCCTAGATCAAAATTATATCTGAAGGACATTGGCAATAGCTACACCATGTACATCAATGGTAATGTTTCTGTGTTCCCTTTTAGGAGATCTGAGTTTCAGGGTCAAATAACACAGTTTCCAAGTTGATCATTGAGAATCTTGTTAAGTGAGGCCAGAGCACTTCTTGTTACTTGGCACTTGGATTCTTTCTACTGAGATATGGCATAATATAGACATCTTGAGTTTAATTTATCTACTATATTCTGACAGCATCTCATCCTTCCAGAATATTGCCTCCAAGGAGTTACTTTACCTGTGCCTCTCCTAAGGTGTTTAGCACTTTACTAGACTAGCAGCTTCCAGATGGTGTGGTATATAATACAATTGGTAGATCATATGATTAAGGGCCTATTCCTGTATCTTCTTTTCTGTGCAGGGGGTCTCCTGGTGAAATGCTGTGTTATGTGGTGCCATGAAGTAACCATTCAATAAGCTCTTAGAGACTGGCTTAGGCTCTTTCAACAGGAAAGGCAAAATCATACCCAAGAGAGGTATCCAAACTACTGAACTTTACAGGACAGGGAGAGTTTAAAATAGTTGTCTAGTTAACAATTGACCAGTTGCTCCTTGAGGAAAGGTGTTATATTCTGGGCTTACCATTGGTTTCTGTACCTGGCAGGTTGACTATTCAGAGACAATGTCAGCTATATCATTTCGGTAAATGGGAGTCAGTGCTACGGAGTCCGCACATACCTTCTGTATCTGCCACTGTGGCTACTTCATACATGTGCCATTATGCCTGATCGTATATAACCAATGAAGAAAAGCTAATGCTAACTGACTAAGTCATTTTGTCTACCTGAATTTTGAGTGTGGTTTCAGATGCATGCTTTCTGGTGAGCATTAACATGTAAATACAATATCTTCATACTTTAAGTATGAAAATACAATATCTTCATACTTCATACTTTATGCCTACTCCAAATGTCTGTTCACATGCCTGTACTCTTTCTTGTCTCTGATCCTCCAGTCATTTTCCTTTCCAGTCTCCTGCCATTAACCACTTTCCAGAATCTATACCTATTGTTGCCTCAGACCACTTCTTCCACACCGAATGGATTACTAGGTACACCACTTCCCACTTTATCCACTAGGAAACGTCTCCATCTTAATTATCTTTTAAGGTCACCTGTAAATGTAATAGTAATGTAGCTGCCTTTTTAAATTTTTTATTTGTCTTGTACGTAAACTGACTCAGCAACAAAGTGGGCCAGGCACGGTGCCTCACTCCTGTAATCCCAGCACTTTGGGACGCCAAGGTGGGTGGATCGCCTGAGGTCAGGAGCTTGAGACCAGCTTGGACAACATGGTGAAACCCCATTTCTACTAAAAATACGAAAAATTAACTGGTCATAGTGGTGTGCGCCTGTAATCCCAGCTACTTGTGAGGCATGAGAATCACTTGAAACTGGGAGGTGGAAATTGCAGTGCACCGAGATTGCACCACTGCACTCCAGCCCCCATGGGCCACCAGAGTGAAACTCGGTCTCCAAAAAAATAAAAATAAAAATAATTAAATTAAATTAAATTAAATAACAAAACAATCTCAGAGTTTTCCTCTTTTTTCAGCTGGTCATATGTCACTCCACATACAAAGGTACAAACAGAAAAAAGTAAAATCATAGTGGGTACCATGGGTTTCTGGGCTACTAATAACCTATGTCTGTAGCTCACTCATAACCTCTGGTTTGTTTGTCCTCAAACCTGTATTTATAGACTGCTTCTACGCCCTTCCAAGTAAGTAGGTCCAAACTTGGTAGATCCAACAGAATCATGCTAAAAACAAAAAGATCTGAATACAGGCCATCTGATATCCTCTGGTTAAGATAATTCTTAATGGCTTAGGGTAAGCATATCATTATTTACTGCAGATGACATTGTCCCCAAACACCAAAGAATTAAAGTGAAATTCCTCTACAGCAGAGAAATGTGGTGTGTGCCATGGACTTGCCATTGAATCCTTTCTTCCTTTGTCAATTCTGACACAATAAGGTCTACTGACTATTATGTACCAAGTGGTGAGACTGGTTGCACGGCAGCCTCAATTTGTTGTAGAGTTTCCCTAGCCTAGGTGCTTTTTACATATGGCCACTTTTGTCATCTGATACATTGCTAGGTGTGGACTCTGCTGTTTCCAGAATCCAGAGAGGTCTACAGAAATGATATGGTTAGACTGTGACCCCACCCACATTTTGAATTGTAGCTCCCATAATTTCCACATGTTATGGGAGGCACCTGGTGGGAGATCATTGAATCATGAGAGCAGGTCTTTCCCGTGCTCTTCTCATGACAGTGAATAAGCCTCACAAGATCTGATGGTTTTATAGAGGGGAGTTCCCCTGCACATGCACTCTCTCTTGCCTGCTGCCATGCAAGATGTGACTTTGCTCTTCCTTTACCTTCCACCATGATTGTGAGGCCTCCTTAGCCATGTGGAACTGTGAGTCAATTAAACCTCTTTCTTTTATATCTTACCCAGTCTCAGGTATGTCTTTATTAGCGGCATGAAAACAGACTAATACAAGGATACTGCTTATTATTTCTTTGTGAATGATATTTAATATGAGATGAAGTGATATATCTTTTAGTTTGGTGGGGAATATCCTGGAATGCTTTTCAGCACTGAAAGTCAACCATTTTCTGACGTGGTAGGTATTCAAAACTTCATAGGGTTAATCTCTCACCTGCTGAAATGCATTCATCTTACTAAAGTTTCCAGTACATTAACCGTGGTTTGCTTGCCTAATCTAGGTAGTCTGATGTTCTTAATGTATTAGGTCAACGTTATGGTTTGTATTTCACACCACCCAGCACTGACATACCATGAACCAAATATCTGTTGTGATATAGCTTAGCCTAGAAGGAAGTCAGGGATTCTTGCACAGATGAAAATAACATCTTCTGCAACAGGCAAAGACTCCCAGTCATTGACAGAGTAGAACAAAATTTTCACGTAGATCAGAAGGACAGAAGACATAGCATGGGGTGGAAATTAGTTTTATTTTAGAGACAAATGAAGAGATGGCCCAACCCAAATAACAATCCTGCACTTCTCTCATGGTACCTTTAACTTCTACCAATAGAGATTGTTTATGTTTTAAACAATGTCTAAGAATCTCCTGTTAAATTAAAAATATCTCTGAAAGAAAAAATATACTATTCCATTGTCAACTTCTAATAAAATAGATTAAGCAGTTGTTTCACAAAAGATTTGTCAGGGTTTTAAGAGGAGCAGCCATGCATTTTGGGATAGTAATGAGAAAGAAATTTATTTCAACTCTCTTCTTTAAATTTTACTATGTGATTTCTCATTACCCCAAACAAAATAAAGTAGTTATCCTTGGCATGGAATATAAAATCATCCCTAATCTAGGCCTTGCTTACCTGTGCATTCTTTTTTATCACCTATTTTCCATTTACATATCATTTTAGCCACATCAAATTTTTATTATTTCCATTGCCTCAAGACATCCTCTGCCAGTAAACTAAACTCTACTCATTATTCAATATGTAACTGAGGGGTTACTTCTGTGAAGTCTTTCATGCTCATCTTCCCTCAAACATTTCCTCAGGCTTAACTAGGTGAGTTTCCTATGAGCTCCCATAATATACTTCAAATTTATCTCTTTATATTTGACTTGTTAATGTTCAGATTATATACCTATTTCTCCCAATAAAATGAAAGTTAAAGGCTTTGCCAAGTGATCTTGAGATATTGAGCCATACAGACAGTGGCAGCACATAATAGGTGCTCAACAAATAAGTAGATAGATGATTAAATTTCCACAGGTCCAGGGGCTCTCTCATGATGAACAGGCATCAAACAGACACCACAATGAGTGTTCTTTGGAATACATAAGAAATATTCAACTTAAAACATTGCCTTCATCAGATTTTTTGCTGAAAGTCGCCATTGAAAAACAAAATTATTTACTCTGATGCATATACTCTGTAATCCCCAAGTGTATGAAGTTAGCTCTGGAGGAATCTTATAAATTACTTTTATAAATCACCAGAGAAAAGACTGTGAAATAATAACTAAGTGTTTGGGGAATTTGCAATAAGCACTAATGCATTTAGAGAGTAAACGAAGTGGTATGCATCATTAAAAAATAAAAAATATTTTCTTCTTCCTATTTTAAATCCTTTAACTGTATTTAAATATTTAAAGCTTAGATGCTTCAGAGGAAATGAAAGCACCATCGACGTCTCTGGAGGGATGCTTCCATCCAGTGCTCCTGAGCTAATGTCAATATTTACATGTTTTAAAAGTCATCTGTAAATGGCAGGGATTCTTCATCCTGAAATAGTTTGGTTTTGGTTCAGCCTAACAAGGTACAGATGTTTATATCAGAATCCACATCCTGCAAACCCTTTTAATTTATAATGCAATTTATCTTGCCCCAAAGTCACTTATGTAAAACTACACAACCATTTTCCACATATTTTGCTTTTTAAAAAATAATTGAGATAATGACTATTAAATGCTTACTTTATTGGAGACAGCATATTGGAGCTAACTATGCATTGTCTCCAATCCTCACCCCTAGTGAAGTATGCTATTTGTATTGTATAGATGAGGGAACTAATGTTTAGAAAGGATAAATGACTAATTCAAGGAGTAGCTACAAATATTTTAGGATATAGGGTTGTAGAAAAAAACTTTTCATAACAGTCAATTGTTTAAACCTATACTAAAAGTTAATTGAGTATTTGCAAGCACAATTATTAAAAATAAAGTAAAAAAGGCCTAAAAATAAGCATATACAATCCCAGTAGGAAAGAGTATGAGGTAAGAATGCATAGAGGACAAATAAAATTGATATAAAAATATTACATTATATAAATTAAAATTTTCTCCATACTTTATGCATTTTACCCGGACTCTAATACGTGTATAACATATGTGTACATATGCATATAAAACACAAAAGAATCAAAATTACATTCAAGATTATGAAGAGAGAAGTAAAAATGTCCAGATGAATAGAAACCTCATAACATGTTCCTACTTATTTAAATTAGTTTTGTTTAATCATGTTTTAAATTATATAAATGTAAGGCTACTAGTTGGTGAAGATTGTTAGAAACAATTTGCAAATCAGATGTAAAGCAGGGAGGAAAGAAGGCACAGAAGAGTAGGTTAAGAAAGAGAAGGTTGAGAAGTGAAGAGAGATAAGGAGACTGATTACTAATCAACTTTGCAGATTTTAAGTTAAAGATGTAAAAATATTTTCAACCATATATAGATAAATTAGACTATGATGCAGAGGCTTAAGTAATATCGAGTCTTTTGTATTATTTCAGCTGAACCATTGTGTGAGAGAACAATGAAGATAAAATTATAAAACCAATTGTTTAAAACGTTCATTTTTAATCCCTGAGTGCTTTTATATTTACAAATATAGTTGAAAAATCAACTTTTACAACCAATGATAACTTTTAAACTATCAATCCAAATACTAGTTTTAAAATTGTAAAGAGATTTTCCTGACCCTACAATATGCTATTGAAATATGTGTTGAAGTAAAAATTGTAAAATGGTATCTGAAAATCTAATACACTCTTACCAAGGCTGGAAAGCAGACTGCTTTATCATTAGTGTACCTACCTATGGCCAATAAATGATTTTCACATGAAAAATACTTACCATTACTCCCATGTTATTTGAACTTGTATTGATGCCAAAGCAGAGTTTGTCTATGGTTCCCATATGGCATATACTACATTAGATAGTCAGTTATAGCCACCAAAATTAGAAATATTACAACACTGTGCACTGAACTAGTTATTTTGAAAACCACAGATGTCAGGAAAAATACACAGGTCTTCGATAATGTGATGTAAGACAAGTAGGGCTGGACACAGGAAATCACTTTATTCTATCCTCAGTGGACATTGTCTTTCTGTGACTTCCAAGTTCTCCAAGAGTTTATTGAAAGAAAAGTAATACAAACTATAAAATATAATACAAAAGATAAAACAATGAAATACTCTTTTCTAAAGTGTATAAATTGAGGAACCAATGTCATTAAAACATAATTGTGGTGAAGCAAAAAATCTGAGTAGGCAAAGTAAAGACAAACTTTGCTGAAACACACCCTGCCCCTAAAGGTTACTTAAGAAAAAATATGACTTACCAACTCTTTGGTACCTTAAAAGGCCAGTTTAAAAATTTTACTATATTCCATCTCAATATATCTTAGTCTGTATTAAAAATTTCAGTAATAACAATAATCTCTCAAATCTTAAAATGGCATCACCATTAAAGTTTCCCCTAAAATATCACATCTTCAGAGATGGCTTCTAAGATCCCTTAAACCAAAGTAGATATTCCACCCATTTCTAGTTTCTATCCAGCTCATTAGTCAAGGTGATTCATGTCATATAATACGTAAAATTCTCAGAAATGATTATAATTATTCAATTGGCTATCTGATGCCTATCTCTAAATGTAAATTGAACGGAGAACTGGGACCTTTATATGCTAAGGTCTTGAAGAGTTAATAGTAGAAAGCAGGAGCTCAGTAAATATTTGTTCACTGAATAACATATACTTCAAATTGATTTCAGTCCTATTGTATTATAGGTTCAACTTAACCATGTGCAGCTTTTCTATTTCATCAGAGACTACCTCTAAAATGCAAAAATAACTTTTTGTTTGTTTGTTTTGAGACAGGGTCTCACTCTGTCAGTCATGCTGGAGTGCAGTGGTGCCACACTCGGTTCACTGTAACCTACACCTCCCGGGTTCAAGTGATTCTCGTGCCTCATCCTCCTGAGTATCTGGGATTACAGGCTTGTGCCACCACACCTGGCTGATTTTTGCATTTTTAGTAGAGATGGGATGTCGCCCTTTTGGCCAAGCTGGTCTTGAACTCCCAGCCTCAAGTCATCTGCATGCGTAAGTCTCCCAAAATGCTGGGATTACAGGCATGAGCCACCATACCCAGCCCAAAAATAACTCTTTAAGGGTAATATTTTAGTTATGTCAGCTAATATATTTTGTAATATTCAAGAAAAATTTGGAACATGATAAAGCACTCATTCTCCATATAACAAAATTTATCTGTTGCCTCCTATATATCAGATGTTGAAACTTTTGTTGCATATATTTTTAGTTAAAGCCTCAAAACATCTGTATGAGTTTATTATTTTATCATTACTACACAGTAAGATTAACAGAATAATTTTAAAAATACAAGAGGTACACTCAGCATCAGAAGGCAAGAGTCAGTTCCTCTATTTGTAAGAAAAATGTTGTTGTCTTTACTTGACAGTTGTATAGCTAGGCATTTAGGTTGTCTCTGAAGCCTAAAACAAATACTGTGATTTTACATGGCATTAATTTTACATTTTATCTTTAAGTCAAACTAAGAAATCACAATTCTATAAAAGTCAGAAATTATCAATGTGTTTAAATATAAATATTATGAGTCAGCAAATTATTTAAATTAAAAACCAGAATCTGTGTATATTTTAACAAGTGAATGACTGGGTCACAGAAACAACAGCCTCACTGACATCACATAGCTCCACTGTCAGGGAATTTTGCTCCATCCCAAGTGTTTCAGAGTACTAGCCATTAGTCCACGTTGAAGTATAATCTGACAATGAGCATTTAGTGTGATTCAGATGCAAGAATACATAAAGTAGTTTTTCAATTCCAAATCTGTGTTAAGAAGACCAGTAGAGCAAGAAATTGAAAAAAAAATAATTTGCAAGTTTCCACCTTCACATGGTGGCATACATGTTTTACCTTGTTCAGTATCTACGGTGGGGAGAAGGGAAGGCAAAGATGTGTATACAAAATGAATATCTACTTATAATAGGGCCACTTTTATAAGGCCCTTTATGATATGCGATTTTGAATACAAGGAAAGCATCTCTATAAAGATATAAAAATTAATTATT